>NW_020538040.1:149398544-149588544 GCF_003426905.1 Ctenocephalides felis
ACTGCGTTGCAACCACATGATTTTAGTCCATATTTAGAATGAATTTGTATTGAATGTTCACCCGCTAGGCTACTAGCATTGGTAGTATTCACTTACTTTGTTAGAGTTTTTTTTTAATTAGTCAAGCTACACTAAAAAAAATTAGAAATAAATACTCGTTAATTTTCAGTAGGGAAGACTGGGTACGGTGTGCCACTTTTTTTAAATCAGCCATAATTTTGTTGATTTATCAGTTCGCTGAGAGAAAAGTAAATAAATTAAATGGTAATTTGAACATTTGTTTACTAGCTACGAACTCAACATAATCATTTGAACAAAGCTTATGAATAGAATATAAAATATATAACAGAACATAATTCTTTAAACAAGAAATCTTTGTGAAATATTTTATTTTCTTGTATTGAATTTTCTTTCCCTTTCGTATTTTGTCTTATATTTGTAAACCTAAAAAGACATAAAATACATGTCACAAACCATACTAACGCACACTTTTAAAAACAAATCATCATTATGACTGAACTAAATCACATAACAAAAACTAATTGGTGGTAAATAACTTCTAATGTTGAACTTACACCAAAATAGCAAACAAAGTGATCTGTTGGTATACAAGTGATTGTTGAAAGAAATCGAACAAAAAACTTACTTTTGACTCAATGGCAGAGCAATGCGGTCTACAGATCATGTTAATGTAGGGCACTGATACAATGCAATAATGGAAACTTGTTCGAACAAACATACTTCATGTTTCTACCTTGGGACCTTAATGAACTCGTCACTGATACGAACGTATCCAGTTTACCGTACTTTATACTTATAAAAATATTATTTTTAGTATAATATTAAATAAACTAGACATGGATTAGAAAACATATTCTGTGTACTTTAAACAACTAAATTACTAATTGTTCGAACTTATTTAAACTTATTTAGTCACTAATATCTTTACATGGTGTTAAAGAACCTTGATTTATATTAAAGATTTGAAATAAAATATTTTTAATGTTTTCATTAGAGTTTGAGGGAATCTTATCACCGAGAGTCAGTTTTCTTGGCATTAATTACATGGAGTTCTGCAAAACATGAAACTTGATAAAATTCATATAATCTTGCGAGCAAATATTTGATCCTTAATGTTCTTGTGGGACACTCACTTGTAAATTATTTATTTGTTATAGTAAGATTGATTTGTTATGCAATAACTGATTAAAAATGTTCGTATTTGTTTTCGCATTTTTATCGGCTGTGTATAATGTGTGTCGTATGCGTAATAATATTTTGTACTAGCATTGCCCGAATGTTAAATCAGTCGAATATTGGCACTCGAAACGTGTTACTTGTCGGAATTTGTTGGCCTACAATCATTTTCCCGTGTTGCGTTTATGTGAAAATAATTCAGTCTACATAGGTAATGTTCTTAGTCACAGGAAAAATACCTTTGAAGTTGCTCTCGAAATATGGGCTGAAATAACACTGTGAATGGTATCGTTTTTATTTCTATTTTATCTGAATTTGTATTGAATACGGAGTTTTGCTTGGTGTGCTCGAATTTACAATTCAATTGATCATTTTAGTCGAGACTAGTGATGCATGGCACTGTGCCTTAAGTAAGGTGGCCATACATCCCGATTTGGCCAGGACTGTCCCGGATTTCCATCTTGTGCCTTGGGTATTTCTAAAAGCAATATTTGTCTCGGATTTAGATCATTTGTCCCGGATTGTTGAAAAGTACTTGATAATAACCCTTTCGACTCGGATGCCGCCGCTCCGGCGAGAAAATTCATATAAATCTCGCAATTCGCGAGTGGAAAGTGTTAATTTCACAAACATTAACAATGGTATAAAAACGAACACACAAGTGTTGATTTTTCAAGTTAATTATAAAGAAAATTTGATACAAGGCTCATTAGCAAAAAAAAAAACATAGATCGATAAGATGATATAACATTGTAGGTACTTACTACTAAAAGTCCGCAATTCAATAATCAAGTTATTTAACACAAAGCTCCTTTAAAATAAAATTTGTACTTATTACTAAAATCTCTATAGAATTAGAATATCTAATAATTTAATGTGCATATGTGTAATAATTTTTGACCGCCAAATGGCATTTTTTGACCTTTTTTTCATTGAATCTCCGAAACCGCTAGACCTGCCTTACTAAAAATTCCATCAATTTTTCAATTCACAAATGAAATGTAATATGAAACATTTAAATCGTTTGATCAGTGCTTTCGAAATATTGGACGAAAAATTGTATCCGCACATACATACGCTTACACCCAACATACATCCATATTTTCTAAGATATGCCAAAATGTTCAGAAACCCCTGAAAGGTAAAGATATGCAAAATTTTTCATTTTCTTTATTTTGCAATTTCTATAACTCGCCCACAGGAAGTTAAAAATCTAAAATGTAATAACACGATAAGTGCTTGTCTATTTTTTGTTATAGTGAAAAACATTTTGAAACTTTACACATACACTGCTATGCACGCATATGTAGCGTGAGACCGCTAGGTCCGTTCGCCTTCTTTGCACTTTAGAGTAGTGTTATTTGTAAAATAAAATGTTTAATTTAACATAAAATGTTTGAATTCCTGCACGTAATTTTAAATTTATAACTGACATAACTGGCCAAAAGACAAATGCTTTCTTCCCACTTTTCATAATCGGCGACGTTCACGAAAAAGGAGTATTACTTAATAGTATTATTTAATTTTTTAATTTTTTCCTGTTTTGCTCACTTTTAAAAACTTGTTACATACGTAGAAGACATTAAGAACGTAATATTACAATTAAACATTAATTCTGTGGATTTATTGCACACTTTTTATAAAATTCAGTGTTCGTGTTCAGACTTGACGTATCATGTATTTTGCTCATATAATTGTCAACGTCTCATAATTCACGAGAGAATTATTTTTTTACTCCTTGTACTCTTTACTTTAGTAAATTCATTGAAATAAAAAAATCAGTGGAATGTGCAGTGGAATTAATTTTTCCGAAGAAGAAATTTGTTTTCGCGTTTATGATTTCTTGGTGTTTTAAGTCATTCTGATTTGAATAAGACCTAATTTGGAAAAAGTATGTGTGTGCATGTGAAATGATTTATCTCTTGTCTGCATTTTCTTAAAACCAATTTTATAAAATTAAAAGCCATATGGCTCAATTCGATAAAGACTAGCTTTGATCTTTGTGACGATCGATCAAGCCGTTTCTTTGTAATTAGCTGAATAGTGTTAATTTTTTTGTCCATGTTTTAGTCCACAATTTTTTTATTTTAAAAATTCAAAAACTTTTCGAAAGATATTGATTGGGAATTGCATTAATCATTTTCTTTGAACTAATATCGACCAAGCATTTTCTTCGTAATAAAATTTTGATTTTTTTTTGATGATTTTGATGAAACTTTGTATAACGATAGAAATTGTAGTCTGAAGTAAGCAATTTACTGAAATATTATAGGTTAACGATAAACGGTTGAATTATAAAAATTCATCAAAGTCTACAATTACGCCGTGAGCTTGACCGATTCTAATTAGAATCTATGCTAAAAAAGTAAAGCATATTTTCGGTGATCCAATGAAAAATGTAAAATAATCTATGTCTCATGATCATTTTTGACCGCCAAATAGCATTTTTTAACTTTTTTTCATCAGATCTCCGATACCGCTGGATCTGCCTTCCCAAAAATTTAATAAATTCATCAGTTCATCAATACAAGTAAAATGTTTTTTGAATTTTCCAAATCGGATGCTCAATTCTCTCGAAAATATTTCACAATTTTTTAACACTTTTTGCTTTGTATCATCTAAACGGCTAGACCTGCCTTTGCCAAAAACTAACCAGCACGCCTCCTTATCAATAGAAATTTAATGTTTTTTGAATCATTGAAATCGGTTGATCAATGTTCTTGAAGTCGCCGACGAAAATTTGTATCCTCGCATACATACACATACATACATGCATACACACGATTTGAATAATTCAAAAAACATTCGATTCGTATTGATAAGGAGCCGTGTTGATTAGTTTTTGGCGAAGGCAGGTCTAGCCGTTCCGAAGATACGGGGCAAAAAGTGCCAAAAACGGTAACTCAGTTTTTAAGAGCCGATTTGAATAATTCAAAAAGCATTTTACTTGTATTGACAAGATGAAGAATTGATCAAATTTTCATGAAGGCAGGTCTAGCGGTTTCGGAGATCTAGTAAAAAAAGTAAAAAAAAGTCATTTGGCGGTTAAAAATGATCATTAGACATACGTATGCACATCAAATTATCAGATATTTTATAGAGATTGTAACAATAAGTATAAATTTTGTTTACATTCCTATGGGTTCAGTACCAATGCTTATCCGTTAGACGGCGGCGCGGCACTTGCGCGCTTTGAAATTTCGTCTAATACGATTGCTTTGAATAAAAGTTCAGAATTTCCAAAATATGTCAAAATGAAGAAAACATTTTTCTTTTCAAAAAAATTTTGTTTTCAAGAAAAAAAACATTTTTTTTAAAAAATGTAATTTTTTGTCAAATTTATAGTTTTTCAAAAATCTAATTTTTTAGAAGTAAATTTTTTTTCAAAAATGTTAATTGTTTTTAAAAAAAATAATAATTTTTGGTACGGAAAGTTCGAGCAATTTGCCCTAAGGCACGATGCCCTAATTGCCTTAAGACAGAATTCCACTTACAGCTAGTTCTTAATGATTTTTGCGCATTGTTACAAATATTAGATATATAAAAAAAATCTTATGTTTTATTTGATAACTTTCGCATAATCACCCAAAAAAGCAAAAAGCGCATCATGCATTTCCCATTACCAAAAAATGGTGCGTACGGCGGCGTATCGTACTTTGTAGATGACCGAGCGCAAGCATGCTGCCGCCGGTTCGTCGTTTTGCTTCGTACGAGTATCGTCGGTGCGTTAGACGGCGACGCAAGATGCGTTACCGCATGCATCAGTAGAGTAGGAGAAATCTACGAGTTATTAGTTAAGCGGTAGCACGTGATTTGTCACATTCAGTTGCTCGACGGCACCTCGTGCGTTAACATATCACTAGTAGGAACTAGTTTAATATAAAAATATACCCAATTACTTAATCACTTCTTTTTTTTTTTGTTAAGTTCACATAAAATATATCTGACTTTTATTATTTTTTTTTGTTGCAGTTAATCCCGCCGGATCCGCGAAAATTAAAGTTACTAAAGTTCGTTTACCAACGAGGTGTGTTTTGTAAAGTGATTTGGTGATTTTTTTTAAAACGATAAAATTGAGTTATTTTACTTGATACTGTTATGATCGCGTGAAGGCGACCACGTGATCCACCAAGATCGGGCGAGGATGTCCTGTAGGATGCTTCGTTAAAGTAGAATCGAATCGTTAGAAGTTTATGCTTTACAAGGAGAAGCCGCTTAGTACACATGGGCAAGAAAGGAACGAAAAGGAAGACGAGGTGGAGGACTCTCTCAATCGGAGGTAAGATTTTTTACTTTTATCTATTTTATTTTTGTAACGCATTTACCCAGGGCCGGTCCTGGGGTCCTTAGCGTCCGTATGCAACTTTTTTTTAGCGCCCCCTCTCCCCTGTTAATTATCTGTTTTAATAGTTTTTCATTAAAATTATATCAATATTTACATTTTTGTTTTTAAATTAATTTTTAATTATTCTGGATTTAGTACACAACTAGATATAATCTAAAAGCGTATAAAATAGATTGATTTTAAATTTATTAAGAAAATCGAGGCGATTCGTGGGTTGATTATAATCAAATATTTTCAAATTTTCATTTATTTTTAACGTATGTGCAATATTAATATTTGAGCTTTGAAACATTTTACTTATTTATTATTCGATTTATTCTATTGAGCAAATCATGGCAAAAAAGCTAAAAAAAACTAGCTTTTCATTTTCAATTATAACACTCGTATTTCATGTTGGATTTTTTAAATTTTAATTTATTTTTTCATTATTTACAATATCCACAATTGAGTCGCAAACTTCTCCTTATTGATATCGTAAGACCTGAATTGTATTCATCCTTGCTTTCTCGTCATATTCAGAGTATCAGATTGCCTTAATTGTGATTGTGATCATTTTTTAACGTATTTTAGAAGTATTGCCCAAAAATCCGTAAAAAATGCAAAGAAATTACACATTTCTTGAACTATATTGAAAAACTAATTATATTTGATATGTATTATTTCTGCATAGTTAATAATTATTAAATTTATAGTATGGACACCACCAGATATAAAAAAAAGCTTTAAGATTTTCGTTCCCAAGTAAATTTTGCTTAATTTTTTATATTTGTTTTATTTCCATAACCACGCATGTCTTCAACATTCAAAGTTCATCAGCTGAGAAACATTTGCAACAAAAACAAAAGTTACAATTAAATTTCTCGGAATAAACATGCCATTTTCTAAGCACTGAAGCCCCATTTTTCATTTTCTCGATTATAATTTGTTTATATTTTTTAAAAAGTTTCGTTTCAACTAAATCGGCTCGCAATTTTTCGTCAATAATGTCCAATAACTAATTTAATCTTTCGCAAGTTTGCGCTTACGGGATTGAACACTAGATCATTTTTTTTTCGATTCCACGGTAACTTCAAACAAAGACAAAATTGAACAAGTAGATTAAGCAATAAACAGAGCTGTTATTTACTAATTTTCAGAGTTATTAATCGGTTAATTGTTTCTACTGATATCACATGGCAAAATAAATATGCTTTTTCTGTCTCCCTATCCCTTGTTAAGTTAGATTGTTTATTATAATTTATTTAGTATTTTAGGTTTTATATAAATAATAAAAAATATAAATATCATAAATTTAATTTTTAAAACTCGTTTTGGCGCCTCCTAAGGCGTGCGCCCGTATTTTTTGCATGCATCGCATGCAAGGCAAGTCCAGCTCTGCATTTACTCGATAGTGCAACCGAGCTGATCCTCGAAATTCTTTATAAAACGTAATATTTTAGTTATCTAAAATACACCTATCCCCCGCGGAAGGAGATCCCTATCCATAAAAAACCGTGTAACTCGAAAAATTTTCTTTTATATAGAAAAACCGCGCTAAATGAAAACCGCTATAAAAAGCAGGTTTTGTCATTTTTTAATAAGATGAATAACAAACACATTAAACAAAAAATGAGTATTAATATATTTAATATTAAACATATTAAATGAATTATTAAAATTATTAAAACAAAATTTAGTTTTGATCAACAAACGGGGAATTCTAATTTTAGCTACATAGTTACATCGTAGACATAAAATGGTAACAATAAGATTTTGTAAATGTAACAGAATTTTTGTAGTGTTGTATTGTTTGACAGTGAAACAATGAAAACGTTATTATAAATATAAGCGAGTTGTAGTTTGGTGTTTATAATTTCTTGTCAATGCAACATTAACTAGTCGTGTATCGTATCGTGCCTTGAGGCAAATTACAGGAACTTCCAGTACCAAACATTTAATTTTAATAATTAGATTTTTGAGAAATTTTAAAATTTTGAAAAGACTTTTTTGGAAAAATGTTTTTTTTTATTTTGAAAATTTTGTAATTTTTTTCAAAGCAATCACACTGCTTTAGCGGCATAGAGACGAAATATTGAAGCGCGTAAACGCCGCATCGCCGTCTAACGGACAAACTATGTTAAGGAACCCATACAAATGTAATCAAAATTAATACACATTATTAAAATCTCCATAAAATATGTGATAATTTGATGTGAATATGTCGAATGATCATTTCTGACCGCCAAATGGCGTTTTTTCTACTTTTTTACTGGATCTCCGAAACCGCTAGACCTGCCTTTCAAATTTAGTCAGTTCTTCACCTTGTGACTACAAGTAAAATGTGTTCTGAATTATTAAAATCGTACGTTCCGTTCTCCTAAAAACTGAGTTAACGTTTTTGGCCTTTGCCAAAAATCAGTACGTTTCTTTATCAATACGAATCGAATGTTTTTTGAATTGTTCAAATCGGTTCATCGGTGTTCCCGAAATCGTCGACGAAAATTTGCATCCGCACACACACATACACATACACACACTACTCGTTTTACAAGTTTTCGATCTTACACGGTTTTTGAAAATATTTTTTTAACGAAATTTATTTATTATTAATCTACACGAAAATATAAACACTAAACTATAATTTGATTATATTTACAATGTTTTAATTTTTTTACTTTTGCGAATTCTTAGTAGTCCATGTCTATGATGGAAATCTGTAGATTAAGATGGAAACTTCCTGTTTTATGATCAAAACTAAATTTTATGTGTGTATAAGCTAGTTTGTTTGAAATATTAAAACAAAGAGCATAATTGATAGCGTAAATTTATTCAAGGTAAGCAAATGACAGAGCTATTTTTAACAAAATCTATAATTTATAAATAAAATTTATAGTTCGACAATGGCAAGTTATATATTTATAAACCAAAATTGAAATTTTGAATCGTTTCCGTAATAATGTAAGAACAATAGATGTTACTAGTTTTCATTCTTTGAAGAAAGCTACAATAAGAACAATGAAAAGACAATGTTTCATATTTGTTTTATTATTGAAAGAAGTTACAATGACATTCTTATAATTTATTGAATGTGTTTGATAATAAATATATTAATATTTTGCGTTTAATGTGTTTGTTATTCATTATATTAAAAGCTGACAAATAAAGCTTTCCATTGTGACGGTTTTTTTTTTCAAATAAAAGCGAATTTTTCGAGTTACACGATTTTTTATGGAACTTATCTTTCGTTTATGGCGGGAAATAAATATATAGTGCACCAATTTTTTATAAGAAGTATTGTTTCAATGATTGAATGAAGGTAATCTATCAGATTTATTATTGTGTGAGGAGTAATTTTTAATTATTGGATACGGATGTTTTATATGGTGAAACAATTATTTTATGAAGTTTATTAACTTCTGAAAAAAAAAACATTGTTTTCGTTTTTATCTAAATAGCTAAATTTCAATTCTTATGATTAAGTCGATTATTTACACGTGCCTAGAAATTCATGCATCTTGCCTTAAGGCATAATGCTAAAAACAACTAATTAATTTTTAATATGAACAATCCTAAACTTGTAGTCCTTTATGTTTGGACTTGTAGTCCTCCAAGGATTTTTGGACCCCCTCTCCCTTGGTCATATTCGAAATTATCCCCCCCCACCTACGCCACCAAACATCACGTCTATTTTTAGTTACGAGAAAAATTTGTAAAATTTTTTATTTTTCGGGAAATGTTTGGATTTTTTTTAAAAAAAAATCAGGTAAAATATAAATACACGTGATATCTTACTATACCCTTTCCTCTTCTCATGATATTTTGTGATTTTTTGTCAAACCCCCCCTCCCCCTAAAAAGCTCACGTGATTAATGGACGCCTCCTTACTTCAAAGTGTGTTACTGACTAACATAATAGAAAATTTTACTATAATACATTTTTATATAAATATATAATAAATATTCTAATAAAATTACGAATATAAATTGTTAAGTGTATTCATATAATTTTCTCGAGATTTTCCAATTTTCCTTGAATTTTACCACTGCTACTCGCCTGCAGGCTACAATTCGCGTGCAGGCGGAATTCGAAATTGCGATATATATAAAATATATTACAAATATATGATATATTTTGCGAATATATAGTATATATTCTAATTAAGTTCCTTTAATAAGAATGCTGCTTCTTATTGGTTTAATGTCGTTATCTTCGTGAAGCGAATTTATCCTATTAAATATAGCCGTTTTAGGTCAAGTTTAAAAAATCGACTTGAAGGGAGTTCAAGTACAACTAACTAAGAAGTCATCGGTTTATATTGATAGTGAATCAATATATGTTGTATGAAGTAATAATATATGCTAGTTTATATTTAGAATGGAGTATTTACATATTCTTGCCCTATTACGTATTACATGAATTTTTCAAAAAAAAAAAAATAATAATAAAATCTAAAAAAATAATTTTAAATTAATTGCTCTTATTTTTTTCTAATTTTGTTTTGTTTATATATTCAATAATTCAGCAGACTGAACTAAATACTTGATTTTGATTTGATGAGCTTAAATCATATACAATTAAAACATTTTAAATATTTTAGTGTTTTTTGCCTTTATGATTCCATTTATTCTAGGCCATTGGTTCCCAAACTTTTTTTGTATCGTGGACCTCGTGGGCTTTGCCATGGATCCTATATTTACCCGATACAGATTTTTTTATAAGGTTCTAACTATACTAAAATTTATATATTGAATATTTGAGGTAAAAATAGTAAAACTAAAACAATAAAGTAAGGGGCCGCCCATTAATCACGTAAGCGAGTTTTTAAGGATTTTTGGACCCCCCTCCCCCTTGGTGATATATGGTGATATTCAAAATTAACCCCCCCTCCCCCACCAAACATCACGTGTATTTTTAGTTACGTGATAAAACAAAAATTTTTAAAAAAAATTTAAACTTTTTGATTTAAAAAAATATTTAAAAAATAAATACACGTAATACCTTACTATACCCCTCCTTTCCCCACGTGATATTTCGTGATTTTTTGTCAGACCCCCCTACCCCACGTTATATTTTATAATTTTTTGTCAAACCCCCCTTCCCCTAAAAAACTCACGTCTTACAGGTATCAATGTCTTGTATTGCTTTATTTTCCAGTGTCTATATATGTAAAAAAAATCGTTTTGCTATATAAAAGGACTATTATTTGCCACAACATTATTCATATTTATATTAAAATATTCTTGTATACTAAATACCGAAAGTGAAAAATTAACTTTTTTTATTTCCTCTCATTTCTATTGTATGTTTATATTGTACTGCTCTGTTTGAAGCTTTTATGAGCCTCCGGCGAGATTTATCTGAAGAAATACAAACAAGACGCCGCTTATGACTTTTTTTATAGAAATATATAAAACTTGGTCGAGATTTCCTTATTTTATATTTAAAAATATAATCTTGATAATTTTTTGTCGGCTTTTTCGAGAACGCCAAGATATTTAATCGTAATCGAAAATACTTGATAAATGAATTTTGTGATTTAGTTATATCGTCGAACTAGATTATTTAATGATAAGAAATGTTTTTTTAGAGTATTAAGTTAATATTGGAATATAAGTATCGTACGGTTATTTTTCGAACACGTGGTCTCTACACACGTGGTTAGAGATGCATTGTAATAATTTCATTGTTATTATTGATTTAAATTATTTTTTGTTTTGTGTATATTCAAATAATTTAGGTTAAAGTATTTGTACTACTTCTAAGAGAGTTACCATAAATGTGGATGAAAAAATAAAAAATATAAAATATTTTAATATTAATGCTAACAGGCGATAGTTCCAAATTGTTGGATATTTTTATTTATTATAAATATTTTTTTATAAATTTGTTCTATTTATGATTCGAATTTTAGATTTATATTTAATTTTTATAGTATAATATATGATTGACAATCATAACTATAATGATAATCTTATGTGTTTGTCGTGTATCATTTAGTTTATACTGTATTAAATTACTGAAAGTCACATTGGACCTTTGTGCCCCGTCTTACCCTATTTCATTCTTTTGAAAACCTGTACTTTATGGAACATAATAAAGTGGTGCACTTGAATTTTATTTGACATAACTAATTTTTACGAATTATTTAACTACAAATATTTCTTGGTGGTGTTGAATATATTGACTGGTCTGGTCCTAAAGCTTACATTTTTTTTAATAATTAATTAGTTATATTTGTATAAATATCTGTAGGATTATATCGTTTACATATAAATTCTGTAATTTCAGAATATTCACATCAATACATTATAATAATATTAATATTATATATGATCTTCTAAGCACGATTATTAATGTTATTGAACTTTCTTTCATAACATGTTTGTAACTATGTAGACAACGTGCATGCAAAAACTTTACACAAGTTAACAAGCTAATACAACAGGGTGTAGTAAAATATCACTGCATAGAATGTAATTGTAAGTGGAAATATTTTTCATAATAAAACTTCACAAGTTTCTGTTTATAAATTTAAATATCAAACATTATCAAAAATATTTTCTAAAAATAATTTTTATATCTAAGATCCACCAGATTACTCTGTCTTGGAGAAGCTTGTAGTATTTGCCAGAAACTATAGCTATTTTCAAAGCGTTACGTCAAATAAAAAAATCGCGATTGTATTTTTAAAACTTTGTACTGACAATCTTATCTTCGGATATGTGTCAAAGTCAACGAACACGTGGATTTGAGAACACAAAATTTGTTATTGGCAAAAAAACAATGTTTGGAAAGGTTCACGAGTGAAGCAATATCGTGTTTTTTTTGTATTTCAAGAACCCTCGAAGGATAATATTGCTATTTTTGTTCTTATAAAATTAACTGGTAGGAATTTAGTATTTAATATTCATTTTTTCTGAATACATATTTGACTATATTATAGCTATTTGATGCATTTGATTTTAAATTTTGGTGAGGGCTGGACTGCTCAACTCCCATATATTTTTTCAATTTTTATTGATATCGATATTGGTTCATATAATCATTTTATCTACAATAATTAGGGGGCATTCATTTATCACGTGAGGTTTTTAGGGGGAGTGGGGTTAGACAAAAAATCACAAAATATCTCGTGAGAGAGGGAGGGGTATAGTAAGATATCACGAGTATTTATTTTTTATCTAATTTTTTTAAAAAAATTTAAACATTTTCAAAAAAAATCAAAAAATTTACAGTTTTTTCACCTAATTAAATATACACTTGTTGTTTGGTGGGGGAGGGGGAGGATTAATCGTGAATATCAGCATGTATCAACAAGGGGGAGGGGGGGGTCTTCAAAAATCCTCAAAAACTCGCTCATGTGATTAATGGACGCCCCCTTAGTTGTTTGCTCGAAGGCAGGTCTATGGTAAGAGAGCACCACAAAATAATGATTCCCTTTCCCTCGTATAGATTTATTAAACTTGTTAAAATTAACACTCATTTTACTATTTATTAAATATTGTAATTTTACTAACGTTTCGAGCTTGAGTTTTTCTCGTCATCTGTATGACGTCATCTGTATAAACTATATTTAATATTTAATCATTAAAATATGTTGTAGAAGGTCCGTGTTATCCGATGCACGAATTATGACTCGAAGATCTTAGTGATTAAATATGAAATATATTGCACTGATGATGAGACAAACCAAGCCTTGAAACGTTTGTAAAATTTAATAATTAGTGCGATTTAATTTAATAAATAGTGCAAAAAACTGTTGTATTTCTGTACGGGTGTATGATTTGATACTTCTCCTAATCGGTTATTCGGATTTTGATAATTCTTTTTAGAGTTTGTAAAAGGATTTTTTTTTAGATTTAATAAACGATAAAACTTCAGTAATATTGTAGAAATAAATGGCCAAAATTACAAAAAATCAAATAATTTTTTGACATTGAAAACATTTGAACTGTCATCTGCTAGAAATGTCAATTCACTTGATATTTGAATTTACCTGAAATTATGAGACTAGATGATATAAGAATATAAGAAAAATATAATGTCTACATTATTATTGCCAAAAAGCAGCTGAGATGTGCCAAAAATTAAAATAATATAATATACAGTCAATAGTAATATGTTTGGTAGATGAATTTATATAATTCAGTTTAATAAATAATATAATACATTATTTTTTTGAACTTATGCATGTCGCATTTGGGTTTACTTTACTAAGTTATTGAACAATGAAAAAAATATTTGTACTTATCAAAAAAATGAATCAGATTTTGTTTCATGTGTCAAAAATTCATTTGTTTGGCATTGCATATGGAATATTTAGCAAGTTGATCTTAGATTGAAGAGTGCTCATATGAACTTGATTTTACAAATTATTTCACTTTAAAATTTGAACATAAACAATAATGTTTATTAAATTATTAGAAAGAAAAATGTACTTTAGAAATTATAATTGCCAAAAAGCAACTAATATATCGTACGAGATTATGAAAATTATAGACTGAATTATTGAAGCAATTATATTGTGTGGTAAAATCAAGTGCGATATTGTTCTTTTTATGCTAAGACCATAAATGAATCACAAAGGCAGGACATCAAATAGGATATTAAAAAGTATAGGATAGGATATTAAAAAATTGATTTTTTGAATTGTAGACGTGGGCACAGGACGTCTGTCGGGTCATCTAGTATATATATATATAAATTTCCTGTATATTATTCTTCTAAATCTGTATAAATAAATACTACCGTTTTCTTACTTGATTTTTCTCTAAGATGTCATTTTGCTCTGATTTAAAAGCAATTTAAATTGATTCGTTTCGGATACATTTGAAACACATAAACATCCATAAAATGTCACAAAAACTATCAAAAGAAATTCTATGCATGCGGCATAGTCCGTTGGTCCTAAAATAACAGACAAAAAAGACCAAAAACTC
Organism: Ctenocephalides felis; assembly: GCF_003426905.1. Taxonomy (NCBI): domain Eukaryota; kingdom Metazoa; phylum Arthropoda; class Insecta; order Siphonaptera; family Pulicidae; genus Ctenocephalides; species Ctenocephalides felis. Next base: position 149,413,005 of record NW_020538040.1, read on the forward strand.
TTAGAAGTTCATTAGTTCTTAATGTGCGTTCTTAAGGTTTTGGCTAGAAAAAAGTTGATGGTAATTTTTTGTGAAATAGTTAATTAAATCATTATTTTATCATATAGTACACTGTAGCTTTGAAATATATTTATTTTATTTTAGAAACAGTTGTTCCGATATTTACTTCTATTCACTTTGAATTGCTTGGATAGTTACTTTTAATTGCTTTGAATATTTAAAAAAATAATAAAATTATAAAAGTGATTAAAAAATATATTACTGTTTTCGTGTATTTGTTAATAAATGTCAATTTCTATATTTTTTTTAATTTATCACTAATATAAAATATATAATATTTTATTTACAATTAATGAGTTTATTAAAAGTATATGTTTTCGAAACTAATTTTGATGAAAGAAATTTAGAATAAGAATTATTAGTTTGAAATAATGTATGTAGAGTAATAATTTATATGCTCGTTGTGCTTTTATTATTAGAATAATGGAAAATTAAAAATAATTTAAAAAAAAATGTTGTCCCATATTCATAGTACAATTTATAACGTTATTAAAACCTCTCATATTTTCGGAAATAATACATTGCGAAATAATACATTTTAGTAAACTAATAATTTATTATCTCAAGGAAAATAAAAAAAATAATTATGTAATTTATTATACATACATCTAGTATGTTGTAAATTCATTTTTCTTTTACCAAACCAGTGTGTACATTTCTATTTGATTTTTTCAATTTCTTTTGATTTTTTTTTGGTGACAGTTTAAGAACCTGTCGTATGTCAGGGTCAAAGGAGAGTTCCAGAATTAATGGTTTTGTATCCCAATATTTTCTAACTGCACCGTTATCACTTGTCAAGATCGAAAAAAACAGCTGTTTTGGCTCTTTTTCAAAAAGAATCACTTGAAGGTTTCTTGAAGATATATTCCCAGGTTTTTTGAAGTTTTTTTTTTGGTCTTCTTGACTCTTTGCCTGTAATAGATTGAACTGTTGAAATTAGCATGGGTATGGATAGAAAAAATTGTATTTCTGAAACTAAGTCATTGCTTCTATTGAAATTGTAGTATATTTATATAGTTTCACTACTTATAAATAATATTTTGTGCATAACTTAATAGAGTAAACATTTCTTGCAAAATTAAGAGGCCAATTCTGTGATAAAATAGACCGTAACATAACGTTGTTATGGCAACGCTCCTTCCTTTCATATAAATTAGTAGTAAAAACTGTTGAAATTTTATGTATTTACTAGGCTTTTTGACGTTTTACACATAATATCCAACTTCACGTATTTGTTATGAATGCACATCAGAAGGATGCAGTTTGATAAAAAATTTTTTTGACGTTTGTGCGTTTTTTATGTTAGATTTTATTTCTAAAACACCTGACAGCATAGCAAATACATAGCGTACAGTTTTTACTACCAATTTATATGAAGAAAAGGAGCGCAACATAGCCTTGCCATAACAACGCTTTGTTTCGGTCTATTTTATCGAAGAATTGGCCCTTAAGTTTTGTCATATTCTTTAAGAATGAGAATACTTATTCCTGAATCTGATTAAGAAAATCAGTAAAAAAGTCAATTATTAATCAATTACACCTAAACAAGTTGCAGTAGGTAAAATAATCACTTTTATTCATATTAGTCGGTTTTTCGGTTCATATAACATGTTGTTATATGTTATATCTTCTTTTAATATTATTAGTGGCTTTTATAACATTTGTTAATACTATATTCAAGATTTTTTTTTCAATTTTACTATATTCAAGAGTTTGTTAGGATTCTTAACAAATTTAATACATAATATGTATTCTAAAATAATCACTTTTATTCATATTATTCGTTTTTTTCGGTTCATATAACGTATCGTCATATGTTATATCTTTTTATATTATTAGTATTAGTATTAGTATTAGTATATAGGCTTCTATAACATTTGTTAATACTATATTCAAGATTTTTTTTTCATAATACATATTATGTATTCTCATATTACATTTGTTAGGAATCCTAACAAACTCTTCAATATAGTAAAATTGAAAAAAAATCTTGAATATAGTATTAACTGAGGATATTCTTAAAAACTCTATTTTCTTCTATGAACCTAAAAGTAGCTTATTTGTGTTTCGAATATAACAAGTAAACCTTTAAAAATTTTCATATATTTTTATTAATATTAATTAGGAACTGTTTTTCACATTGTTCTCTATACAAAGATTTTTCCATGGTCTAACTCTAACTTCTATCTTACTAATTAATAAAATTCATAGCAGTGTACATATTTTGAAACAGTGAACTGAAGATATTCTCAATATTGTTTAATTTTTGTTATCGCCGATAAAAAAATAATAAAACATATGCATTTAGAATATATGATACTTATCGCATTCTTTTGTATCAATAATACTCTATCGAGACGTATGCATTATCGTTTATTATATTTTTCATTCCTTGCTAATGTTTTGAATTTTTTGATTGGAACTGAAATGAGAGAAATATATTTTGTAACAATAAATATCTTCGTTCGAATTTTACAAAGTTTTGATTACATACAGTCAATTTTTTGATATCGCAGGGTCTGGAGTTATTGACCTTATCTGTTCTGAAGAAAAAAATCAGTAAAAATAAGATCTCACGTTGTGTGTAAACTGTGGGCTTTTAATTGCAACCTAGAGCTTTGGTGAAATTATGACTATTTTTTGCTTATTGTGGTCGACTTTTATTAATTTTGTGCATTCACATTTTGGAACCTTAACCGAAAATAGCATTTCCTGGACCACAGTAAAAAAATACAATTATCCCAAGTTTTTAAGAAATACCTTTTCGCTGAACTATGAAGTTTAAAAATTTAAAAATTGGCAAACTTTGAAAGTGCCGTTTTTAAAAAAAAATGATCTAAAGTGTTTTGACAAATTTCATCAAAATAGGCACATATAATCAGTATTGTAAAATGGCAAAGTATTTGATCATTTTATTGCTAAAAAACTTTAAGTAAAAAAATAAAAATCTAAAAATAAGACCATACTAAATACTGATAAATTTATCATTTTTAGAGTCAATTGATAGATTTTTTTTATATTATTGTGGCGATTAACGTGTTAATAATGAAATTTCAGAAATCAATTATTTAAATACACATTCACAATTTTTGAAATTTTTTATTAGGCCCTTGATTATTTATTTATTTATATGTTTTTGTTGATGACATTGTTGTCGTTGTTTTTTGATGATTATTTTTACCATTTTTATAAATTTATTTTACTAGTTAAGAATTCAATATAAGGTACTTTTTGTATTTATGTACATTTTTAAGATGTATTTACATTTTTTTATAACTGTAAAGAATTATGTATATAAAAATGTAAATGGCATGAAAATGTTTAAAACAAAAACCATTAAGCCTATTCAATTAAGATTGAGCAATTTTTTTTACCTCACGGGCTACAATTAATTTTTAAAATTTTATGGCGGACCGCACTTACAATAATCTGCAAATAATTTACAAAGCTTTGTATATAATAATAAACATTGTAATATAGTATACAGATACAACAATAAATAATTAAATAAAATTAAATAAAAAAGAATACTTTATAATTAATTTATTGATAGGAGAAAGTTGAAAAATTAAATAAAATCCTATTTTGGAAATGCTTGGCGGGCCGCGGAATAATATTTAAAGGGTCGCAGGAAGCCCGTGGGCCGCGGGTTGTTCATCCTTGCTCAAAATCATAGTCTTTGAGTTGAGAAATCTTATTTAAACTTATAATTGATCGATTACAGAATGTACATTTATCTCTATATGTACTATATAATGTATAAGTGTATATATAAATGTATTTCCCACTTACTTTAGCTTATCTGCTTTTTAAGGGCATGTTTGAGTGATAAGTTTTTTTTACAAACACTTTATATATTCAATATTATTTACTTCGTGCTTGAATATATTGATTTTCACACCGAAATCGACATTTCGTCTTTCTACTTGACAAATGAGTTTTAACAGAGGATTTTTGCACCCTGTGTCACTTGACTTGGAGAGTAATTCGATACTTTTTCAAATAAAACCAGACACGACTAGGAAATCGTTCAAGTTTGTAAAATATTTGAAACATCTTTGGTTGTGAGATAGTTTTGAAAATATTTGTGAGTTTTGTTCGATAGTTTTCAATCGGATTTCATCATATAATTCTTACATATAAATATTTCATTTTAGCAATAAATTAACTTTGTTATAAGGGAATTATATTGTTCTTAAGTCAAGAATCTTGGATAATTGTTAAACTTGGTTATTATTAAAACACATTTTGAGATAGTATCGAAATTTGTAAGTTTGTTTAATAGTTTTCAATCGAATTTCATCATATAATTCGTACTAATATATAAGTTTTTTTATAATGGCATTAAATTATTTATCTTCGTTATTAGAGACGAGAAGTAACACCTAAACATTTACCGATAAGTATATTTATGACACATTAATCCATAAATTAGTTTTTTTTTTCAACTTTTATTAAATTAAAATTAAAATTTAAATGCATATCAATTTTTATGTTTTCTATGAAAAATATCAAATATAAAAAAATATAAGTAAAAGAAAAAAATAACGAATTTTTGATCCTAAAACGTGACGAAAAAAGTCTAGTCTGAATATGATTTATAGATTTCGAACTTTAATTTTCAAACTCACATGATTTTAATTTTTAAAACTTTTATATGCTATAATTTAATGTCTTCTCGAATTATTTATCCTTCTTAATTTTTCTTATTACATCTGTTGAGCGTATATTTAATTTAATTACATTTGATACTGTTATTTTAGCAAATTTAAGGTCGTATTTAAACAAATACATGTTTCCTATGTATTTGCTTAATGAATATACTTGTACATAAATACACATTCTATAACCAATTAGAATTCCCTTCAATGCTATTAGTAAATCACATATTAATTGGTTTAAAAGCAATTGAAACCGCTTCATAACATGGAAGATTTTTTAAATGATTGATATTATCACGTCGATAATTAGCAATTTGTAGATAATTATATTAGATGAAGATATGCCTTTTTAATCACACCTCGTGTACTTTGAGAAAAAATGAATCATTATAGATTGTCAATTATATTTTCGAATTAAGTTTAAAATGAACTTTTATATCTTGATAGCAAGTCGACCTAATAATTTCGTAGCAAATAATTTAAAAAAAAGTATTTTCTCTGTAACAATTATGGTTAAAAACTCGAAAGAATTTTTGAGTAATTTTAGATGCAAATGCCTGATGATATTTTTGTAAGGACCTGTGAATACAAAATTTACATTTTAAACGTTTTTCTCCAATATACAGGTCATAGATTTATTTCTAAATATTAAATTATTTTTTTGGTTTTTTTATTTAAATTAAATAATAAAAAATGTCGAGAATTAATGTTAAAATCATAAATAAAAATGGTAACAAATTGTGATTTTTATAAATAAGCTTAAATACCGTAAAGACGTGAACAATCATAAAAAAGACGAATTTTCATACGTGGACTCTTTTCCTACTTTCACTTTTTTTTAGAAAATATTATAGTGTAGGAGGGCTAATGGTAAAAATGATTCATAAATATTCCATCCTTTCCACTCGGAAAGGGATTTTATTTTATTTTATTAACTATCTTGTAAGATGCGTTATAGTGATCGCAAAAAATCAAATATATATATATATATATATATATATATATATATATTATAACATTTTGGTATATCCTATAATTAGATAAAATGGATGTGTGTGTGTATGCGGATACAATTGTTCGCTGACGATTTCGAGAGCACGGATCAACCGATTGGAATGATTCAAAAAACATTTCACTTGTTCTGACGTAATAAAGAATTAATTGGTTGTAATTTGTGGGAAGGCAGGTCCAGCAGTTTCGGAGATTCAATAAAAAAAACATTAAAAAAATACCATTTGGCGGTCAAAAATGTTCATTTTTTATTCATTTTTATGTTGATATTTTTAATTGTACCTACTTATATAATGTTTTAACAATAGTTTTGCTATACCTATAAAAGTTGATACCGTAACTTTTTTTTTATTTTAAATTTTATCAGTTAATTATTAAGTTATTTCTTCACTACGTTTTTCAGATTTGTGTGTAGTTTAATATATTTTTAAAAAGCCTTTTCCTTTTACTGACTGGATGGATGTTTAAAGTTTTGATTTTATATATTTTTAATATTAATTAAAAACAAACAATATTTATTTAAAAAATATGAATAAAAAATACATTCACTCTCGAAACTTTCCATTACTATTTATATTTTATGTACGTGAAGTTATAAAAATGCATCAAATTTCTCTCTAAGCTTCGTGACCGCATACAAGATTAAATTGATTGAAAACTATTTTCTTCAATTGATAAGTGTACATCAATTCATGTGTCATATCAGAAGATATAATCCTTCAATGATTCGTCTATCAACATAGAGACGGATTATCGCATGTAATTCTAGTTGTCAAGTGATTTTCAATTCGAAAATGGGAATTGTGGCGCCAATATAGAGCTTGGACCTTGCAACACCAAGCTTTTGAGTTAAAATTTAACATTGTATGTAAATTGATATCAAACAGTAGTGTTATCCGTTTTTTTTGAGAATCTAGATCATATATATGTTTCCAAATCAAAATAGCCTTTTCGGGCCTTGTGCTGTGATTGAGTAAAAAATACTATTTATTTGCTTATTAACTTTCTCCTTCGATAACTCAGGTTGTTAGGTTAAAGTTAAACTTTTGTAGCTGTGGATTGTATTAAACACTGATTTTTTGGTATAATTTATGTATTTATTGCAAGTTCTTATTATACTACTGATATGTCACTAAGTTCTAATTGAAAAAGATACCTTTATTGATTATTTATTACGAATGTTGTTACACGGACTTTAATTTTAGGAGTGAAAAAAATAAGTCCACTACCCCCTCTACAGGGTAGCAACCATCCGGTGTAAAAGCTCAATGCCATGAAGATTGTCGCCTTCATGGCCAATATAATAAAATGTAATTGTTTGAAATATGTAAAATATAATCAAAACTAAATAGTATAATCATTGGGTCGTCTTCTAACAGCCATATGATGAAATACAAAAAAAAACTATTGAAATACTTACTAAGTGTCTTCATGAATAGTCAAAGTTTTCAGAAGGGCATTTTCACATTAGATTTGTGTTAATAAATAACTATATAGTAGAGTAGGGCACGAATGTCCAATTTGACTTTAAGTATTTATACATTCTAAACCAAATGAACTACATCAAAACACGTAACACGTATCAAACAAACAACTATCGTACTATGCTCAGCGAAATTCCCAGTTAATTCCTATTATAGTTTTTTTTACTATTTTTCTAACATTTGTCATCTATCCTTCGTTACCCCTTAGGTGGGGTAAAATATGACAGCCAGGGGGCAAACACATCCTATGTCTCAGTTTAACTTTTTTTTTTTTTTATTAACTCTTTTATTTACAAGTGTCCAGTATAGGACATTCAGTAAATTTAATGGATTTACAATAGTCCGCCGAAAAGGTACATTGTATACTACTTTGACTTGTTGGAAAAAACAACTCAGTAGTTGTTTTTTCGATATAAAATCTACAATATTTACTTATTAATAATTTCTTATTAATAATGATTAAGTTATTTTAATTTTAAAAAGATTTTACGAAATGATACCTGCAATACTTGGCCAATGCAAAGTATAAATTTCATGGGCACATATTTTACAAAGGTAATACTATACAACTTTGATCTGGTATTTTGTCAGAAATATTCATCAGCGTAATAATTAAATTTAATTTCTTGTAAAATTGCTTTTTTAACTGAATTTACATTTTTATTTAATTTTTTATTAAACGTCTTTGCCAGGATATAGGTTCGGTTGGTCATTTTTACCCTATTCACATGTGAGCTATTATAGAGGTTATATAAAAAAATCTGTTGAATTTAACTTAAAATCAACGATACATAATACATCTTATTAATTAATTAAATTATATTAAGGTCTCATAAATTAAATAACAGTGCTCACAACTAGAAAAAATAACAACGAAAGAAACGCTGTAACGCTTGTTTACACACATTTTTCCCTCTACTTTCAAATAGTCAAAGTCCTAACTTTACTTGCTATTGAGATATTGGTGGAGAACCTTTTTTAACGAACGTTTAATCCCCGCTTTATCCTAATTTTAATACATATTTCTAAAATAAAGAATATTACAAATAATTTCCAAATACATCATTTCCAATAGAAATTCATTATAACTGAGGATTTTAGGTCATTTATTAAAATGTGTCCCCAACACAATCTTGATTGTTTTCCCATTTTCAAGGAAATTTTCATTGTGTTCTATAAATTCAATGCAATTCCCAGGAGTGTGCGACATGTTTATTATCACACAGATGAATGATTTCATTGTCTGTGTTTTTTTCAATGTTTCATTCATTTACAGATTTTTTCGCAAATAGTTTTAAATGTGTTAACTATTAATGTTCATTTGGCATGGCATTTGCTAAATATGATTTCTTAATTTTTATTAAAATTCTTGTGAATTTATAATAAAACCGTATATTTATTGATCTCATTGAACATCATCTTCCTCATTCAAAACCATGTGACAAGGCGTTAGGGCTTATTGCCAAAAACTAGAGACGTCTGTGTTATTATAGGTCATGTGCTATCCGCATTATATAAATAGTTTATATTTCATTTTATTTGAAATCATATGAATGAACATAGAATCATAAAACATATGTTTTATTAACCAGAAACATTGTATTCGCGTTTTAGTATTTTTAAAGTAATGTGAGAAATAGTCACCTTTAATTTACGGTTCTGATAATCTCTTCTGGGTGACGATTTTTTGAAAATGCTTCATTATGAATTAGGAAGTTGAATATATTGCCTGAACTCAAAAATTAAAACGATTTTTTTATTACTTGAAATTGACAATGAATTCAAGATCTAGATCCTTTATATCCTATATCAGTCATTCGTTTCTTAGTCACATTAGATAAACTATTCTATTAACAGTTCACAAAAGTTCAGATTATTTGTATATTCATAGCTGATAAAAACTAGAAGTTTGTCATATGTCGCAAGTTTTTATAACTCTAAAATTTTTGGGTCAGCCAGATAAACTTTGTGACAATATAATATAAATTATATTAAAAGAAAAAAATATTGATGGCAACGGGAGATGAATTCGGTAACTGGTGGACATGACTTACGATTTATGGATGGAGCTAAAAAGTATTTCATTAACCAGTTCATATATATATATATATATATATATATATATATAACGTTTTTACGTTATAATTTTTTTTATATGGTATTCGTAAAATAGGCGAAACAATATTTTTTATGCCATACAAGTATTTTGCTGGTACTTCCCGTATCGTAATTAAGCATTCGAGAAATGAAAATAATCAATAATTGTTTTGAATAATTTCACATAGATTATTCATTATAAATACATACTCTAAAGTTATAAGTGCTTTTTAAATTGGGCGACGAGCGTATTTTATGAACAACTTATGGGTACGTTTACAAGAATCCATTTTTTTTAAATTTGATTTTTTTGATAATTTCAATTTTTTTTCAAAATTTTGAATTTTTTTTTAGAAGTTTGAAATTTTTTGGAAACGTTTTTTCTAAATAATTTGAGAATTTGGAAATTTTTGAAAATATTCGACTTTTTTTTTTTTTGAAATTATCGAAAAATTCTCAAATTTTTGTAAGAAATATTTTTGTTTAATTTTTCAAAATCTAGTTTTTTTTTGAAAATTATGAAAAATTTCGAAAACTTAAATTTTCAAAGTTATTAAATTTTTTGTAAATACATTTTTTGCACACCAAATTTTGTCGAGCAAAAAGTTTTTTGAATTAATCTAATTGCATGATCCGTTCTCTCAAAAACTGCATAACGTTTTTACACACTTTGCGCTCCATACTTCCGAAACGGCAAAATTGCCTTCTGCAAAAACGCCTGGCGATCGAGTACGAACCCAATGATTTTTCAATTTTATAAATCGGTTTTTCTATACTGTCGAAAATATCGAAGACAGACATTTGTTTGAACCATTTTAAAATTAAAAATCTTGGTACGGAACCCGAAAAAGCTTACAAAATTATTAAAATTAAAATCATTTGACCGCCATCTTTTAACTCAATTTTTATTGAGAGTCCATAACCGCTAGGCCTGCCTTCCCAAAAATTTAATCAGTTATTCATCTTGTCAAAACAAGTGAAATGTTCTTTAAATTATTAAAATCGGACGCTCCGTTCTCTTAAAAACTGAGTTTCCATTTTTGGCACTTTTTGCTCCGTATCTTCGAAACGGCTAGACCGGCCTCTGCCAAAAACTAATCAGAATATCTCCTTATCAATACGAATTGAGTTATTCAAATCGGTTGATCCTTGTTCTCGAAATCGTCGACGAAAATTTGTATCCGAACACCCACACACATACACATGCACACATACATAGACACACATGCACACATACATAGACACACAGACATAGACATAATTATTGTCTATTCATATTGTATACATTTTTATCACTCGCCCATTTTTTTCCTTTTTGTTACAGAGGTTTGATCTTAATTTAATCTCAGTTATTTTTAATTATAACTAATCTTGCGGAACGTGATTAATTTTCTTTCAATTTTATTCAAGTGTTATGAAATCTGATGTACAATTTCTTAAAAAGCGTCGTTTCTATATTTATTGCTTATCGTATTTCTGAAGTCAAAGTAAAAACAATATGTCTATAAAAAAGTGCTCTGTCATTCCATTTGTAATGAGCGCGGTATCTGACTGCCGATGCATATCGATCGACTTTATTTCATAGTTTATTTCTTATTTTCATATTACGAGTTTTCGTATTCGGGTAATGTTTATTTCGTTTTAACGAAATTCATTCAAATTTTATTTTCATATATTCAGGAAATAAAAAAGAAGAGGCTATATGTGCTTGAAATTTAAAGTTTCTGTTTGTTATATTTTCTCCAAGTTCTTTTCATAAATATGCTTTCGTAGTCGTTGCTTTCATATTCAAAACATTTAAACGGAACTCTACATTTTTTTGTCACCAATTATTAATTCTTAAAAATATGATATTAAGGACATAATGAAATATTCTAGGACCTGTGAAGTATTTAACATAATTTATAAATAATTTTTAGTTTCATAATATATTGGATTTATTCGTAGAAGATAAGTTTTTTCTCAAAATAGAGCTTGTGAATATTTATTGTATATTTTAAACATTTAATTTTTTCATATTGTAAAAGTAGTATTTATTGTTAGTATATATTATAGGAAAGACTTATTTAGTGGTTATTTCTATCTCATATATTCAATAAGACTTATTTAGTGGTTATTTCTATCTCATATATTCAATATAAATATTTTACTTATATATCAAAGTACAATTGACATTCACATTAAAACTTTATTATACTTACATTTAGAATTATATTTTCTTAAAATAATCTTACAAAAAGTTATTACCGTTAGTCAATATAATTCATAAATAATTCATGGAAAAAAATATTTAATGTATTCGATATTTTAATAAAATAAATAAATTTCGATATCAGTTATAAAAAAATCTCTACATTTGTTCGTTTTGAAATAACATTGAAACTTGTCTCGTCGTTCTAAACATAAAACGATACAACAAAAAATAGCTGAAAATGTTAATAAATTAATTATATTAAAAAATTATTAATATATTCTATATAAGCTACAATTATTTTTCTACAAAAAATACAAAAAATTATGGAGTAAAATTTCTGCGTATATTATTTATCTATTAATTGTGTAATTAAACCCAAAGTATAAAAATCTTTAAGATGCATTTTTTATTTTTTTTACTTAATTTTATTCTGCAATTTTATCAAAGAAAAAATTATTTATCTGTAAAAAATTGTTCGGTCCAGAAGAATTCTCAGGATTACTTTTATATGATGCCTAATCGATACAAGAATTTTACAACATTTATATATTAGCATGAATATTAAAATTCTCTTAAAATATCGGGATCATATGATTTTATGAATTACATGCACTATACATGTGGTGTAATATAATGCAATGCAATACCTACATCTATTTTAATACCAATAAAAAATCTATTTTAATACTCATTCAGGAGTACTACAGTATGATACAGATATATAGGAAAAATGCACGAAAAGGTCAGATGACTACTTTCCAAGCAGTTTAGGCTGTTCTATGAATTAATGGTTAGAACTATAGATTTTCAATCAGAAGTCTCAGGTTTGATATCCGTTTCGGACAGCCTGATGTCAAGCAGTAGTGACATCAGTTTCCACTTAGAAATATAGGTGCCATTTATCCGGTAAATAGACTGTAATATAGCGTTGTTATGGTAACGCTATGTTATACTTCTTTCTTGGTACTAAAAACACTAAAATAAATAAATACTAAATACTGTCAAAATGCTATGTATTTGCAGTGCAGTCTAAAAACGGTCAAACGCACAACGTTATCATAAGTGCATCTTTCTAATGTGAATTTATAACATATACATGAAGTTAGTTTTTTTGTGTAAAACGCCTGATCGCACAGCAAACACATAGCATTATGGCAGTTTTTAGTAACAAGAAAGGAGCTTAGCATAACTAGTCTATTTTACCGGTGTTTTGACCTCATAGATAGCAATATGTTTCCAAGTGAAAATAATAGCCTTTGTCCGAAACTGCTGCACCAATCTTCCACTATTGCATAAATTGTAATAATTTCATCACAGAGATAGGACAATCGTTTGGGTTACTATATACAGAGCCACATCATTAAAATAAGTCATCATAATAGCTCATAGGATTCATTCTGATTATTACAAAAAAAAAATAGAATAAAAAAGAAGTATACTCACTTACAATTAATTATTTGATGATGAATCTCATTTATGGTTATATCGTTACACAACTTATTGTAGCACCGCCAAATGATATTCTGTAAGAAAAATATTTCGACTTCTGGCTCATTAAAAATATCCTCATCTACATTCTCAAATTTCCTCTTATAGCTCATTCGAGAATACTCTTTGTTTTAGCGTCGTAGTACTGTTTAATGATCGTTTATTTTTTGTCATAATTTATTTCCTCTTAATTTCGTCCAAAACGACGATTATGATGTATTTAGATTTATGTATCATTCGGTTGTTGTTGAAGTTTTGACCTCTTCCGCAAATATTTCACGCACGTTATCAGATCTAGCCTTGAATTATCTAGAAATGCGCAGTGGATCTTAATTCGATCTTTGTACATGGCATCGCACCTACGGTAAAAAATCAACAATTATATCGACCTTTCATCGTAATTGCATAATCTTTCTATCATTTAATTATATAACAGCTGTTGATAATAATAATTATAAGATCGAAGCTGAAAACCGATTAGTGATAGTTATTGACTTTTGTTCCTGAGCACAAAGGAAAATAATTTTGGGTAGTAATGAGGAGCAATTTTGCAAGGATAATTAATATTCGAAATGTCTAATTACTCGATTTAAATTCGATTTATTTTATCATCGATTACAGATGCAATATTTGCATATTTCTATTTAAAATTTTTATGCTGTGTGAATTGTTTTTACGATTGCTTTTGATTCAAACGTTTTGAAGTAGTCTGGTTGGCATTTCATTTTTTATAAATGATGAGTTAGTAACCAAGATGAACCATCCCAAATATACCTGAACGTTATTAAACTGCGTTCAAAAATTTGCTATTATTTTATTTTTTGTATATTATCTCTAATTAGTCTACATACTACTTACCATTTATCTTTACATTATTTCACCTGATTATGAAAATGAAATAAGGAACTCCATAACCCACCCTGGGTTTTCGTACAACGTGAAACAAATTTACAGCTAGAGCAGTATTTTTGCTGCCATTTAACGAAATTAGTGAAAAGCTCATATCCTCACCAGATCTTATTTATCCCCGGTTTGTGACATTGTCCACTCTGGTTACCAACTCCTAATATATTGCATGTTTTATTGTTTAGGTCTGTCTGCTAATTTAAACTTTATTTCAAAGATTAGCAATTAATTTTCGTATGAATTACGTAGGAAATTATGAAATTCAATAACTGAGACATATTTATTTATATGTAATTGCATTGCATAAATGTGCTTGACCTTTACATGAACCAGCAATAGTAGAAGATTTTATGACTTCTTGACTTTTGTTCTAATCAATAAAATTTGTTTTAAATATTATAATAATTATTTTTGTTTTTTCATTTATTTAACAAACTATGAGTCGAAATAAAATGTACTATTTATTCCAAATTATACAACTTGTATTAACTTTTACAGAAGTAAGTATGTACCATATTATAATAACATAAATTAGTCTATTTCTCTATACACTAAGAAAGAATTATTCATACTTTTAAATTATACTAATGTAAACAAACAAAGTTCTTTTTTTTACTTTTCGAAAGCTATAAAAATTAGATTAATTAATACTAAATATAATAAATTTTTACATATCTTATTTGTTTTTTAACCACTGATTTCTCTTCAGCATATTCCCATATAGAGTCCCATATTCCCAAATCCTGGGTTATTAGTTCATTCGTAATTCACGTGCTTTTGTAACCTCAAGATATAAAATTTTGTAATTGAAATGTTTTTTTTTATCATTGTTTAGTGTTTTTTCCTGATTGGTATAGAGAATTTGATTAAATGTGTTATTTTTATATCATGGGTACTTATTTTTGTACTTCTTTTAGTTGAATGATGAGACACAGTTTTGTTTTCAAAATCGTAGTATATCAAATAAATAGTAGGGTAGTAATTATATTAACTAAAGGAACTACACGACAACACATAAGATGTATCAAACAAACGAATATCGAACTATGTTCAGTTAAATTCCCAGTTAACTCCTAATTATAAAAATGTTTCTTTACTATTTTTCTAAAATTTATCATCTGTCTCCTTTTGCCCCGTGTAAGAAGAGACAGCCAAGGGGTAAATAGATCGAACGAAATAATAGCTACATTATCTAACCAATGTGAAATACAAATTTTATGGGTACATTTTTTACAAAGATTTTATTGTATATTATCTTGATCTTGTAGTTCGATAGAAATATTCATAGAGATCAAATATTTATTAATTTAATTTGCTTCTTGTAAAATTGTTTTTTTAACCTAATTTACAGTTTTATTCACTCTTTATTGTTTACAGCTTTATCAATGTAAAGGCTTTGTTGGTCCTTTCTACCCCATTACCACACACATTAAAAAAAATTATAGAGGTTATATGAAAAAAAAAAACTATTGAATCTAACTTAAAAATAACAATACATTCTGCAGAACAATGAAATAGCAGCTTATACCTAAAAATTATATTTAGGTATCATTGACTAAGATATTTAGGTATTATTAACTAAGATACCATACAAGAACTCAAAACCAAACAAATGCTTTTGGTATATATTATGATAAATTTCCAATTATCTCCTTATATCTATCAATATCATTAAATAATCCTTATATCTATAATAGAAACATTAAAAAATTCTTAACTTGTTTTCGAGATAATGATGATGGACCTTTTTATCCGCGGACCTTTAAGTCCCACTTTACCCTATATTTTATTTCAACGCTTTGCCCGGTAAATAATCAAATAATATCATAATAATTAATAGCACTCATTATATATATTTTTTCAACTTATTGCATTGATTTTACTTACAGTTGAAATTTCGCGTTAAATTTGTAAATTATTCCCATAAGTCCGCCTCTGTGTATCTCTACCTGTGCGGTTGTTCCAGCTTATCGCTGTCTCTATTTTCGCCAATCTCTGACTTCCTGTCTCTCTCTATTTTCGCTATCTCTTTATTTCCGCCTATCTCTGCCTATCATTTTCTCTTTATTTTTGTCTATCTTTCTCAGTCGTCGCTGTCTTAGTTTATTCTTCTGTCTCTGATTGTAGCTTTCGCTCTCTTTATCTTTATTTCATCTTTATTTTTATCTTTACCTCTACTTTACATATGATCTTTAAATACTAATATAATCGTCAATATACCTGATACAACAACGAATATTGTTTTATTTTTAAATAACTAAGTATGTATTTAAATTAATTTCTTAATGTCTTCTATAGTCAATTCCTCATTGGAGCAATTACTACATTTTTTTAAATTTTTTTTAAAATTTTTCATTTATTTATTTTTCTTTTTTTTGTGATTAATTTTATTTATTTATTTTTTTCATTTTATTATTTTTTTTATTTCTTTCTATGATTATTATTATTATTTTTATTATTATTATTTTATTTTATTATTATGTGTAAGCCACATAACTCATAGGGTCTGTAAACAACACTGATTGTTATATAATATAAAAATAAGAAAAAATCTTTAAATCTTTAATTTTTGGAGTACAGTATACTCATGATATTCGGTTTAGGTTTAAATATAATTTTACATTTCTATGAACGATTCAGACATTTTTCAATATAAATATAATAAATTCTGTGATTCCCTTATATAATAGCTTTATATAAACTTTAAAACCACAAATTGATTTGTTCAAGGTTTTTCTCATAATGCGATTTACATTCATTCACGTTTCATATGATTTATTTGTCAGTTAATGAATCTGAATAAAAAAAACTCTATTCAAAGTTCTCAAAAGGCAAAGTTATAATTATTGAGTTTAAAATGAAATATTGAATCAATGAATAATTGACTAACTTTCGCAATTATTTGTCACAATCGAACATAATATAATAGTTTAATATTGTTGAAATAGTGGTAGTAGATACAAGGGTGTAGTATGTATGATATTTCAGTCAATTATACATAAATTTGATCACTTTAACTGGTTAGTGTAATCGTATCTGTATTTATTATCGTAGTATATTTATTTATGATATAAACATATGATATAAAGTACTTCGATTTGTACATTTTTTTTTTCGAAAAAGTTGATATTCAACGGTAACACGATAACTGGAATTCTAAACTACTAGAGAAACAAATAAGTACATTTTCACATTAAAGTATTTAAATATTTGCAATAATAGAAACAACACATGTTTATATGTGTATTTAGATCAAATTTGGTCAAAGATAAAAAATGTTTAATAATAAAAATTTCAACATTACATACAATACATTACATTACATAGAATACAAACTGAACCAAATACAATTTGACTTCTTTCTTCAATGGTATTATTTTTTTTAACAATTTTTCGAAATGTATATTTGTTTGTATGAACATTTTAATCGTTTGCTATTTAATAAGGAGAGATATCTCATAGGAGATAATCTCTTAAATGCATTTACACCCAGCATATTGTCTTAAAAAATGTATATTATTTTGATTAACAATAAAACTATGCAAAAAAAAATTGCTATTTATTGACGTAGGCGTTTTAAAAATCGTTCAAACCGCAGATAAGAATATAAATAGTTTTAACTATTTACATCACACTTTTCATATAATAATTACTAATTTCCATTTATAATTATCGCATTATCGCAATTTTCTCTAACATAAATTAATATATAAACAATTTTTTGGGGTTATAAATTAGTCATTACATTATAATATGGAATTTTCAATAGCTAAGTGATTTTAAAATTAAAATGTTCTAAATGAACCGCATTCAAATTGCGTCTTGCAATTCGGTATAATTTTTTCTAGGAAATTTTAAAAATGGTGCAATTTTTTTTACTGACCATTTTAATTATTATTTACTTGGACATGGTTAAAAACCGTTCAAGTCACAGATAAGAATATATATAGTTCCAACTATCTATCGCACTTTCCATATAATTACGATATTAACATAATTTTCTTTGAGTTCATGTACTTCATATTTATTCATTATGCAAAACTGTAAACATGTTTTATTAATACTTTATCTAATATGTTCACCTTATTGAAATTAACTTGAAGTGACGTTATAGACTTAGAAATACTGAGTAAAGAATTTTTGTCGTAACTAAGCTAAAAATTTAGTTAAGAAAAAGACTAATATAATTTTTTAATATGAATAATTCGACATATTCCTAATTGATATAAACTTTTTTCACTCGCGAACTCCGAGATTAATACGAGTTTTACCGCCAGAGCGGTGGCATCCGAGTGGAAAGGGTTAAATGTAATCCTAGAAGCATATTGCTGAAGAGATCCTAATATTAGAACCTGAATTTACATTTAGTTTACCGATGCGCAATCAAAGTAATTTTATTTTTTTAATTTATATTCGTATTTATATTTATATATTGGAATAGAATCGCTATAAGGAAAAAATATTTTTATCAATCTGGAACGATTTTTATTAACTATGATTTAAGCAACGCCTTATATTATTGCATAAACTACATAAATTTTTACATATATATTTTTGTATTAGTTACCTATTTTTGTGTTGTTGTGCACATTTGCTACAATTTAATAAATAATTCAAAAACGTTAAACTACATTGATAATACTAGTAATTTCTGTCGTCAGAAATATTACACGTAATGAGAAATAGATCAAATTTTGTTTCCATATATATGCGTATACAATATTCATGTATTTTTAGATTTTGATGTAGATGTAGATATTATATACATGTACATATTTTAATAAAATTCTGGGCTTTAAACCCTCAAACATTCGTTGAAAAAGGGGCATTGCAAAGCGAAACTGTTTCGAGAAAAATGCGTATTCACCACCCTGGGCATCTGTTTAATATTCAGGACTTGAATGTATTATCTAGTATTCTTTCAGGTCGTTTTGTATTAGATTTTTATTATTCGTGACCTGTATTAAATTCTATGTTCAAAGGTGATTTTTTTTAATGCTATAGATAAAATTTAATCAAAATACTTGAAAGAAAATGCATTTTTATTTTATTGTTCTGAAAAAAAAAGATGCAATAGCAATGTAGAGTTTGTCTTGAATCTTTAGCAGTGTATGTATAGAAGACACTCGGATGAAATAGCAGTAATAATTTAAAAATTGGCTAAACTAGAATACGGCATTATGCAGCCTATTGTTGCAAATTTTTATTGATCCGCAATATTAATTAAAATATGTTATTGATATATAAACTTATTGCTATTACCACTATGGATTTTTAAGTACAAATAAAATATTTCAATTTTTATCTAATAACACAAACTCTACAAAATTCGGTATGCTTTCAATATCATTGTCAGTTCGCGTTGGTTTTGTATACTTATCATTTTTATTTTGATTTTATAAAAAAAATTCTACATATATTTTTTACAATATATTATCTAGCATGTAAACAAATTAAATAGATTCTCATATACAAATTATTCTGTTCGCAAATCACAACAGAAAATTTAAATTTTAAATATAAAATTAACAAAAAAAAGTCCGATACTATTTACCAATTGTTACTGCAGATTTGCAAATAAAGCTAACTGTTTATTTTATTTACATGATATAGAGATTTACATAATATACTTAATTTTTTTATCATAAAAGCACTATAAATGTTCATTCTATATGCAGCTCGTAGTAGAAAATGAAAAATGCTCTAGGTGCATGCAATGCTTTTTTAATACTATTTATGGTAATTCGTATATATTATTTTCCTATAGATCAATTGAGCTTTATATAGTAAAAGCATATTAGGCTTGAATAGGCACTTCGTTATAGTAAATACATTTTATAATAGAATATTCGGTACATATATGTGCATATTTACACTAATTTTTATCTCATATTAACCCTCTATGGATCTACGTAACTTTCAGGTGATATTCCAATTTTTTTCATATTTTACCAAACGATTATGAATTTTTTAATTCGATAAACAATATTTATGACTTTTGCTAGGCTTTTCATTCTGAAATAACATTTTCATACATACAATTGCGAACATTATAGGCCACAGATTTTTACCTATTTTTTGGATGTTAAACAAAAATTTGGCCAATAGAGAATAAAAGTATAATGTATTCAATTTTTAACTTTGTACAGTAAAACAGATTTTGCGTTTTACTTTTTCAATTTATTTATTTTACTTATGATCATCTACTGAGTTTATACTGTAAATTAGTTTACGATTGTTTTATTTCTAAAGTATTGGTTTCTGTATATGATCTGAATATTTCAAGTGATATTGTGCGTAAAACATGCGTAAATTTTATGACTTTCTTAGTTGCAAGGCTAAAAGGACTGTAACATTTATTTATAAATCTATTCTATCGTATAATTGTGTTCATCTTCATCCATTCATATGGATTAGAATAAGAACTATTTCAATATCCAAGATAATATTTCAGGTCAAAGTTATTCATGTGGAATCACATGCGCACGTGAAAAAGATATAATATTCACTTTATGCATGCGTAATTCAATTATTCAATTGCAAATTACATCAATCAATTTTTGATTTATTACATCTATCAATAATCAATTTATGATTAAATTATTTGCAATATACGCTTCTCAAAGTATGCATGAAAAAGATTATATTGACAAATTGCTCTAGCATACAATTTTTTTTAACTAATAACTATGATTAAGTAACATGCCAGATTTGGAGGTAACAAGGTCCGCATTTATTCGTCTACGTTTTCGGGCGCACGGATCAACCGATTTGAATGGTTCAAAAAATATTCGATTCCTGTTGATAGGGATGAGATGTGCTGATTAGTTTTGGCAAAGGCAGGTCTAGCCATTTCGAAGATATAAAGCTATTTTTTATTGAACATAGTACGATAGTTGATGATTTTATAGATAGTATATTCACAAAGTCAAATTGGATCTTTGTGCCCCGACATACTCTAAATGAACCCGAAACTTAAAAAGAGATCAAATTGGTGAAAAAGAATAAAAAGTATTGAATTTGCAAAAAATAATTCAAATGTACATACAAAATTTATATTATGGTATATATAGTTTATATTATATATAATTTTTATATTTTATAATTATGACGGTTTTCCATTTTGATTCTTTTATTATTTTTTCCTATTTTGAAGTAAATATTTCACATATGGTAGAAGTTCTTTAAATACATTTGTTTTGTAAAATTTTTGCAGAATTTAAATAAATTTTTATAATTTATTCTAAGATTAATTTGAACGTAGTATTAACAAAAAAAATCACAATATATTTGTCTTTAATCAAAATCGATATTGATTGCAAGTAACTTCGTTATATTAAATCTTAAATAATATCGTGCACTCTAAAAATGCCATTTTAATTATTAGTGCTATTTTAATAACATTTTAACTGTTTTAGACAAATAACTACATTTAGATGATCTCTAATTATTATTAGTATGAACTGGGATGTTCTTCATCTTATTATTAGTTCCAATTCATCTTCATCATTTCGAAATTATAATATCTATAGTTTCTCTAGTTTTATTCAGAATTACAATGAATCAATACAAGTAAGAATCTTTCATGTATTTATACATAGATTTTGTGTTTAAAAAGTAACAGGGTGCTTCGTGCACGTCTTGAACGTTAGGGATGAATGATAACATAACAATACCAGGGTAGAACGTAGGGTAACTTTTGGATTGATCAATATTTCGTGCTTCGAACTTGCACCACGCCCTCGATTTTGGAAGAACATTTTGAGGGGTTGCAGCAAACTTTTGCATCAGCACGTATTTACGAATAAGTATTTTGATTCTTGTAATTTTCTATTTTTATCAGTTTTATGTCCGTGTGGTTAATTTTATTCGTTTTAAAGTGCGGTTTGATGTTGTAATACTACAGGTATATATAAAGCACGGTCTGGGAGCGAATTTATGGCATCGTTCAACCTAATTTTCGTAATCAGAATTATTGTTAGAGAATATTTCAGGAAATTCACTCTCACATTTTTAGAATCTTAGATTTATATAATATAAATATTTCATAGATATGTTTCCTATAATAGTATTGATTCAATGCCTTACATCGACAGGTGATCAATACTGTACCGTAAAAAATACCTGCGCTGGCATGGTTATAATGTTTTTTATGGTTTTAATATATGTTTTTTATTTAAACGTTAATTTTATTCATATTTTTCTCCAGTAAGAGATATTGACTATATAACAAAAAGAATTTTATTATTTTCTATTATTGTCAGCACTGATTACTATTATCATTCTGAAATAAAACCAGAAATTGAGGAAAAAATAAATTGAACGATTGTTTAACTCAGTCTTATTAATTATCATTTCTAGTGAATGTATAATTTATTTTTAATGGGTGTTTATTTAACTTAAAATAAAACAAAATATTAGTTCAGTAAAATAAAACTATATATGTGCAAGTATTAGATTTTCTAAATTTTTCTCTCTAGAAATAGATACGCAAACATAAATCATGCAATAAGCAAAATTAGGTACAATGTCTTACAATTCTTTGGATTCATTCATTTATAGCAGTGGTTTTCAATCTTTGCAGACCTCCCCCCACAAATTTTCCTCTCTTAATTTTTCACAATCTTGTTTCATATATACTCAATAGATATTAATAATTATAATTTATCAGGCAACAAATTAATATACAATTTTATATAAAAATATACAGAAAAAAATATTATTACATAACTAATTATTCATTCAACATTTTTATATCATTTTAACATTGTTGGTTTGTTTTGGAAAATAGTATTTTGGAAACAGATGTACACTCCCCTCGGAAAAGCCTCGCTCTTCTTTAAGGGAGCGCGCCCCACACGTTGGAAACCATTGAGTTAAAGGGTCTTATAAATTAATTGCTTATAAATTAAGCTTGATTTTTGCCTGAGACTTTCGTTATAAACTTCAGTTCAATGTTTATAAAGATTATTCCATATAATAATGACTCAGGTTTAATAAAAAAATACATTATGAAAATTACCCTTGTAAATCAACTAAAACAAGTCATCTTAAACTACTTAATGGTTTGATTCTCAATATTTCAATATGTTTAATATAACCATTTAAAGAACCATATGTTTCACATCTTCGATATGCATTTGTTGTTAAAGTTAATTTATCATTCTATGCATGGCGAATCGGGTGAATAAAACATGTGCGTAGCACATTGCAACACATTATTCATGCAAATGTTTCCCATTGATCTGTTCGAAAAATTTGCCGAACTTTGTGTAAACCATTTACTTATTTAAATCATAAAAATAAATTTTTTGTAGTACTACAGTTTCATTAGTTTCAAATATGTGTATCATTAATAACATATCAAATTTAATTGTATTTTATAATATATGTATGTTCACTGTTTGGTGTGGGCGAGTATTGATTTTGGAGTTATTGTTGCCTTTAAAAGTCAAGTTGAAAGGAAAATTGAAAATTAAATTTAAATTACATCAATTTAGAAGCCTAAAAAAAACAATAAAAAATACTTACATTAATTTATAGCAAAGATTTCCTGATTATTTTAAATCATGGAGTCCTTTGGGCTTTACTACGGACTTTATATACGGACCCCTTATTTGTCCGATATCATTTTTTTAAAGCTACAGAAATTATAATTTTGTTCACTTTGTACTGAATGTGAATTTATTATAGATACTATAGAGTATGTAATTATATATTACTATGGTGTGTTGTGATCCAACTACCGTGGACCCATTAAAAATCGCCATGGACCCCTGGAGGACCATTTTGAGAATACTGATTTGAACATGCAATACTTAACAACTTTAAGTGATTATAGGAGTCTTCTGACCAAGTTAACTTAACTACACACCATATATAAATTTATTTTCATTTTTGTATAATTTGACCGGGGAAATTCGAGTATTATTTGCTTTTTTGCATTTTTTCTATATAGTTTATCAATACTATAAACTATTTTTTTGTAGAGATTACAGCAAATTTCAGATAAAGTGTATTGTAGCTGTTTTTGCCGGTATTGCTTTTATTTCACGTACTTCTATAAATTAATAAAATAGCTTAATGTTCTCAAATTCTTAACGAGTGGAAAGGGTTAACTTTTTCAACTAATGAATCGCGAGATTTATATGAGTTTTGCCGCTGGAGCGGCGGCATCCAAGTGGAAAGGGTTACCCAAAGATTCTATATTTCAAGAATCTCTTTATGAATACAAATATGTTTCAAAAATCTTATTTCTAAGTCTAATATACTATAGGTGTGATACCTTTTAAATCTAACTTACTAATCACGTATTATATTTAATTAATGTTCTATTCCTGGAGTTCTGTCATGTTAATAACTAATATAGAAGATATTTTTTTCATATTTATAAAAAAATATTTTTAAAGGATCTTTCTCTTTTTTTCTCTTATATTTATTTCTCTTAACTTCTCTTAAGGTAAGTTATAGTAAGCGCAAATAAATCGAAAGTGAAAATTTTTGCATCTTCACGTCTCGGAGGTTTCTGAACATTTTGGCAGACTTTAAAAAAAATGGATGTAAGTGTGTATGTGTGATATTTTGCTTTGGTATTTCGTTTCTAGGCAGCTAACGTATCGCGATTGCTTTGAAAAAAAAAAGTTCAAAGTTTTGAAAATATTGCAAAGTATAAAAAAATTAAAATTTTTCAAAATCATTTTTTTCAAAAATTTCAAAGATCTCGAAAATTCATTTTTTTCAAAGTTCTATAAAAAAGTTGAATCTTTTTTAAAAACTTTAAGTTTTAGTACCGGAAGTTCCGGCAATTTGCCTTAAGGCACGATGTCATGCACCACTAGTTATATAAATTAATTGAAATTCAAAAATGAAAAAGTTAAAAAATATCGGATTCAAATCCCGTCAGCGTATAATATTTTTTTTAATGATTGCAGAATTAGTTATAATTAACTTATTGCAAGGACAGTCTAATGTAGGTCAAGTCAAGGGTTTTAATTTCTAGATAGAGGTTTTTACTTGAAAATATGGTACATAATTTATTTCCTAATGACAATAGT
This sequence comes from Ctenocephalides felis, assembly GCF_003426905.1. Classification (NCBI taxonomy): domain Eukaryota; kingdom Metazoa; phylum Arthropoda; class Insecta; order Siphonaptera; family Pulicidae; genus Ctenocephalides; species Ctenocephalides felis. The sequence continues at coordinate 149,437,960 of NW_020538040.1, forward strand.
TTTGGGCCATTACTACCATAATATAATTAGAAAGGAATACTGTAATGTTGCTCTTTCGATAGCGTTCAAGAATATATTATACTATTTATCTTAATAGATTTGTTGCCTCCTATTGGTGTCGTTACCTAGAACTAAGCATCGTTCGGTTCATAAAGCATTCAAAGTTCCGATTCCCGTTAAATAAAAATAATTGAATAAAATAAGTCATTGGCCCCCTAACTAATGTCGGAAGGATCTCGCGTTCTTGGCTTCACCCTCGCTTCGTGAGTGGGAAACTCTATGGTAGTCAATTACCTATTTATATTCAAACAGACAGCATGAACTATGTCGTATGCTAATAGAATTTGTAGTATTGTTATCGATTTTAGCATCTGTTATTGAAATTCTAATTTCGGCACTCAAAAGGTACACATCCTGCCGATTTTAGATCAAAATATTTGGGCCTGATTCATTCTGATTTTTGCCAAAACGCCGGAGCTTTTTGCCGGTCCGGTTACTAAACTAACTGAATCGTAAGACATTGTGCGCAGTGTTTTTTTGTAAATATATTGATGTTTGAGCCAATTTTCCGATAAAATAAAAATGTTATGATAACGTTATGTTACGGGTCTATCTTCGTATGAATTGGTAGTGACGAACTGTCAAGAAGCTATGCATTTGCTGTGCTATCAGGCGTTTTACACATAAACCTAACTTTTCACGTATGCGTTATCAATGAGACATCAGGATGCACTTATGTTTAAATTGGTATTTGATGTTTGTTCGTTTTTTAGGTTAGGATTTATGTGCGAAACGCCTGATCGCACATAGATTTTTGACGGTTTGTTACTACCAATTCATACAAATATAAACCCACAACATAGCGTTTCTATAACATTTAAATTTTATTGGAAAATTAGTCCTTTGATATGAAGTCTGCTCGGAACATATTTAGACTATCTTTTAAATAAGTCACTTTTTCAAGCAAAATATAATTGCTTTTATAAAGTGCAAAAACTCAGTCTATTACTAGTTCATTAAATTAGCAGAGCTTTATCTGATCCTTATCCAATTACTGTGGAAAAAGTTCATTTACCATTTTTAATCAATGAAAATGAATATTTAATTTGCAAACCTCTTTGCATGCACTATAATTAAATGTGTCACTTATATTGTAATATTGATTTACTCCTTGTTTGAAAAACAGAGCAATGTCATTAAGCTATGGTATGCAGTTTTATTATTTATAGACGGCAACAAAACTTACAATAAAAAACAAATCGCATGACATAATTTTTTTCATGTTATCACCTTGAAACTCATTATGTACATTTATTATAAAATGCAATGTATTTGAATTATATACAATTAAGGAATGCGCTTTAATAATGGAGGTGGATAAATATTTGCTCGAGTAGTATATTTTGTTGATTTTTTGTTTGATAATTTATTTTACTTGTCGAGTTAAAATTTCTCATCTTTTATGCTTAGTTTATGGAGAAAGTCAGAGGGTAAAAGGTCCACCAATATTATCTAAAAAAAGCAAAGTATAATTTTTTTAGTGATACTATTATTACTACTATAAAGTAGGTGGCAAAAGATGTTTAACCAGCCATCACGTTAATTTTTACGACGTTGCCTTCAGGAGATACACGAAAATGTATACCTACCAAAAGTATTTTTTTATTGTTTTTTTTTTTTGTTTTGGCCAATTTGGCCATTGGTGATTTTTTTTTTAAATATAATTTTTAGATATATGCTATTTAAATGTTTTGTAAAATGTATTGTTATTTTTAAGCAAGATTTAACAGCATTTTTTACATAAGCTCTATGAAAGCTTCCATGCGTGGGAAGTTAAAAAGGGCCAACTAAAGCTTTTTTCGGGGCCAAAGGTGTAAACAATAAGAAATCAGAAAATAGTGAGTAAAAATGTAAATTTAATTTAAAAAAAATTACAAGAGATAAATTAAATTAATAGTTATTCAACTACTGCTGACGAATATTTCTTTCGAAATACCAGGTTATATACAATGAAATCTTTGTAAAAAATGTTCCCATAAAATTTGTATTTTACATTCGTTGGATCTGTTTTCCCCTTGACAGTCTCTTCTTCACGCCGCCCATGGGGCAAAAAGGGCCAGATGCCAATTTTTAGAAAATTTTAGAAAAGCTGGAAATTTCATTGAACATAGTTCGATAGTAGTTTGTTTGATACCGACAAGTAGTTCATTTAGTATAAATAGTATAAGTACTGAAATTATCATGTAGCACATTAGTATGAACAGTATAATTAATTACTGAAAGTTAAATTGGAACCTTTGTTCCCCGTCGTACCCCATTGGCATATACGCTTTTTTATGCAATAAAAATATAATATTTATGTGTTTTATAAATTTTATGCTTTTTGTATGATTTTAAAATGTTTTATACAATATTCAGGTTTAGATTTTTAAGATTCACGCTTGTCTCATTAAAATATATTGACAGAATGTTAATATCAAAATTCATTTTCTAGTTTTAGTAAGAATGTGATTTTTAACCGTGGAAAATGTTGCAGAATAATTTACGAGTTACACTACAACAATTCGATCAGATTTTTTTATAAAAAAATATTTATCTATATATTTCTATAAATTATATTATAATAATAAATATATTATATCTATAAATGGCTGTGTTAAAGTAAAAACTTCCATCTCTATTAAATTAATTATTACTATTAGAAGTTGATTTGAAAATATGTAAAATTCGAAAATGTCCAGTTTATTCTTATACCTCAATTTTTCATTAGCTGAGTGAGAATAATTTTGTTTGTAAAAAAACAAACCCTTATTTAGCATTGCAAAATATTAAACTATACAAAACAATTAAAAAATTGACATTTATAGGTAATTTTCTAAAAGCCATTCTAATTATCTGATTAATGCAGTGGTTTCCAACCTTTTTCGCAACGCCCACCCCGCTCTAACAAAAAAAAATTGTTACGTCTCCCTTTATTTTTTCAACAATTTTATTACATGAATACTCAACTGATTATCAGACTACAAATTAATATGCAATATTATGTAAAAATATGCATAAAAACAATTATTTTTTGTTTATTTCAAAATTTTTTGTATTATTTTTGGAAATCGTATATAATATGTAAATATATAAAATATACATTACGCGTGCAACATGTTTTCAAGTAAAAATTGTCCTTACCTGGCATTTTCATATAAAAAACAATCAGTATTACAGAAATTGTAATAATAAATTTATCACATAGAGATAGAAAAACCATTTGAGTTGCCATTTACAAAGACATATCGTTTAAGAAGTCTGCTCGACGGCTCATAGAATTCGTCAAGTTCTGATTTTTGTTGAAAATATGTATTAGCAAAAAATTGTACGTGTCTGTCATTTTCTGAGTAAGTTATACGTTACAATTTTTTAAGATACTTTTATTAGTTTGTTCCTCGTCTTTTCGCTGGTTTAATATTTACATAATAAAGAAGCATTTCACGATCAGGAGCGAAAAACCTACCGCAGCGTGCAGGTATATGCATCTAATAATTTTATAGATGCACAAGTATTTTATTACCTCGCGTATTCGTTGCACGTTCATCCTATGTACATAGTAACTACAAAGGATAAACAAAGGCATAACACAAATAAATAAAGCTTTATGCATTTTTTTGCATATTTTATACCATCTTTCAAAATAAAATAATCTCTAGGTTTCTTGTCGAACTTTAAGTCGGCTGTCGTAAACGAATCGCGACGGCGCGACATAATAAAACAGCATTTACTGCTGTATGATTATGCTCATTTCAGCCTTGAATGAAGCATTATTACCTGATCCATGTATCTAATTTTAATTATTAACGGTTTACTCACACGTCCAGAAAGTTGGCACCTAATTCCTAATAGTTATTATTAGACTGCAGTTTTTTTTTTAAAGTAACTCCTTAATAGTCTTAAGAATAGTTACAGAAATTCCGAAGCTACTGTTTGTCTTTCACTTCCTAGAAATGCTACCGAGACAAATACGGACAACTGTAACATTTCCATGTGAAAAATAATTAAGTATTATTCTAAAAGCCATTTATTCTAATGGGCTTAGAATTTTTGAGTATTCAAGAAATTAACAGTTTTTTTTAAATGTTCGGTGTCGGTTCTATTTAACAGTGCAAACAAAAAACCCTGCATCGAACTTTTGTTATATATTTTTTTATCTGTTATTTGTTCGAATGTCGCTCACAAATGGTGTATAGTCGTGGCTCTCAAACTGTGGGGCGTAACTCTTCAAGGGAAACAAGGTTGTTAAATACTATTTCCAAAAAAATAAACCAAAAACGGTAAAATGATACAAAAAATTAATGAATTATTTTATTTATAGTTTGCACCTACATATCACCTTATTATATTACACTTAGTTTTATAGTTTACACGTTTTGGATCTTGCACGGTTTAAAAAAAAAATTACAGAAATTTATTAATTTTGCATTTATTTCAAATTATAAACACTAATCTATCATTTTCTCATATCTACAATAATATTTTCATTTTTTTCTGTCAGAATACAACACTACAAAATGTATGTTACAATTACCAATTCTTAGTAATTTGTCAGGGATAGAAATATGTAGATAAGAAGGCAACTCCGCGTTTTATGATCAAAACTAAATTTTTTGTATGTATAAGCCAGTTTGTTTGAAATACCAAAACAAATAGCATGATTTTTTTAAAACTTTATTTTAAATTAGTATTCATATATATTTGATTGCGTAAAATTATACAAAGTGAGCTATTTGCTTAGAAACAAAGCTATATTTGATTATTGGAACAAATTAATATTCCTATAATTGATTTAATGTGTATGATATTTAATATATTATTTATTTTTTGTTCAATATGTTTCTTGATCGTCATATCAAAAATTGATAAAAAAGGTCTGTTTATAGTGATTTTAGTTTAGCACGGATTTTCCATATAAGAGAGAATTTTCCAAATTACACGTTTTTGTAGGAATAGGTGTATTTTATATAAATTTATAGACTGATAAATGAATTATAACATCAGTTAAGTATTTAATAAATTAGATTGTTACAAAAATTAAAGGAGGAACAACAATATTTTTTCATAAAACGTAGGGGCGCAGTTCGGAAAGGTTTGAAACCACTGGTGTAGAGTATTTCAAACACTTCCTCGTTTCTCAAAGTGCATGCAAATCAAGCGAAATATTTATTACAAGCCGTCAGCGCGTAAAATCAATATTTGTAAATCAAGATCAAACATTCCTAAATATTTCTAATGGCTCTGCGAAATGTAGAGTCGAGAATTATAGTGCATTACTTTGTATATTTCATTATAATTTAAATTTGAAGCTACCTAATTTTAGCCAGTTAATTTGGTTTCCCATATTTTAATTGTCTGTTTAAAAACACAGTAGTAAATTAAGATACATTATTGCTACGGAGCTGTATAAAATAAATTATTTAATGTGTCCACATTTTGGTGTAATAAAATCTATAAATATAAAGATAAGATAGCTACTACAATTAAGTTTTTGCAGCATTAGGCAATCAATAGGTTTATCACTAATGCAAAAATGTGCGTTTTATGACGATCGTATTTTTTTTTTGGTTTATGAAATTTGCAAACAATCATATATTCACTAGATATCCACTAATTGTATCATTAAAACTATAATTATGTGTTTAATAAAAATTCTGACTTATTGTTAGTTTTTTATAAACAAATTCTTAAACAAAAATCGGCGGTGGCTTCTTTAGATAGAATTCTAGTAGTAGTAAGATACTACTACTAGATAGCACTTAGATAATTTAATATTAAAAACATTTTGTAGCAATAAAATGGCTCAATGTCCACTTATTTATAAAATGGTCGCAACTCCCGGGGGGTGGTGGTGGAGTCCGAATTATTTTCACTTTTGAATTTGAGGGTAAGATGAACCTAATTCCAAAATTTTATGCAAATCGGAGCACAGTAAAAAAATTCAGACCCAAAAAGCTCCATTGACTGGAGTGCTAGTAGTGAATGAATAGATAATTTATCTACTTTGCAGATACATTCATACATACATAAATACATCCATACATATATATATACATACATACACGTGCGTAGATATGAAAACCGTGCATATGAACTATGCAAGAGGTCGCGCTTCAATATTGCATCGTAACCATCAGATGTCAGCGATGTCATTTTGAGTTCAAAATCTAATCTCATTATTATAAAACCTGAAACATACTATAGTAAATAATATTTTACTTGAAATCGACATTAAATAAACATTTTCAGCCAGATTAGCTGACCACTCGATGGAGTGGCAGCTATTGAAACTTTTAAAATTCAGCCAATTTATTATGTGTGTGTGTATGACTGTGTGTGAGTATGTTTACTGTGTGAGTGTGTTTATAACATAAGCATAATAGCTCATAGAATTTTGTAAATTCTGATTGCTATTAAATAAAGTATAAAAAAAAAAAAAAAAAAAAAAAAAAAAAAAAAAAAACATTAATTAAATATATCATAAATGTAACGTCAGTAATTATATATGTAATTTCTTTTATCTATGTTTCGTAAATAAATTTATGAATTTATCTATAATTCGTAATTGAAATTATGAATTTATATATATATATATATATATATATATTTCCATACAAAACCTTGATTGGATTGCGCTCTATCTAAAAGACAATATTAAGAGCTAAAACTTTCAGATAATTGTTTTTTATCAATTTGGAACCATTTGAGCCCTTGGGAGCAAAGAAATTTGTAAATGTGCCATATTAAGGACCACCCTAATATATATATATGTATATATATTAGGGTGTATATGTAGATATATATGTATGTACATATGTATATGTATATGTAGGTATGTATGTATGTATATAATTATATTCCTTTAATTTATTATTTATTAAAAATAAATCCGATAAACGAGGTGAACTATTTTTTCATCATACATAATTACCATTAGCATCGATGGCGTAATAAATACCATTTGAGGTGGATCAATAACTTTGCAATTTAAATTTGCCAATATAAAGTGACTTGTAACATTTGGTCTGCATAACGCAGGTTTATTACGTATTTTATTTACTTATTTATTGGTTAATAAATGATTTTATGTTTTGATATGTCAATTTATGGCCTCTCAATATAGGCTGTAAAACGACAATTAAAATTTTGATACCAGATCCATTAATTAAATTGGGCTGTTCATTATTATTTGTCGTAAATATATTGTTATAGAAGTGAATAATATGTAATTAAATTATGTGGACAATTTAGCTGAATATGTGATATCAACTCTTTCAAATATTTTGTTTGAATATTGTTCTTACTAATACAAAAAACTATATTTAAATATTTATTTTTGATTTCAATAATAATTGTGCACTATTGTCAACATTTTTATTATAGTTTAATATTTTAAAATAAAGAAGGTAGGCTAGACTTAAAGGTCCAAGGGTGAAAATGACCAATATTTGGAAGTAGAAGGCAAATGATGTGTTTCATGGTCTTGCATCAAGCATGTTGCTATCAAGAGCCATGTTTGAAAATCGATAACAAAAGTATTCACTTTCGTTGTAAGTTTTTTTGGTTGTGAGCACTGTTGTTCAGTTTGTGAGACATTAATATATTTTTTTGATATACGGTAATTAATTGTTGTATTATTTTTAAGTTAGATTCAACAGATTTTTTTCATATAGCCTCCATAAAAGCTCGGTTGAGGTAAAAATGACCAACTGTACCTTTAACACTATAAAGATGTAAACAAGAAGAAAATAGTAATAAAAAGTAAAATAAATTTGAAAAAAGTTTTTGAAGAAATAAATTTTACTAATAATTTTTCTAACTTTGCTGATGATTATTTCTGACGAAATACCTGATCAAGGTTGTATACAGTGTCATCTCTATAAAAAATGTACCCATGAAATTTATACTTTGCAAAATTTTTAAAATTTAAAATTATGACATTGGATCTGTTTGTCTCTTGGCTTTTCTCTCTTTACCCTGCCTATGGGGTAAAAAGGGACATATGACAAATGTTAGAAAAACTTCAAGAAACACATTTCTATAATCAGGAGTTTACTGTGTGTATAATAGTTGCTTATTCGCGTTATGTGTTGTGGTGTAAGTCATTTAGTTTCGACTGTATAATTATTTAAAGTCAAATAGGATCTTTGTGCCTCACCTTATCCTATAAAAAAAAGTTCAAAAAATATTTTTTTTTGTTTCTTGAAGCTCTTTGAACGGAACAACAATAAGATGATTGTTAGTTACATAATTTTTATATGGGTTAAAATATTCGATCTTGAAGCTTGAAGACATTAAATTAAGACTTATTGAGATTAGGGGACGTCCATTAATCACGTGAACAATTTTTTAGGGATTCATAGACCACCCCTCACTTTGGTGATACGTCGTGATATTTAAAATTACTCCTCCTCCCTTTAATCGTACAATTTTTGTTTGTTTTTTATAAAAAATAGGTAAAATAAATACACGTGAAATCTAACTAGACCCCTCCCATCTCCCATGGTTTTTTTTGTGATTTTTTGTCAACCCCCCCTTTCCCTAAAGCATTATGTGATAAATGAACGTCCCCTTTCCTTAGAATAGACTTCAAATTAATTTATTAATATAAAATGAACTTTAGTATAGGAAATACCAATAATTCTTAGGACCTCACAATGCGTATGTCTCCACGTGGTTCAGTATTATTTGCTTTGCTTTACCTTTTATCACATTCGGTGTGAATAAAAAATAGATGATTTTTTTCTGTTATATTAGTATACTTTATACAAGGAAACAGCTGTTCAAATATGTTTATTTTCATGCAGCACTTATTATTAGAATAAATGTATAATTTTGATTCTATTTAAATAAATGAATGAGGAAACGAAACTACTATTGTCGCGATAGTGCCAGGTAATTGATATCTGGTTAATTTTATTTTTCATGTAATGAAACGCGAAAAGAATGATACATCGAGATGCCTAATGGATTTGGTTTATGTAGTGTGTAATGTTGTTTGTTTCATATACTATTATTTCTCTGATAATGCAAATCATCACTGATACAGCTCATTTTGATACAATGTATACGGTTATATAACACGTGAAGTTAATGTTGCATATATTTGTTTTCTGGCTATATATTATATTCTATGAGTGAGTTCTTGAGGGCGATACATCAAACATCAAACCCAAATTTTGCTATTCCTAACAACTGTCACAACTTTAATTTTATCAAAGTACTCAGCAGATTAGAGTCAAGCTTACAGAATATAAAAAATCCCGAAATTAAAACTAATACCCGTTCAGCTTTTTGTAAAAATTTTCTCTCGTTTATTGTTTGATGTATCGCCCTCAAGAACTCACTCATATATTTCAACATCAAAATTAACTACTAAATCATTATATTCTATATATATCCATAAAAATATTTTGTTATTCTACGAGAAAATATTTATTTTTATGATATATCGTGAAGTTGCATGGGTGGTAAAAGAAAATAAAAAGATTTTTAAATATTATTTTATAAATTATTGATTGGTTTCACCAATCTCGTATCAATAATCAAATACCGTTTTTTGTTGAAAATTATTTAATTTATTATCGTGAATAAAATAAATGAACTACGATGTTGTGTAGCGAATTTTGAGTTGTAATAATATATTATATGTTTATAGCATTAGGAATATTTATCAAATTATAGAATATCTTGTTGACTTATATTCTAAATGATTATATTTGCGTAAAGAAATAACTATCTTTCCTAATATGATACATTACTTTTACATCCAATATACAATTTCCTAATAATAAGTATATGTATTTAAGACAGCTTACAATATTTTTTATTTTATGATATAGCTAACAATAAACACCACGTGTTTGAAATAATTAAATCCTGAGGTTTTAATCTAACTATTCTTATTTAAATTATAACAAATATAACTAAAATATTTAATCTGAAATCTCAAATTAGACATGGAAACTTAAAAGCTTCAAAATGTTAATATGGATAAAAAGGCAGTGGCTTAAATTTTTATTATATTTATATTGTACTTATTTCATAATAATGCGGATTAGACACGTTACAATAAAATATATTAATATAAAGCTAAGATGACCTTAACTTTAACTAATAGTGCATGGCATAGTTCAGGCAAATTGCTGAAACTTCCTGTACCAAAAATTATTTTTTTTTAAAAAAGCTTTATTTTTTAACTGATAAAAAATATAAATTTTTGATTGGAAATTCTCATTGTAGTTTAACGGATAGACATTAGTATGGAACCTAATAAAATATAAACAAAAGTTCTACTTATTATTACATTCTCTATAAAACATCTGATAATTTCATGAGCATATGTTGATTATTTTTGACCGCCAAATAATTGGATCTCCGAAACCGATGAATCCAAAATTTTCGTCAGTACAAATAAAACATTTTTTGAATCATACAAGTCTACTTTCCCTTAAAAATTGAATTGACATTTTTGCCATTTTTTTCCCCATATCTTCAAATCGGCTGGACCTGCCTTGGCCAAAAACTAATCAGTACGTCCCCTTATTAATAGTTTCTTTTAATCATACAAATAGGTTAAACTGTGTTCCAGTGATGGTTGACTAAAATTTGTATCGGAACACACAACACATACGCATTTTTTTTAAGATATGCCAAAATGTTCAGAAACCTTTGAAACGTAAAGATATATAAAAAATTTCATTTTCGATTTTTTTTTTGATTACTACAAATTACCCTAAGGAAATCTAATAAAACTGACAATAGAATAACATTAATAATAAGAATGGCAATAGTTTTGATAAGGGGGCGGGCGTCCATTAATCACGTGAGGTTTTTAAATTTTACAATTTTTTGGGGAGCGGGAGTAATTTTAATATCACTAAGGGGGAGAAGAGGTCCAAAAATTTAAAAAAAAATCTATTACGTGATTAAAGGCCGCCCCCTAACGAATTATTCGAATAATTTCTCAGAGTTAAAATTCGAAAGTGCGCGAAAATTGAGCTTAGGATATATATTTCTGTATGGGTTCACATATATAGAATCAATTCTTAGTGGACCTGTTCTAAAATAACTTTGGACATCTGTGCATTGCGTTCATTAATAAGTTAAGAAGCGCGTGCTCGAAATCATGTGGTCTGTCATGAATCAGTGAGGAGTGCTATTTTGATCTATTTTCCATCGTCGCGAATACGCCGACGCTGCTCTGTAAAAGATTTGGATTTGGATAGTTGGCAAAGGCTAAACTGATATTTGAAATTTCTTTAACGAATTTCAATGCACACACATATATATTGTCCGAAGCTTATTCAGATTCCTAACCGGTAGTGCGTGCATCAATCAATCCAATTGCATTAAATATCTTGTAATTCACTTTCCGAATTGAGACTTCAAAACATTCTACTGGACAAACGTATTATTAATTTATGACGCACTAAACTCTAGTTATGCTTCGTCGATTTGTATATGACATCCGTTTAATTCCGACAATATAGAGATGTTCTCGAAATGGAATTGCCCTTTAATACCATTATGCGGGGTCTAATACGCAGATCTATATTATAACTACAAAAGCATGAATTTATTTTTTAATTCAACATGCCAAATGCCAAATGATTATTTAAATGAAAGTGGATCTATCTTTGAGGTACAATGTTTAGACTAAGCTTGCATTGAAACGAAAAATCATTAGAGAATTAAATCTGGATTACTATTTTAAGATTTTGATGAACTCTACTACTCCGGCTCATTCAGTACATTTAAATGCCACTGGAAAGTTACTATAATTGTAAACCCATTTTCTTGGGATACTGCATGTTCTTTAAGGGCGATACATCAAAGAAAAAAAAAAGATTTATAAACTAATCTTTAATTCCAAACGAAGAAAAATAAAATTCTTCTGTACGATTTGATACTTCTCCTACATGGTTATTCGGATTTCGATAATTGTTTTTGGAGTTTCTAAAAGAAAATTTTTAAAATTTAATGAACGATAAAACTATAGTAATATTGTAGAAATAAATGGCAAAAATTACATAAAAAACACTCATCATTGTTTTACATTGAAAACATTTGAACTGACATCTGCTAGAAATGTCAATGCACTTGAAATTTGAATTTAGCTGAAATTATGAGCCTAGATAATATTAAAATATAATATACAAGAAAAAAGTAATATCTTCATTTTTATTTCCGAAAAGCGGCTGATATGTAATAATATAATATAAGAATAATATAAGATAATCAACAGTATATCTTTGGCAGATGAAATTATATAATTTAAGTCCAAAATCGCATATACATTTTTTTTAAACTTATGCATGTCGCATATTAATTTACTTTACTGAATTATTTAACGATACAAAAAATATTTTTTCTTATTAAAAAACTGATTTAGAATTTTGTTTCATGAGTTAAAAATTCAGATTGAATGGTGCTCATATATACTACATTTTACTAATTAATTCACCTAAGATTTGAACATAAACAATAATGTTTATTAAGTTATTAGTAAAATTTTTTTTAATATATTATAGATTTGTAATAAAAACACTCTCTATGTGTTTATAGTACCCAAAATTATGATTTTGCAATAAATATTTTTGTAATGGCTTTTTCAAACTATAACTTAAAATATAACATGCACCAATCTCACCTTACTCTTTAGACGTACTTGTGAAATTATTTCATTTTCTGGAAAAGAGTTTTGAGATATTTTTGGGGCATAAACTGGTTTAAAAATAGTTACAATGTTGTATACTCATAACTACCATTTTAACCGGTCACTTACTAGAATTTTATCAGTTTGCTATAATACTTCAGAAAGAATTGATTTCATAGCACTCTGTGGCGAGCATAGCTCACTTGGTAGCGTGTTCGATTCACACGACAGGGATCTTTAGATCGAATCCTGTCATTGACTTAGAATTTATGAAAAAAAATGTGTAGTTAATTTGAAATTAAATGAAAATTGTATTTGTTAAGTAGAAATTGAATAAAAATTAAGAAAAATAAGGAATTACAAAATTCGAACAGCTGAATTGTATTAGGAGTAAGAAGAAATAATATCAGAATTTTCTGAGATTAAAAAGAAGAATGAGGAAGAAAAAATGGAAGATAGAAGTTGAATAGAATTAGAAATTTGATATAAAAATTGGTATAGAATTGGTATAGAATGTAGGTACTTCACTCATTTATTCAACAACAAAATTTACTTTATATATTTGTAAAAATTAGGTTTTTTCAATGTTGCTCGTGATATTACTATTATTTGTTCTTCAATTCTGACTCATATTTTATAAAATGCTTCTGAAATTAAATTCGAAACGAATTTTATATTTGTTTCACGAACTATTCGAGGAAAGCTCTTATCATAAGGTTCTGCATCCGCGCGGCCACTCTAATCAGCAGCTCTTAATCAATCGTAAAGATACATCATCGCCCGTTTGATGCGAAATTTATTGCATCCAGATCCGATGAATCTATTTGGCTCCGCTGCTAAAATCGATCAATTTTATTTGAAGTGCTACAGACAAGAACACGCTCGAACATTCAACATAAATCTAAAATTTATTTTTAGTATTTTCAGTTGTAACCGTACGGAAACTGTGCGTAACGCGTTGTCCCTAGTTCATTTGTTTTACATACGTGTTAATTCTGTGATATAACGAGCGCATGATAATTAGGATGGACGCCGAGACGCGTCAACCGGCTAAAAGCCTTCCTTTTCAGTCTCATCTCTACCTGCTGTCATATCTAGTGCAGTTCACTGCTAACATAACATATGTAACATTTATTCTAGTCATCGCTCATATAAAACACTGACTGCTTCTGATGTATGTTTACACACGCATCATGCTTTATTACCGTAAACTCATAAATCATAAGCGAAAACAGAGTTAAACGCTCCACTCACCAAAAATAGGACGCGGTAGGTAGTCTCATCGTTCATTTGATTAGCCATTTATTCAATAATTATGACAAAAACTAATGCTTAATCATAATAAAAATTACACAGGTTCACTAAATTAAAAACGTTGTCTGTATTAGGTGTGTGGCACATGTTTTCCAATGTAGTTTTTACTGCTGAACACGAATCTAAAGTCAAAATTGATGGTCCAATGGAAAAAATATAAAACAAAGACGAAATTTTTGATCTAGCAATTCTTCTGCTTGGTATTTAAAATCTCAATGCCGTTTTCTGGTCCTCTCTACCTTAAATGACTATTGAGTATTCTCAGCAGCGGCCAGGGAACTTTTTTAATCATTACGCTAAAATATTACTCCCATACGGACAACTACGTAGCAAATACAGTGAATGTCAATTAAAAATACATACTTTTCACCCCCAAAAATTTCATTTCTACCCCAATAATTTAAAATTTAATTTAGTTATTTACCCCTATTAAGTTTTTATTTTGTAGGATATAGCAGTATTTTGCCAACTCATTTTCAGATATTCAAATTGCCTGCAGATTACTCAGGAGCATTGGGTAGGATACGTTTGCAAATAACAGCTGAATTATACAAAAAAAAACTTAATAGATCATTTAAGTGAATAATCAATAGTCATTTAAAGTAGAAAGGGCCAGAAAACGACAGAAATTAAAAGATCTTGATTATTATGCCTTAAGATTACTAGATCGGCGATTTTGCCATTTCTTAATTTTTTTATTTTTTTGCCATTTGACCCCAATTTTGACTTTAGATTTGTGTTTAGCAGTACAAACTAAATTGGAAAACATATTTGAGAACATTTCCATAAATATCTTCTTTGTTTAAGTTTATGGTTGTGCTTACAACGCTTGTATTAATAATTTCAGTTATTTTAGTTTGATAATTAAGTATATTTAATTAAAATTTAATACTTTGTAATTCTGATTCAATGATTTTATTAGACATCGATATTTTTTGTACACTTTTTTGTTTTTGTATATAAAATCATGACATACTTAATCTAATTTGGAGCTAATTTGCTTCACATATAACTAATAACCTTTTTTAACTTGCGGATCCACTACGTGGGAGCAAGACGTGCTGATTAGTTTTTGGCAAAAGTAGGTCTAGCCGTTTCGGAAATACTGGGCAAAAGGTGCCAAAAATGGTAACCCAGTTTTTTTAGAGAACGGAGCGTCCGATTTGAATAATTCAAAAATATTTCATTTAACAAAACAAAGAACTGAAAAAAGTTTTCGGAAGGCAGATCTAACGGTTTCGGAGATCCAATAGAAAAAGTTGAAAAAAAATGCCATTTGGCGGTCAAAAATGTTCATTAGACACATGCTCGTCAAATTATCAGATATTTCAGAGATTTTAATAATAATTAATAACTACAAATTATGTTTTCGTTAGACTTCGACGCAGCACTTTAGCGCGATTGCTTGGATAAAAAGTCCAACTATTTAAAAAATTTAAAAATATAAAAATCTAAATTTTTCAAAAAACTAAATGTTGCTTTAAGGGGCACAACTAGTGTAACCGCCTAAAAAAAGGTGATTTTTGGGAATTTATATTAAAAAAAAACTACTTTATCAATCATTTCAAAATTTCAGGAATATATTTATACATATTTTAAGAATACATAGTAAAATTTTTGAAGAAAAAAATTAAATATTTTTTAAGTTATCGTCGATCTCCAACGGCGCGACAAAAAAGGCCCTTCACTGCTGCAGTGATTCCGGCCTTCTACGTGGATGAAATTTGAAAAAAAAATTTTGTTAAACTAGATAATATTGTCTGTAAAATGAACTACGATAAAAAATAATCAAAAATAGACACAATGACGGCGTTTTTTTTAAAAAAAAGTCGAATTTAATCTAAAATTTTGTCGTTTTTGGACTGCCAAAATTCGATTTTTGATCCGATCAAAAAATCGATAGTTCATTTTACGGAGAACTATATATAGAACATGTAAAAAAAATTGGTAGTGATCGGATCATTTGTTTTTGAGTAATCGCTGCAGCAAATTCTGAAAATGCTGTTTCGAGAAAAACGCGTTTAAAGATAAAATGATCGTTATATTATATACTACATATACTCTTTAAATGGCTGTGACTCAAAAACTATTTAAGATATCGATTTAAAATTTTGGTATGTTATTTTTAAAGGTATAACCTATCGAAATATGGAAAAATTGAATATTAGATTTTTTGAAAATATCACACTAGTTGTGCGCCTTAATTTCAAAGTTTTCAAAAATTTATTTTTTTCGAAGTTTTCAAAAAATTTCAAAGATTTTAATTCTTGGTATGGTAAGTTCAAGCAATTTGTCTTAAGGCACGATGCCATGCACGACTAATTAGTAATTAGCTTGATTTAGAAAATTGTCTAGCCATTTGTTTGTTCGAGAAGAGACATAATAGTAACGTAATTTTCATATGATTTCAGCTTTGTAAGCCAGCCGGTCAATCTCGCCGACTTGAGATTCGCGTCTGAGCTTTCGATGAACGCGGATTGCTTATCCGTACAGAGCGTTTGATCACATGCCCGTTCGCGAATTGCGTAATTACTTACATGACTAAAATAAGTGCGTAAAACTTTCTTCAACTCCCGATATAGAAACGGTCATTAAAAACTCTAAAACATTTTGATTAAAAAAAATACACGTGATTTGTGAATTTGTGGAATCGTTCTGTGTGTCTGTTGTTTGTTCATATTTAGTACAATTCCAAGTGTGTCTATTACAAACTATAACATCGAGTGTTTACCATCAAGTGAGCAGAATGCAGTGGAGGCCCAAGGCAAAGGTGTGCAATGTGATAGGATCCGCATCGCACGCACTTTTGTTCCTCAGATATGAGGATTTGCGTAACAAGCAACCAAACCATGCTGAAGGTATGACGATCGTACATTTGTCATGAGTTTGAGACACGGATTTCGACGTGCATGCGTACGCGTGTCTCTCTTTACTCTAGCTAAATTCGGCAGCTCTATGCGTCATAGGGGATGGCCAATATTAGTAGATTGGCAGTTGATTGAACTCTAGAGCATTGTCAGTGATTGGATTAGTAGACGTCGATTTTAATATATTTGCTGCTTTTTTGTATTCTATGCAACATATTAAAACAATAATATGAAGTAATATTTATTATATGATTAATGTAATATGTTTATTAAATATGTAAGCGCAGTTCAATCAAAATTTTGTATGAAAATAACACGGAAAAAATTTCAAAAATTTTAAAAATGTTTTTTTAGATGTAATTTAGCGAACAAATGAATGAATAAAACTCATTCAATTGTCACTAAGTTATACCTAGAACATTTTTTTTTAATTTTCAAAAATTTTTTCATGCTATTTACATACAAAGTTTGATTGGATTGCGCTCTATCTAAACGTTAATATTAAGAGCTAAAACTTTCAGAGAATTGTTTTTTATCTATTTGGAACCATTTGAGCTCCTGGGAGCAAGGAAATACGGAAATGACCATTTTAAGGGCCACCCTAATATATATATATATATATATATATATATATATATTTTGATGAGTTATTTTTGATGAGTTATATATCAACACCAAACTCACATATTTCAAAATATATATATATATATATATATAAATAAATTTAATTCTGAACTAAAATTTTCTCCAGAAATTAACTTTTGTAGTTTTGTACATTATTCTTCGTCCCATTTTTTTTAGTCCATTTGACCATCGATAATTTTTCCAAACTGCTTCCAAATTTTTTTCTTTTTCTTTGTTTTGGACATTTTGACATACCTTGAAATAAATATATATTTGAATGTGTGTGCATTTGTATGTGCGGACACAAATTTTTATAGACTATTTTTCGATTTGAATAATTGAAAAAACTTTTCATTCATATCCTTGGGAAGACGTGTCGATTAATTTTTAGCAAAGGCAGATCAAGCCGTTTTGAAGATATGGGGCGAAAAGTGTGAAAAATGGCAATAGCGGCCGATTTAAATAGTTCAAAAAATATTTTATTTGTATTCATGGAATGAAGAATTGATGATATTTTTGTGAATGTCAAATGTAGAAAAGTTTAAAAAAAAGGTTCTTGGCGATCAAAAATGTATATTAGATATATACACATCAAATTATCAGATATCACATCTTATGGAGATGTAATGAGTAAAAATTTTATTTTCATTTTTTGAAAATTTTATTTTCATCGAGATTTATAAAGTTCACTTATGTAGTTTAAACAAACGCCTTCGACTTTTTCGATGGTATGAATTGGCTGTCAATTTTTTTCAAAATTTTCAAAATTTAATGTTCCGAACACGGAACGAGAAATTCTTTTTTAGTCTCTTTTATTTTTAGTCTCTTTAAGAAGCTGCAACATAGGTACCTAGGTTTCAAGAAAGATGCATAATTTTCTATTTACGAAATAACAGTTAAGACACATATTTTAATAAATAAAAAAACATTTTTTAATATTTGACTTATTTTGGTATTTTTATTATGAAAACGCTTTCTTTTATGTGCAGCATCGCCTCTTCTCCATTTGAAATACATTGAATTTCATAGGGTATTTTAATTTTAGATTTATCGTTCATTACTATAAAATACATTTTGCTCCAATATTTTTGTGTATATTTTAAATCTTTTTTTCCCTGTGAGATTATTTCTTCGATGATCGTCCATCCCTGGTCCATCGGCTCTTCACGGACGCGTCTTGTCAACCGTAAGGCAGAATGGATAGACTGACAATTCAAATAGCACATATGCGTTTCTTCTGATCGACGATATAAATAATTTTCACTTCCAACCATACCGAATGCCGATGCCGTCGTGACTACTTCATTAGAGCATCCTAACATTGTCATTATTTATTTATGTAAATTGATTTTTCTTCATTTTTGGACTAAATGTTATGTAATAAATTCTTTAGCTAATCAATGTAACAATATATATATATATATATATATATATATATATTATAATATCTGCACCTATTCCATTATGGAGCATCAGCAAATTTTTGGTAGTACTAATTGTAAGAATGTCTAAATCGAATGCCAATCTAGTGATCGGGCGTCCGTGTATGAATTTTTATATGCAAATTACTCTATTTTTAGTCAATTTATAACTGATTATAACCAGTTATCTCTGTATTCTTAGTATACTAGTCTCACCTGGATTTTTTTACGAAAATTGCTATTTACTATTTTCATTTAATTTAGCAAATATGTATATAAAAATTATTGCTAATTATTTATTAAAGTCGTCAAAAGTATTTTTAGAAAAATATATTTACTACATTCACTTGTATATTTGAAATGCTTGATAAATGTGTATAATATGCACTATCACTATTACTAATTTTATCTTCATTACTTGCGTTTTATATTGGAATTATTTCAATAATATTCTTTTAATACGGTAAATTCACAGTTAAATTTATCTACTTGAATTTTTCTATATCTACTTTTAAAAAGAGCATAACAAATCTTATTGCCATATTGTATCTCTATTCTGCTGATACAATTTTAGAGAGAAAATATCGCGAATTTTCTACACGATGAACACAGAAAATTCTGTCGAGCGGAATATATATCCGCGATTTTATATTTTTAAATTCGCGGATATATATTATATAATTTAAAATATTATATATGGTTTTCAGAATATTTGCGAAATCTTGTACGGCATTACAAATACAAATATCTACTTGATATATTCAAAATTATATAAATGAAAATGTTAAATGAAATTGAATATAATTAACACTGCCCAATTGTCTAAAATTTCATTGTATTACACTGCAAACTATTATTTTTACATGTGATAACAGTCATTATGTTTATATCTTTATAAATTTGTTTTTATTATAATAGCATTAAATGGTAGTCTGTCCGAAGGCAGGTCCATGGTGTGAGAGGACCACAAGTCAATGATTTTCTTTACCTTCCTTGTTTATTTTTCTTGTTAACATTTTATTAGCAATAATCACATTTTTATTCATTTTTATTCTCCAAACTGCTTCCTATGCTCCCTGGTCTGCTCTCACGAAAGTCATCAATATTTTGAATTCTTCTTCTTCCCAATCTTTTTAGCCCTGTTTTACCTTCGGTAACCTTTCCAAACTGCTTTCAATTTTTCTTGGCCTCTTCTCCCGAAAGTCATCAATCTTCTGCATTCTTCATCTTTCCAATTTTTTTAGTCCTATTTTACCTTCCATAACCTATCCAAACTTTTTCGAATGCTTTCTGGTCTCTTCTTCCGAAAGTCATCAATCTCCTGCATTCTTCATTTTTCCAATCTTTTTAGTCCTATTTTACCTTCGATAACTTATCCAAACTGCTTACAATGCTTAGTGGTCTCTCCTGAAAGTCATCAATTTTCTGCATTTTTTTTTCTCCCCAATTTTTTTAGTCCAATTTTACCTTCGATAACCTTTCCAAACTGCTTCCAATTCTTCCTGGTCTCTTTTCCCGAAAGTTTTCAACCTTCTGCATTCTTCTTCTTCCCAATCTTTTTAGTCCTATTTTACCTTCGATAACTTTTCCAAACTGCTTCCAATGCTTCCTGGTTTCTCTTCCTGAAGGTCATCAATCTTCTGCATTCTTCTTCTTCCCAATCTTTTTAGTCCTAGCTTACCTTCAATAACCTTTCTAAACAGCTTCCAATGCTTTCTGGTCTCTTTTCCCGAATGTCATCAATCTTCTGCATTCTTCTTCTTCACAATCTTTTTGGTTCTATTTTCCTTCGACAACATCGGGTAGGAGGCACTCTTTTTGCACAATTGGTCCGGTCAAGTTTCCTTTTCTTTTCAGGATCGCGCTCAATAGAGTTCTTTCTTCGCCCACTCTTCTCACCTTTTATTATATTTTTGTGGAAATTAAATTATCAGATGAAATATTGAAATGATTCGGGTTTGGTAGTAAATCAATTTTAGAATTATTTTATAGTTATTCTAAAGTACGTGTTTAAGAGTTTGTTGTCAGTTGTCAAATTAGAAACAACTTCAATTTGAAATTTTGAACTTTATATTTTATGAATGTTAGAGTGATAAATGACTATTTTGTTAATTTGTATCAACGTTATTTCTCAAATTTTACTATCCAATGATTTAGAATCTGTTTTGAATTGTTAGACATAATAATACGTGAAAGACAGAAGCGTTCAAGGAACACCCCGTCGTAGATGGCTTCGGCGCGGCGTTATTAATAGTTTCTAAAGTCACATGCCAACATCTTTTTATAACTCTATATAATTTAATACTGACGAAGGTCATGTACGAGATTAGTTTAGAAATGTATTACAATCCTTACATTTAATTTCATAATAAAATTTTAAATACCGTTATTTGTAATTTATTGTTACAACAGTGGCTTGATTTTAAAAGTAGCTAATTGATTGAGTTGAGTTGTGAGTGTAGACTCTACGGTAATAATATTCCGAGGCAAATTTATCAACACACTGCCTACTAAGATGAATCAATGGAAGTTTTATTTTGAAATGTAAGTTATTGAATTTAATCCAAGTTTTCGTGATCTATAGCAAGAACGTCAAATTTCAGAAAATGAAAATATTTTTGTATATTTTAGCAAATATACATAATTTTCAGCAATGCATAGATAAATTGATTTTACTTTATTCTACATCTGTATTATGTATGTTAAGTAAATTTTATTATTTAATCTGCAACGTATTGTTTTTTAAATTTTAATAAAATTTCTGTCTCCAAATTTTTTTCCCGAAAAATCAAAGACTAGTCTATGCTTTTTTCCCAAAAATTTTTTTTCCCATTTTTTTCCCACAATTTTTTTTTCACAAAAAATCAAAAACTATAGTCCAAGTTTTTCCCCAAAACTGTTTAACATTGCAATTAAATGGAAAATCGCAATTTTTGCATGTCTTTACGTTTCAAAGATTTCTGAATATTTTAGCATACCTTAGACAAAAATGTGTGCGTGTGTAGTATATATGTACGTGCGGATACAATTTTTCGCAGTTAACAATAGTTACAAAAAAACGTGATTTGGCAGTCAAAAACAATCTTTAGACATATGCACATCAAATTATCAGATACTTTATAGAGAATTGAATAATAACTACAAATTTTGTTACTATTACTTTGGATTCCGTATGCAGGTTTATAATGTTTAAAGTTTACTTATAGAGCTCAAACAAATGTCCTCAAATCTTTTGACGGTGTGGATACAATAGACTTGAATGGGTTTCAAAAACCTCGTCAAATCAAAAATTTCAAAATCTTCAAAAAAAATCGTTCTTTTTAAAAATATTCAAAAATTGAAGAATATATAAAATTTTTAAATTAAGGTACGGTTAAGTTACAGCTTTAAGGCACGATGCCATGCATCACTAGTTATTATTCCATTTACATAAAAAGTTACTATCTTAGCATTTATCTCTTTACCATTATATGTACATTTTCAAATCGATTTCTGTGAACTTTTCCTAAAAATCGTGGAAGTTCAAAGATAAATCGACATATACAGTATGTGTGATTAGTTTTTTTTTTCATTGAAGTTGTTTGTAGAAGCGTGGTTATTTTTTAGTTATATTCTCCTAAAAACCAATTGTTTCTATGACCAAAAATGCATTTCTATCTACTCTGTATTTCATATATTTTAAGCAGGAGAATATATCAGCATAAAAAATAGACTTCTTCAAACTCTTTCAAATATTTTTTATGGGATTAATGACTTATACTTTTACAACTCAAACTTTCAGAACTTTGTTCCTCCTTGTTTACACACAAGCCACAAAATTATAATAGGGTTTATTCCGAGCGCTTTGGTACAGAACTTTAAAAATAAGTTCAAGTTATCAAATAGTACTGGAAGGTTTTTTTGACCGGTTAAGGATCGTACTTGCGCCGATGATAAAGCACGTTAATATTCTATACTCGCCTACAATCTAAAAGGAAGTAATAAATTACTCGATGTAAAGATGTTCTGGTGACCAATTATCTGGACAAGTGGGCAATATACGTTAACGTTTGACTGTTATTTGAACGATTTTTCCTCACGGTCACTTACAGCAATCTCATGAGAAATATTTAATTATAATTTAATGCGTTTGGCAAGATAGCAAGTGTGAATATTTCGTACCAACTATCTTGACTCGAGTAAGTAATGAGCCAGGTGCTCTGTACTTTAGAATGCTTTCCGATATTGACGGCCAAAATCAATTATTGTTTTGCCAAATGCTAGACGGTAACATCATGTGCGCGTGTAGTAATTTGCACTTTAATGTCGTATTCGAGAAATGCCAAATGCATAGTGATTTAACGCAGAATCGAATGCCAATTACTGCCAAAAGATGATTAATTGCCAAAACGTCCTGGATAATTTGATAGAATTTTGAATACCGGACCAGTCGGAGATTACGATATCAGCTTTTTGTAACACTAGTTGTATCAACATTTTGTAATTTAGTGTTTAAGTTTCTTTAAATTATTGTATTATATTGCGTTATAAAATAGGGAAGAGTAGAGCTTAAAGGTCCACCATCATTATCTCAAAAACAAATATAGAATTTTTTAATGATACTATTTTAAAATAGATGGCAAAAGATGTTTAACCAAACATTGACTTAATTTTTACGACATCTGTATCAGAAGATAATTGAAAAACTATCATCAATATTCATACCAAATGTATTTTATCTCTTTTGTAGTTTCTTTGGTTTTGAACTCTTGTTATTAATTCATGATACCTGAATGTACTTAAGTATACGTTATTTATTTGATTTGTGAGGTGTACTGTTACTTTTTAATTACTTTTAACAGTTTTTTTATATAACTTCTATAAAAACTTACATGTGAGTGGGGTAAAAGCCAACTAAACCTCAACGTTGGCAGAGGTGAAAACAATAAGAAATACAAAATAAAAAAAGACAGTGAATTAAGTTAAAAAAGTAATTTTACTGGAGATAAATTATTAAATCAATAGTTATTCGACCCCTGCCGATGAACAGTTTTTTTGAAATACATTATCAAGGTTATATACAATGATTTCTTTGTAGAAAATGATCCCAGAAAATTTATAATTCACATTGATTAAATAATGTAGGTATATTATTTGGTGAAATTACATTAGAAAAAAATGTATCTGTTTGCCCCATGGTTGTCCTTTCTTACCCCGCCCATGGGGTAAAAAGGGACAGATGACAAATTTTAGAAAAATAGTAAAAAACACAATTCTATAAGTAGGAATTAACTAGGAATTTTACTGAACCTCGTTATTCGACCTCTGTTGAACAGTTTTTTCGAAATACAAGATCAAGGTTATGTACAATGAAATCTTTGTAGAAAATGAACCCAAAACATTTCGTAATTTACATTTGTCGAAATGTAAATATTATTTTGTAAAATCCCTTTTTAAAAAGAAATTTGCATTTATTCGCCCCATGGCTGTCCTTTCTTACCCCGTTCATGGGGTAAAATGGGACAGTTGACGAATACTAGAAAAATAGTGTAAATTTCTATAATTAGGAATTAACTAGAAATTTTACTGAACATAGTTCGATAGTTGATTATTTGATACGGGTTAAGTATTGTCATATAGTCCATTTAGTTTAGACATTATAAATACTGAAACTCAAATTTGTGCTGCGCCCTACCCTATACTTTGAGTCAAAAGTTATAATTAAATGTAATTTTCTTGATGTATTATTCTAGTTACATTAAACTACTTAAGTATAATATTACGAGTTATACTAATTAAGTTAGTACTAGATAACAATAGTACATTAAATAAACTTAAGTAATTTTTTTGTCAATCAATATTTTTGGTTATACAAAATAAGAGTGTACATCCCGAGGCACGTTAATTTTTTTTTTTTTTTTAAATCAAATAGATTTTTGAATGATTTCTCACGAACTACTGATTAAACATAATTTTCATCTAGATCAAAATCCGCATGCGTACAATCGTTATCAACAAAAACTGATAGAGCCGTGCGGACGCTGCGGGTACTCTTCTTGCGACTGAAATATTCTCGAATGATTAATGAGCTGTTCATCTATGGTTTAATTTTAACCACTGTCACATACAACAGTCTAGCACAATTACCACACACTACATATACGACGTATTGACTGAAATTATAACTTCGGGACCTCCGAAATATATCGCGTGTTTCCTGGTTGTTATATACGAATGCGTAATTACTGTTAAAAATTGTATTTTTTAAATTATTTACTAATGTCTGGCTTCCGGAAGGGTACTGCTCTCCAGTAATAATCGACGAAATTATTATTGTGCTCTATATACAAAATGAACACACATGTTTTTTTAGATATAAAAAATATTGATCATAGATCATAGCCTAGACGTCAGTGTTTAATTTAGGATAATAAAATGAAGGGAATGTGTAATTTAATATTTGCAACTTGCTTGTAATATCTCCCGTAGGGGAAATACTGACAAAATGACCCAGTGAACTTAGGGGGCGTTTATCAATCACGTGATCGATTTATTAAGGATTTTTGGAACCCTTTCCTCCTTGGTGATACGTAGTGATATTCAAAATGACACCCCCCTCTCCCACGACACGTAACGTGTATTTTTAGTTACAAGAAAAATTGTAAATTTTTTGATTTTGCTTGAAAATGCTAGATTTAAAAAAAACACGTAAAAAATAAATACACTAAAATCACTAATAAATACAAGTGATATCTTACTATACCCCTCCCTCCCCCACGTGTTATTTCCTGATTTTTTGTCAACCTAAAAACCTCACGCGATTAATGCACGCCCCCTTATTGGCTAGTTTTAGAAATGTTTCCGCGACTGTATAACATGAAGTAAGCCATAATCAGAATCGTGTCAGATGTTGAGCGTCATTGTCACAGTCTCTTTGGAGTAATCAACTCTAACGCATTTCGCGCCTTCACAAGTTTATTTTGAGCGTGGTTTTTTAATGTCTTCTGGGTACTTACTTACTGTAACATATTTGTAATTATTTCTATTGAAATTAATGAACTTATGCCAGTACTAGTGATTTCTATCAGTTTTATTAAAATAATCAGATGTTTGATAAAATTTTAATTATTTGATTTATTTACTTTGGTTCATTTTCGGGTAAAATGACATACTTATACAACGGGCAAAATGACTATTTTGCTATACAGAGTAGTTCATTCGAGGTTAAGAAAAAATAAAATTGAAACCTGTCAAAGGCGATTGGCTTAACTTACAGTCTACTTCTAAAAACAGACCAAAGAATCCAATGGTAAAAATACGAGTTGGATCAATACTTCTTTGGGAGTAGAAATAAATAGTTCCTACAGAAAAGAGCTTTGCATTTGATGCAAAATCCTCTCTCTTCACGTCCTGATCTCGGCGAAGGTTGGTCACGATGTGTGATTTGTACCCATTGGGCTCATGGGTCATGTTTTGATATCCCAAAAAGGACCAAACGATTCATTTGTGAACTGCCTTCTTATTAATTAACGTTCTAACATATCTCTAGCCTATTTGTCAATTTATTTGTACTGTATGGAGAAAATGGTTTTTGTAATTAGTTACATATTCTATTAATAAATATGTTATTATAGTTCCTACTTAAAAGAATATATTACTGTTGACTACCAGTAGCCAAAGATAAACAATAATAAAAAAGAGTATAAACAATTAGCACTGGTTATAATATCATCAAATAAATATATATATCATTAACTCCTTAACTTACAATTTAGATTCGAAAATGTCGGCCCAAAGTTATTCAAGCTGTCGCGGCGTTGTGACTATTTTCCCTCATAGTGTACGGTTTATCAAAAAAATAAAAATAATTTTGTGTTTTTTAGTTTTGTATGAGTAAATATTTTATAATAATTGCGTTCACCATACCGGGCCATGCCCGAAATACATAATATTTGCTTCTGGCCCGAATATCGTACGCGGGCTATGTCCGTAATATTCACTTTTGGCCTTGCAATTGCACGCGGGCTCTACTCGTCATTTTAAGTTAAGGCGTTAAGAAACAAAACATTTTATTCTGCTCGTATTTCCTCTATATATTAATATTTAGTTGCACTCTTTCATAAAAAATATTTAGTTGCACGATTTGAAACATTGTCCTGATTTATATGACAATTATTAGACTGCTACTGGAGACATTTTTTTCTTCACAAAATTGTTTATATTATATTGGCATGAATGATGTTTTAAGTTATATTACAATAACTAAATGTACTTCCCATTTATAAACTTTTATTAAATATTCTGTCCTTTATTTCAGAAGCCGGGAGTGAGGATGAATCCGGTCTCAAGAAACCGAATAGTGTCGATTACGTGAATGGAGGCACGAGGCCGTCCAATTATTCCGGCTACCAAGGAAACAATCCCCGGAATGGATATGGACGATCGAGCTACGGCCATGCAGCTTCTGGACGCACCTTCTCCAGTCAGTCGACGCCGACACGACGAAATGGTTCCGCAGGCGGATACCACCCGTCGCACCAGTACGCACGCAATGGTGAGAGATCGCATAGCAGCGCCGGTCCCGACGCGCCGAAAATTAAATTCAACGAAGGTAATTGTTGTCATAGGGATCGTTCAAGTATTACGTAAGCAGATTTATTACAATTATTTACCCCCCATCCCCCTTGCCAGCAAAAGTAAGCAAAGCTCTTACCCCCTACCCCCATGCTTACGTAAACATTTTGCAATTAATGTAAAAAAATAAAAATACTACCTATGACGTAATCATCATCCAGACTCCCCTGCCCCCCATGTCAACCCAAAATAAGCAAATCAACAACCCCCCCCGCCCCCCTATAGTGCTTACGTAATACTTGAACGGCCCCATATAGAACTTTTCTGATGTTGCACTTAATATAAAATACTATTATTAACCTTTTCCACTCGGATGCTGCCGCTACGGCGACAAACTACATATTAGTTTTGGAATTCGCGAGTGGAAAGGGTCAAAAATATTGATAGTTAGTCTAATTTGAAAAAAACTACTCTAACTACTACATACTGTTTCAAAGACATGTGAAAACTTGTATGGCCACATGTACAGTATTTTTTCAATATGTTGTGATTATTAGTATTAGTATTTATTGGTGATTGATTTTTTCCCAAATGTTATTGACTTATGTTTTTTGATCTTCTAATTTTGCATTCACATTTTGAATGCACAGTATTTTTTCAATATGTTATGATCATTAGCATAAGAAATTTATTGGTGATTGATTTTTTCTAAATGTTATTGACTTATGTTTTTTGATCTTACAATTACGCGTTCACATTTTGAGGATCACCAAAATATTTGGCACACGCTAGGAATAATGATGCATACTTTTTTCCTGAATGCAACGCCAAATATTTTTGTGTAATCTTTTTTTTTAAATTATGTATTTGTTGCAGTTCTAATTACAATCACTGATTTGTTACTAAGTTTATAAATGAACAAAGATATATTTATTTTTATTGGTTATTTACATGTTGTTAAGCGGACTTTACTTTTAGAAGTGAACCACTAGTTCAATTAAAACAGGGGGTTGCTACCCTCTACCAAGGGTAGCAACCATTCCGTGTAAAGCTTAATGCCCTGCAGTTTGTCACCTTCATGGCCAATATAATAAAACGTAAAGACGTTCGAACAGAAGAACTGAATCTGAATCAAAGATTCAGAGTTTGATTCCGCTTGGAACAGCCTGTTGTCAAGCAGTAGTGACAACGGTTTTCACTTGGAAATATAGATAAAATTATGTTTGCATGTAAACATAGCCCTCATCCGGCATTGCTGCATCAATCTATTACAGAAATTGTAATAATTCATCACACAGAGATAGGAAAACTGATTGGGTTGCCATCCGTAGATCCGACAAGTATTAAGTCAATTTAGCACAGCAGCTTATAGGACTTCTTGCTGTTCAAAAAAAAAAAAAATACAATGAAAGGTGCAGAACTAAATTGCATTCGTTATACAACAAAATTCAATTTTGCACGTATTGAATCGTTGAGCAACGGCAACAAGGCAAACATTGTGTCCCTTAGTTTGCATTTCTTCAAGATTTTTATCTTATGTAAATATCGTCATTTCTTCTTCGACCTAAACAGTATAAGCGTTGAAGTTGTTCATAAATATTTTTTTTGTAGATAAATGCTAAAAATATTGATGTTAGGATATTGATAATATAAATACGAAAATTGAAAATGTTCACCTTAAATTGCAGTCGAACATTCTAGTCTGGTTAAAATATTTCTATATTGTTTTTATAACGATCTTTTTTCAAATTTTGTAAAAACAGACTTTTTTGCAAATTGAACAGTTGCTGTGCCATCACGGTGCTGATAATGCTTTCTAAGTTAAAATTTGATATTTTTAAGTTCTACTTTATTATTGGTTGCATCGAATTTAATAATGATTATATAATTGTACGTATTAAGTGGAAACTTTTTAGTGATAGAAATATACTTTAATAATTTATGTTGCCCTTACATAGTACCAGATAATATATAATTTAAAAATATTAAACATGTTATAGAATACTAAGACAGATTGATATGTGATATATTTAACTGAGTCTATATCGATCAATTATTATGTATTTTATTTTATATGAAATAATTCATTTTATGCAAGCATATTTAGTTTAGTTTATATTTTAGGATAAATTTAATTGAAAAATGCAGGCCAAATTTGTACTAGCATTAAATAGAAATTGATTGATGATAATTTTTTGTTGGATCACTGCTTGCTTGGAACTAAATGTCTACTCGTATTTAAATTGTGGATATTTAAATTATTCAGAAGAGGTGAAAGAAACTTTTGAAATTTTATTTTGCACAGTATGCTTGGCCATTGAAGTCTAGATAATAAATTTGATACGTTAATCGCCATGTCAATCATATGTATCTGACGCTAAAAAGTTTTACATGAGTCATGTCAGACATATGTAAAAAATAGTGTTTTTCTAGGAATTTTGGCAAAAAATGTTGATGAAGGTCACTATGATTAATTGGATATTAAGCGAACTGTAAATTATAAGTATTCCATAAGATCACCACAAGATATGTGAATAAAACCACTATTTAGTTATGATATATATTGAACTTCACTCTACAAAATTCTTCTCTCGTTACTTTTGCTATTCTCTTGGTTATTATTACAACACCATTTAGTTCTGATATATATTGAAATTCACTCTACAACATTCTTCTCTCGTTACTTTTGCTATTCTCTTAGTTATTATAAGTTACAGGTATTTATATTCATACAATTGTATCCCCTACCCCGAAGGGTCCCAAGTTAAATAGAAAAGGCCCTGGTCAAATTTTGACTAAATGTTTTTCTTTGATACATTAAGTTTCCTTGATACATTTTTAACTAAATTGTCTGATAAAGTTACTATAGCTCCTGTGATTTTTTTTATGTTATTGTGGAAATTAACGTGTTAAAATATACTCTCTTTACAAGGCCCATTGGGGAGTATCTTATAGTAAATGTTTTTTTACGGAATGTTTTTTATTACAATTGATAACTGAACAGATTTAATCAGCTAGTGATACTTGACCGCGAAAAATCTTCAAATCTCATCTTTAAGGGACATAATTTCCGATCACATCTATCGATATTATTTGAACTGCTAGCCGCAATGCTGTGATTGGCATACGATATCAAATGTTATCACTCGCATACCTGGCTATATTTAATACAACCTTATTTACTTTCAGATGAATACACACGTATTACGACTCCACGGCAGGACGTCCTTTTTAAGAAGGGATACTTGAGCAAACGAAAAACCCTTGTCGCTTCCGTCAGCACGTCTTCAGCCGAACCTGGAGCGTCCACCAGTGCACCCAGCACGCCGAGCACGCAGTCCACCAGCCCAGAACATCACGCACACTCGAATGGTAAAAATAATGGTTAATTCGAAAATTAATCTGTATCGATTTGATACAGTTTTATATTTTAGTCGACTAATTAATTAATTTATTTATAAATAAAAAATTAAAAATTGACCTTTTAATATACAAAAAAATTAATTAAAAACTAGAATTACCTGCTTTTTAACTCATACTGATGAATCTTGAACACGCTACATGTCGTCTATGGACGACATACGTACACACAGCACGTCATGCAGTTGTCATCTACGGACGACACTCGTATACACAGTTAGTCGAGCGGATGTCATTTATGGACGACATTTTTAGCGAAAGGTTTAAGCAAGCTATATGAACAAAATTAGAACACTATCTGATGGTGCAACACATGGAGTTACACATTCAGCAGTTATTTTGTTATATATTTTTTATATTTATAATTTTTATATTTTGGATACAGGATTAAATTTAGTAATTACAAAAAGTAAGTTATCTTAATTAAATTAATTACAGTAAAATATGACTCTAAAACGATATTAAGGCTAACATTAGTATTATGAAATGCAATAACTTGAAGAAAAAATGTTATGATATTGAGATAGTTTATTTAAGACTTGAGTTTCTTCTGATCATAAAAAATCCTTTAAATATCCGTTGCGCAATTTTTATTTAAGTCCCAAATCTGGGAAATAATAATTAAGAGCAGTATCAAGGAAATAAGAAAAAATAATTTGAAAATAATTGTAATGATAAAATTTTTTAATCTTTATATATAATACTTACGTTAGAGTGGGAAAATTTTAAAATAAAATGTAATAAAAATTAGGAAAAATATGGAAAAAGGAAGACATTGGAACTGTTGAAAGAAAAGTTATATCAGATATTATCAGTAAGCATTTCATTAACTAAATATTGTTTGTTATCGAAATTGGCAAATTCAGAAGTATTGTAGAAACTTTGGGCTTTTAAAAATTTAACTATGGTATTGTCAAAATTGACGACTACTCAATTTTCTAACGTAGACAGGACTAGATTAATTACTTTGCATTTAATTTATTTTCTTAAGTGTGTTACACAGATTCGCACTTCTGTGTATGAAATTTTATTTCAGGTTGAAAATTTTAACAAATGTCTTAAATGTTAGTATTATTTATCTTGACAACGTTATAGAATTAAAATTTATGCTTCATCTTACGGAAAAGCCACAATTTATAAAGTAAAACATCGAAAAATTAGGAATAGCTACGTGGGCCCATAGAGGGTTAACACAACTTTGATTTTGTAATACTAATAATAAGTCAAATCATAAAAATTGATTCCATTTTCTCTGTTTTCAAAAGTAATATAGTCGTATGTTTTTGCTTTTATCCCTATTGGGATTAGAATTTAATTAACCGGCCGATTCTTCAGTAAAGTAGACCGATGTTAAGGCAAAACTATGTCACGCTGCGCTTTTTATATAAAATGGTACTAAAAACTATCAAAATGCTATGTATTTTCTGTGCGATCAGACGTTTTACACGTAAAATGTAACTTTACTCATATTTTACTAAGACACATCAGAAAGATGCACTTGATAAGATTTTTGTTTTGGCGTTCATGCGTTTTCTAGGTTAGGTTTTGTTTCTAAAACACCTGACTGCACAGCAATCACGTAGCATTTTGACAGTTTTTAGTACTATTTTATATGAAAAAACGCAGCGTGACATAGCCTTGCCATAACATTAGTCTATTTTACGGCAAAATTGGCAGGTAAATTGTTGTTTTTGCAATACGAATTTTACGATCAGATTTTTATAAAACGGTGAATATTAAATATTTATGCAGTATACGGTATGATTTTTATTAAGTAGTTTCCACATATTTTTAGGAATACTTTATTCCATCATCTAATAATATGTCATATATGTATATCATTTATTTTCAAATTAGATCATCATTATTCTAGTTAGAAAAAATAATAATAGAGATAGAAGATGTTTTTTTAATTAATTAAATTATTCAAGTTTCTATAGTAAAGAACAAAAAACAAGTGTCGCCGAGATTTATTTATTACATCATTACTTGAAATTTTTTAGCAGATATATTAAAATTTAATTGTGTTTTTGCACAAGGGATTTATCAAAATCTGATAATATTTAGCATAAAATTGCACATTAAGAAATTAATATAATAGTACTTTTGAATATCGATAATTTCGCAAGAGGTGCTAACCTAGCACAACACATGCTAAATGCAACTGACATTGATAAGAATTCTAAAGTCCCGCGATAATTGCAATATTTATATTGTCAATGTTTGCAGTACATTGCATAATCTGGGCTGTTGTGATTTAATTATAGCATCAATATTTAAGATGCACCGTTGTATCATTACTACATAAATATTTATCTCTTTATTACACTCACGTTTAAGGGGGCGTCCATAAATCACGTGAGCCTTAAAGGGTGGGGGGGGTGAAGTAAGAAGATATCACGTGTATTTATTTTTTACCATAATTTAAAAAAAAATCTGATTTAAAAAAAAAATCATAAAATTTATGATTTTTTCTAGGCACTAAAAATAAACTTGATGTTGTGTATAAGGGTCCAAAAATCCATGAAAATCGCTCACGTGATTAATGGACGTTCCCTAAAGGTCGTTTTTATCGAGTAAACCCTCTTAAACAGTCTAGAGGCAATTAGTTATTTATTTAAAACAAATATCAAATTATGTTAGTGAAGTTATGTTAGTGCATTTTTTTTAATCTTCTCGTCCAGGTGTGGTTCATAATTTGTTGCAAACCGTGTCCAATTTCCAGATTCTTGTGGAGTCGTTTAATTTTAAAAATTCTTCAAAGTTTGCAAAAATTAGTATCGTTTTTTGGCATTGGTCAAAATTGGACCTTTTATCGACGTTTGCTCAAAAACGCCTGAACCGATTGAAGAAATTTGAAAGCTATTTGATGTATCTCAATGAGGACTATCGTTTGTCAGTTTTGTGCGACGATCTGCCAAGCCGTTTCTTTGTAATTTGGAAAATAGTGGTAAACTTTTCGTCCACATTTAAGCTCATACTACCGAATCGATTTTATAAAATCAAAAACTGTTTGGAAGATATTAGTTGGGAATGATACGGATTAATTTCAGGTGAAAATCTACCGAGCCGTTTCTTGTAATTACCTGTTGAAAACAAATTAAGCCGATTTTTATGAAACCTTTTTTGGCATATCATGGTCTTATAGAACTTACTGAAATATTACGGCCTTACGACAAGTAGTTTAATTTCAAAATTTCATCAAAGTTTAAGAAAATGAGTAGTTTTTTTGACGTTTGTTAGAATTAAAATTAGGCGATTTACTTGGCATAACGATAAGAGTACTTGGTTTTAATGAACATACTAAACCATTAAAGTTCTACGGAAACTGGTTCAATGACTTGTGGTTTGATTGCTGACGAATCAGGGCGCATTGATGGATCTGATTTATTTTTTGTTCTATATAATATTTATATTAGATCAGTAGCTTATTGGTTAGCGAGATCATAGACCGTTTTTAACATTGTTACTTAAATTTTGCCCTATAAGTCGAGGAATTTAAAGCTGCAGAAGTACACCTTAAAAGTGTTTCTCGATTGTACAATCGCTAATAAAGATATAATTAATTAACTAAAACTTTTTATCAAAGATTTATATGTTTTCATGTTTTTTTTGTTTGTTAATTTGTTTCATTAATTATGGATTTATTTCTAGAAATTCCTGCTGAGTCCGAAGTTATGATGCCAGATGGGCTTATGTACCCGAACGGTTTCTACGACCAAAACGGAGTGTTCTATGTAAACGGTGAGTAAATATTTGAATCTTTATCGTTCACCAACAAAGTTTACGTAGGTACTCTTTTAGACGGGATACTCCAAATCATGCTCTTATCAGATAAAATAGACATTTTAAAACGGATCGTGCTGAAACGAGCACTCTCGAGCATATAAATTTCTTGAAGTAAATGTATATGTAACATTTTACTGATTTATTAATTTTTGACATTGTTATGGATGAATATAATGCGATACAAATTGAAGATGGTTGGCTTCTGAATTATCATTCAATTTTCATTTTATTTTTTCAGCTATGCCGAATTTTGATGGTTTTGGGCCTATGATGATGTATCCTTATGGTCCTTATCCACCTTATGGTCACATAGAATACTACAATCAAGTTTGTATGCAGCACCCGTTCAGTACCAATGCGAGTTACGCGGAATCTCAAGTCGTGAGTACAATAAATTGAATTAGCATTACGATTCAACCAAATTATCTTAAAATTATTCCTGGTCCATCGATAAAACAGTGTCGTAAATTATATAAAAAATAATCATTGCGGCACTGGCACCCTACATAAATATTTTGTTCACTTTGCTAAGTCGTTGTTTTCCTAATAGTAAATATTTTGTTTTTTTTTTGAAAATTTAGACTTTTTTCTGCAAGTTTTGAAGTATTGAAACCCATTTAAGCCCAGTGAACCACACTGTCGAAAATGTCGAGGATATTTCATCGAACTTTAAAAATTAAACTCTTGGTATTCTGTACTTGGTATCCCCCAAAAAATGGACACAAAATATGTACTCATTATTGAAATCTCTATGAAATTTCTGATAATTTGATATGCATATGTTTAAAAATCATTTTTGACCGTCAAACGGCATTTAAAAAAAAATCTAGTTCAGCAAAACCGCTGGACCTGCCTTCTTAAAAATTTTATTAATCTCTTTCATTTCATCAATATAAGTGAATCATTTTTCGTCATTTTTATAATTTTCAGTTTTAACGCATTGAGTATAATAATTGATTACATACTATGAATTTTTTATATATTTGAATTTAAAGACATCCGAAGTTAAGTTTTTTATAATAAATTTTATTCTTTTGGAAGAAAAACGTGTGTGACATTATTTTGAGTTTTAATATAGATTTTATTGTCGATTTAAATTTGTGAATTAGATGTAAATTCATGAATGTAGGTTATCAGTACACAGCATAATTTATAATTGTTTATAAGTGTTCGCTTTCTTAGATCACGGCCGGACCGATCAAATGTAAAATATTTCGAGAGAAGATAATTTAAAATTACTTTTAGTTATAGATTTTTTAACTCTAGTCTATAATGATTATATCATGTTTTATTAGTAATATATACACCTGAAACATATTTTTAAAATATACTGTTCCAAATTCTGCCTGAGTCAAGCAACAGTGACATCGGTTTTCACGTCGAAATATACATGTTACCAAGTAAAAATAGCTCGTCTTTGGCTGCATCAATAAAAAAATACATCAGTGTTGCAGAAATTGTAATAATAAATTCATCACAGAGACTTATTATTGATGTTAAAAATATAAAAAAAATCTTGTCTAAACTCCACTCAAATCGACTATAAATGTACTGTGTTACATAATGAAGAGAGTTTTATTTTGGTAAAGAGACGTTTGTATAGAAACTTTAGCGAGCGTGTTCTACTTGTAGTTCACTGTTTTTTTTTCATTAGCTTATTATAAAATTGGGAAATGTTTGTGGAGCATTGGAGTAGTCTCTATATGTTTGAAATTCACCGAGTTCGACTCCACGTGCGGTTTTGGGTTCAGAACCTGGTATCTAGCAGTAGTGATATCCAGTTCCACTTATAAATATAGATCAAAAACATATTTCCAAATCGAAATAGATTATTCAAACATTGCTGCAAAAAAGTTGCAAATAGTTCTTCGAAATATGTAAAAATTTAATCACAGCTAGAAACGGCAATAATTATATACGAGGTGTGTTCAAAAAGTACCCGGAATTACTAATAATTAAATTTCGCGGGTCTGGAGTGTCTGATTGTCAAAAATTTTTTTTTATTGTGTTGGTATACATGCCCCTAAAGTATGATGAAATTTTCAGCTATATTCACTGTTTACTTTGTCTGTGGTAGTCGCTAAGGTTCGACGTGTTTTTCTGAGCTCGGCGATTTTTACAATGGAAGAATTGAAAAGTCAAAGAATTTGTATTAAATTTTGCGTAAAAAATGAAATAAAGTGTTGCAAAGTGCAAAAATTCACCAGATATGGCTCCGTGTGACTTTTTCCTATTCCCAAAGTTGAAGAGACCCATGAAAGGACGGCGGTTTTCCTCGATTGAAGAAAATCGCTGAGAGTGCTCAAGGACATTTCAAAAAGTGAATATCAAGGGTGCTTCGAAAATTGGAAAAAACGCTGACATAAGTGTATTATATCTGGGGGGGACTACTTTGAAGGGGACCACATTAATGTAGACGAATAAATAAATATTTTTTTGAAAAAAACGAAAATTCCGGGTACTTTTTGAACAGACCTCGTATGTTTCAATACATATTTTATAATATTCATTCATAATGATAGGTGATTACAAGATATATGAGAAAATATAAAATGTCATAATTATCTCATATGATATGCATTAAATGTAATGATATTTTAAATGAAATTATTTTGTATTCTGAAATAAAATTCGGGATTGTACAAAAAACTTACGATAATTAATTTTTTATTGTTTTATATAAGTGTTTGAATCTGGTTCTCCTTTTACAAAGTTGTATTTATAACTAAAATGTGCTAATTAGCTCATGCTTCTGCCCTGTGTTGACGCAAATGTAGATTTGATCTATGTCATCCATTAATCATTTTGAGAAAGATCTCCGATAACATGTATCAAGACACGTATAAGTTGCATCTCATTTTGTATGTTTATTGAATTTATCAATGGATTTCACATAATCAGAGTCCTGAGTTATTATTGTAGTAGTATTTTAAACGTCGGTTTAATATTTTGAATTTTTCAAAGGTTAATAAATCAGATTGATGGGGAATTTTATATTTTGTGATAATTTACGGAATATGAAGTAATAATACTGCGATATTTGACTTATTTGTTCAGATATGTAGACACTATGAAAATTTAGGATAGGACTACTATTATATTATAGTGATAGTTCTTATTTTATTATAGTAAAGAAGCAAAAAACCAAAAAATAATCCGATCTTTGCTAACTAATTTCACTCATCATCAATCAACTATTTTTTATCCACACAAGCTCAATACGTTCACAATTTTTTTTTTTTTTTCAAAGTAAACGAGTCGAAATTTTGAAAA
Source organism: Ctenocephalides felis (assembly GCF_003426905.1). Lineage (NCBI taxonomy): Eukaryota > Metazoa > Arthropoda > Insecta > Siphonaptera > Pulicidae > Ctenocephalides > Ctenocephalides felis. The sequence continues at coordinate 149,475,918 of NW_020538040.1, forward strand.
ATTTAATTCCATAGTCTTTAAATTAAAATTTAACCCTTATCTGCTCGCTAGCTTTTCGCACGTGATCCCCAATAGGTCGTAGATGATTTTTATTAATAATTTTTTTTCATTGAATATTATTTACATGTAAAGTATTCCGATATACGAGTTTAATTCGTTCTGTAATCATGCTCGTATCTCGAAGCACTTTTTTCCATATAAATATGCATTGAAATCCAATCAATTTGTTCTAGCATTATGAATTTTGTTAATTTTTTTTTGAATATCAAAAATAAGTTTACCATTTCTTAATTTAATCGTTGTTTTTTTTTATCCATGATATTGCCAAAATGAGTTAGACATGTTTCATTGAACAGCTCCGATGCTCGAACTGTAGCAACTTTTTCGGTGTGATTTTGATCCCCAATCTTTTAGAGCTTAGAAGGCTGCTTATAAATTATTATAAAGCTCTTGCCTGGAGGTATATCCTTCATCAACTCTTTTTGTTTAAACACAGTTTATATCTTTGATGTGTTACACTCGTACAACCTTTCCATCCTCATATTATTAATTATTATTTCACGATTTAATTCAAGATACATGACTCTTTTTTTAGGCCCATAGTTATAATTGTACATAATAATTGGTAAATATACAAAGAGCAAAAAACTCAACATATATAACTAAAACCAATTTGGACGTACGGAATACAGCTTTGGGCAACGGCACGCAATTCCAGCATCGCCATAATTCAAAGATTTCAAAACAAGATTTTGAAAGAAATTATAAACGTACCCAAATATGTTTCATATTGGTTGGTTCATACATATTTGAACATAAACACAGTTCAGGAATAAATTGAAAAATTCAGTCTGAGATACAGGGAAAAAATACAGAATCACCCAAACATCATGGCCAAAAGTTTAGGCATCGAACGGCTCAAAAGAAAACGGCTCTTTTCTGAAATCCTTTACTAACATTTGGATACACATTATTTTATTAGCACTGTGTACTAATTTATAATAAGTACAATTACTACCGTTTTCTTTTTATTACTAGGTTTTATTCAATTTTTTCGCATCAGCACCATCACTATTACTTCTATGAGCTGCACATAATCAACATCGAAACGGAACACCACTGGGTGGCCTTTCGACCTTTTTTCCTTATATAATAAACCATTAAAGTTACTGAATGTTGTTTATAACGACGGATTGTAATTTATAATAGCAAATAAAAAAAACAAAAATATATAACTGTGCAAATACCGTTAATTTTTCAGCAGTTAAAATAATCTTCGATATATTTGCGTGGGTAAATCGTGAAATGGCTAATAAAAAATAATTTACTATCATAAAATAGCCAAAATATTTCTATGGCAGGAAAGTTGTTACACAACTGCTGACATTTCTCATATTTTCAATTTTCCATTAACATTTTTGGGGGCGTCTAGTCCAGACATAAGGCATGAAAGTATTTATTTTTTATGTGAATTTAAAAAATAATTTCAAAATTTTCAAAATGAATTCCAAAATTTAACGTTTTTGCCTGGTTCTAAAAACACGCAGTGTTGGTTGTATTTTTTATTATTCATGGTATAACTACTAGTACTTTAGATATTGAATTGATTTTCTCCTTAGTCGGATACGAATGAGATGGCGAGTCCGCACGACGATGCAGCTAGTCACAGCAGCCCAGAAGATTCTGGAAAGGCTTCTACCAAAGACACGGGCGACAGTGAAGCAGCCCAGCACAGCGCTGACAGCAGTGGAGTTTCTATTAATAATTCCAACGGTCCAGAACAGGATACCACACTGCACAATGGTATGGTAGATACACCCCATTACATCTACCCTGGTTACATGTTTGGAGCCCAAATGTACCACGTTAACGGTAAGCAGTTACCTAGTTTACCTAGTTGCTTAGTTATTTACTTCCCGAAGGAGAAGTTTGTTTTCATAAAAAATCCTAAAAGCATAAAGCTAACTTTATGCTTTCCCGACGTTTCAAGCCATTCTGAATGGAACGAGACCAAATTTGGAAAATTATGTGTGTGTGTGTGAACAGATTTTTTGCCGTAAATCCACGTTTTTTTTATAAACGGCTGGACCTATTTCAAAAATTTAAAAGCCATTCGATGTATCTCGATGAGGACTACCGTTTATCAATCTTGCGCCACGATCAGCCAAGCTGTTTCTTTGTAAATCGCAGAAAAGTGAAGAATTTCTCGTCCACTTTTTAGCCCGGAATTCTGAATCGATACCATAGTCTTATAGATCATACTAAAATATTAAGGCCCTACGATTACTCATTTCACTTTAAAAATTCGTCAAAGTTTGCAAAAATTAGTATCGTTTTTTGGCATTTGTCAAAATTAGCCTTTTCATCGACGTTTGCTCAAAAACGCCTGAACCGATTTCCGAAATTTAAAAGCTATTTGATGTATCTCGATGAGGATTATCGTTTCTCAGTTTCGTGCGACGATCGGCCGAGGCGTTTCTTTGTAATTTGCAAAAAAATGTTAAACTTTTCGTCCACATTTAAGCTAATACTACCGAATCGACTTTAAAATATCAAAAACTGTTCGAAAGATTAAAATTGGGAATGATACTGATTAGTTACATGTGAAAATCTACCGAGCCGTTTTCTTGTAATTAAAATTCAAGCCGATTTTTATGGAACTTTTTTTGGCGATATATCATGGTCTTGTAGAACTTACTGAAATATTACGGCCTTACGACAAGTAGTTTAATTTTAAAAATCCATCAAAGTTTGTGAAAATATGAGTAATTTTTTTAACGTTTGTTAAAATTAAAATTAGACGATTTACTTGGTATAACGATAGAGTACTTGGTCCTAATGAAAATACTAAACTAAACCATTAAAGTCTTACGGAAACTGCTTTTAAAAAATACTCTTAGTTAACGTGTTCGTTCGTTTTGTGTTATAAATCCACTCAGAATACTTTTAATCACTCATTGATTAATTAATTTTTTATTGATTAAGTCGATTATTTATACATATCGGGAAGTTCATGTAACTTGCCTCAAGGCAAAATACCAATACCAACTAGTTTATATTATTATTGTATTTGTATATAATCGTTTAATAATTGTGTTTGCCATAACCTATTGGATATGTTATGTGTGTCATATTTTCAACTGAAACAATTTGTTTGCAATTAATGATAACATATAATTATTTAGGTATGAATATCCAATGCGGCAATGGTATGGCTCTAGGCGGTTCTATGGATGTTTCGAATAAACAAAAAATCAAAAAGAAGAGAAGGAGGAAGCAGCGAAAACCTTCGGGATGTAATGGCGTAAGTTACTTTTCAATATCTAAATACTTTTGTTGTGATAATATTTGGGCATTTTATTACATATTGGTTAAGCGCACTGCCTTGTGCCAACATGGTCATATGCAGTAATGATATCATTTTTACTTGAAAATATAGATCAAAAATGTTTCCAATTGAAAATAGCCCTTTTGGGCACTGTGCTGTGGTATGGCAATGGAAAATCTCACATTATTCTTCCTCATTTGAATTGGAGTTTAACTTATCTCACGGACCTGTCCCAGGTTGTAAATATTATTCTTACAATAATATTTACAAGCCAAAACGTTTCATATCAGTGCAGCTTGAACATGAATGGACAATTATTTATTCCAGATATTATTATGTATTATTATCAATAATCATTTTACATATTTGTATTGCAATTGAATTTCCATAACATTTTTCAAATGTTTTTGTTTTATTTTAGACGAATGCTACTGATAATTCAGAAGACGAATTTTCAAGCGATAGCGAAACCGCTAATGATTCTTTAGAAAGAGGTAGTACCACAAGCAGCCTCATGTCGAGTATTAACGGCGTCCAAGAAGCTTGCCTGAAGGAACAACTAGTCGAACAAGGAAATTATCCACCTCCAAATTCTCCCATCCCATGTGATCCTTCAAAGTCAGTACTAAATACGAATTGCTCTGAGTTTATTCCAAAGGCTCATCTTCTGGCTAAAACTAGCCAATTAAAAACTGATGTACAAGAATTTGTGCCTCAGTGTTATAAAGTTCAACAAATTGCACTAGAACAGCCCATCGAAACAGAAACCGAACAAAATTCTCAAATACTTCAGGTTCAGGAAAATATTGTTCAAAAACAGCTGGTTCCAGAAGTTGCTCAAGAAAAACTTGTCGAAGAGAAACTGGTTGAAGAGAAACCGGTTGAAGAGAAACTGGTTGAAGAGAAACTGGTTGAAGAGAAACTTGTCGAAGAGAAACTTGTCGAAGAGAAACTTGTTGAAGAGAAACTTGCTCAAAAGAAAATTGAAGTAGAATCTGTAAAGGTAAAACCTATCAAAGAAAAATCTGTTAAAGATAAAGCTGTTCAAGGAAAAATTGAAGTCGCTGTTCAAACTAAGAGAATCAAAAAAGATAGCAAACCTGCTCCCAAACAATCGTTCACAGTTCCTTTGACAAATGGAAGTGCGCACAAGAATATGGAAAGTCCAATAAAAAAGGTAGCACAACCAGTTATTGAAACGGTACGTAAAGTTCAAATAATATGCAAAGAAAAACCATCGCCTATCAACTGCAGTACGCCCCGTACCGACCAATGGACTACAGTTAAAAGCTCACGTTCGAAAAACAAAAAGAATCGACATGATACGTCCTCAGCGTCACCTACGTCTCCTGTCAGTGACGTAGCTTCTGAGAACACCTTCCGAATGTTCATTGAGGGTAATGTCACACCACCACCATCAGAAGAAGATGGATCATTAGATACTGATAAGCTCGAAGATAATGTATGCTTTACATCTGACGACACTGTAGATAATAATGAAGAGATCAATACTGAAGAATCTAATACATTGTCAGATAAGAAAAATAATAAAACTTCTAAAACGAAGTCGAAAAAGAGCAAGAAAACTAAAGATAATAACAAAAATAAAACTAATAGTTACGATAATGATGAGAAAAAGAATAAATCTAGAACAACGAATGGTAAACCTCATAAATTGACAAAACAAGTTGATATAGAATCAGTAAAATCTAATCTGGCACAACTATTGGGACCAACGAATATGACCGAATTAGATTTTACTAATGTAGAAATGAGAGACCGAATGAATGGAATTGGAATTGAGGAGCTCAAAGAACTTTATATTGAACTTCCTGAGTTAAAAGATCAGCATCTGGAGAACTTATTACAGTCATCTGAAGACTACGTTTACACTGCCCCTACGCTTTCTGTTACAGATAATCCTAAAGAATTCATTCAAAGTCATGTGTTGCCTCCGACGCCGGATGAAAGTGTAACAAGTTGTAATATTTCTAAAGAAAGTGTAAATGATTCTATGTTGAATTCCAAAGAAAATGATGTATCCTCTTCAAATAGTGATAGTGAAGATTTGCAAACAGTAGCCAGCAATAAAATTTTACTAAAAGAAGAAATGGAAGCGGCGCCTGTAGTTTGTGATATTAAGTCAGAGGAAATAATAGAACAAATATCTAACACCATAGATATTTCTGAGGATTTGGAATCTACATTAAATTCTGTACCAGATCTCACTATTGATTCAGAAAACCCAGAAAGTGAGGCTCTGGACAGTGAAGTAGTGGAAAACAAGTTTCTGGAAAATGAACTTTTGGATGAGGGTGTTATAATAACGGAACTAAAAGATCCTGAGGTTAATTATTTCCATATCACCGAGACTGTACAAAAATGGCTGAAAGAACAAAAAGAAAAGTCACCTGAACCTGTTCTGCGAGAGCCCGATGACCCCGCATTAGCTGTTCTATTGAATCAAGCGGAATTGGACGGCAGCGGCTCGAGCGATCAGGATACGGACGAGTGCGATGACGATTCACCTAGGAATCCAAAAAACTCCCGAGGCAACCCCTTGCGTGCATTATCTGTTGAAAGCTTGAGTAAAAAGTTGAAAGCGAAGAGATCGAGGTCGACGCCGCCGTCGCTGAGGCGAGGTGAAACTGGTGATACGGACAGCGATTATCTGAGCGACATTCAAGATGACTCACGTAAGAGGGTTGCAGGAATAACATCGGAACCTGACTTGCTGGATTGCTGGGAACCTGACATTCTGCCCTTCGATGCATTGCCTCATCTAGTCCGATCGAAGACAGAAGACGAAGAAGTGGTCGAACAATACGAGTCCGTCTACGGCAAGAGCGTGGACTACGAAAAATTGAGCGCCTCACTTGGCGCAAAACCCCCCGTACTGCCACCGCTTCGCGGCGAAGGCGTTGTGCCCCCCTGCAACGGCATCTGCTGCAGCCTCATGTAAATGACAACTTGATGATCACTATCACATTATCATTACGTGTTACTACACAAAAACTAATCAATGTTTGTAATTATTCTCGATTAACGTAATTTTAAAAACACGACATCGTTTATATAGATTTAAGTAATGATCCGAACATGAAATTTCAATCGTAATTTATAAATCGCACGCACTAAAGAATTTCTAAATATTTGATGTGTCGTCCATTAAACAAGAGTTCAATCTATTATCAGGTTATACTATGAAAGTTATAGCGATCATTACATTTATATCTTTATTTTTTCACCGAGATGAGATTATGAAACGTTGTTTGTTAATATAAATATCATATTTTATTTGTTACTGATACTTGTTACAAAATATAAGTTTAGTTACGGCCTAGGGTGGTTGACGGCTGTTCCGACATTCGGAGCTTGCGTTATATTTTATTAAAAATTGTAGGAAGCTTTGGAGATAAACTAGTTTCTTATAGTGTATCATTTTCTATTGTACCATAATTATGTATAGTTCTTTGAAAAGATATTACGTCGAAACTTATACAAAACACAAAGAAATAATTTTTATTTCTCCAAAGTTTTTTACAAATGGTACTGGATGTCAGAAAAGCCCCTTAGGAACTTTAAGACTGTTTAGAAACTGTAACGTTTCAAATACTTAATTAGATAATAAGAAATGTTAGATGTTGATGTCTGAATGATGGTTATCTTGTTAATAATGTTGAGTACTTCATGAAAGATGTTGCAAGAATTGCTGTTCATTAAGTTGTAATACGTGTCTCATAACAACATGAATAATTCGTGCAAATAATAATGATTGCGCGCTGATTTGAGTACCAACAAAATACATGCGCTCTGACTCTAGACAGTCATCAAAAATATAAATTTACCTTAAGTTGCATTTATTCTGTGAACACAAACGCGACATTTATATGTTCTAACATAATTTTCATTACGTTTACATTTCTCATTGTGACCACACTACATTTACTACTTTTTTACGGTTTTGAGCCAAGGAATAAAACGATAAGCAATTTGAACAATGAAATATAAGCTGGACTTATGCACAAACCTTCTATTTGTGGTTGTGAACAAATTTTCATTGATTTTTGGAACTAGACATAATTTACAGAAAGTTTCGAATTAATTTGTTTTATATTTCTATTCACAATCATATTTATTTCTAATTTGATATTTCTAGAAGAATTCTGCAAAGATTTATCAGCGGTAACAAATGAAACAATTTTCTACCACAACTTATGCAATGCTTTAAATGAAGTTATAGTGAGCGGAACCATAAAAATTTATTTGTTGTAACTCGAAATAAAATTATATAAATTAACTTTGCTTTTATTATTCATATTTTTTGTGATTATTCTCTTGGCTAACAACTGGTATTTTAAATTTCATGCGTTTTCGTGTTTTCATTAGATTATACAACTTTAGGGAAAATAGAAATTATCAAGTGAAGTATGAATTTTTTTGCATTGCATTATAAATATATAATTTACATAATTCTTTAGGATGTTAATACTATTATTAATAAATTCTTAACGTGATACAGTTTTTAAGAAACATTTGTAATGTACAATTTGGCCAATAAGGAAAATTCTTCAAAATGTTGTTGAAATGAAATTTTCTTCATTAGCTACATTTTGTTGATTTGTTTCTTGATCTTTAACAAGCGCTTATGTTATTATGTTCAGAGTAGAATAATTATGAAATCATTGAAGCTTTCACGATAGCATATGATTTTTTATTGCATCCTTTAGATAATATTCCTAATCATATTTAATAGTTGCTTTGTTTGCATAAAACTCACATTACAGTTTACAATATTCAAATTTAGATAAATATTGACCGTAGATTAAGTATAACTTAGGTAAATAGCAGTTATAAATTGAATAGTTTATTCATATAGGTACAGTACAATGATGCATCTCATAATACACAGAAAATGCAGCTTCACGTATGGGAGTGCGAAATGAGACTATAAATGCTTCCATAATCTGATTAATTATAGTTTCATTGAATAAAAATCATATTCAATTTAATCATTACTTTAATATATTATATTATAAGTTGATATAAAAGACATTTTGAACTGTCACGTTTCACGGTTTCCTACTCTCACGAGTTATATTTTTTTGATGATTATAATAATTAAATAGCAATAATAAATTGACTATAAGATAAAAAGAAATTAATTTATCTTTGCAACATTGTGTACGTTTTTATTACTGACTTACTTCGTGCTGTTATTAACCAAAATATGTTAATTTTTGACATACACAAGCAGGATACTCAATAAGTGTAGGCCAATAACGTTGATTTGATATTTATATTATAATTAATAATTATCTATTAGTGTTTCAAATGAGTAATAATGTGTGCGTTGATTTTGTATCAAATTTAGGCCATATAGTCCCGCTAATTTGCGTTCAACAATAATGTTTATTTATGTGTGCCTTAATACAAATGCCACAGGATGATATAAATATGTTTAACATCATATACTATTTGAAACAAAATACATATTATATGACAACATATATATTTAATACTACTGAAGCTACATATAAATGTATTCTTGCGGTGATAATGTTAAGCATGTATCCCATATTATAAAGTGTATCTATGATGAATATTGCATTAAGTTTGTGTGAATGTTTAATTGCTTAATAAATGATCAAGTTATTAAAAATAGCGTTTTTTGTCACCTTCCATTTTTCATGTTTTTTTTTTATATACATCTGATTCTTCGAATATATAGTTATGTAAAGTGAACCCTTATTGATTACTTATATATATATATATATATATATATATATATATATATATATTAAATGTTAAATATGAACGATTTTTAACTCACACTTTATTTGGTAATTACAGACGTTTCGAGACTATGGTATGCCTCTTCTTCAGAGTAATTTCAAAAACAGTTACTTATCTACTACACATTTTTTAATATTTAATTTAAATTACATTTAATTTTTGATATACAAAAAACACCAGTACTAAAACAATTACTTACAGAAAGAAGAATTTCAACCAAGTCTTTGGAGGAGCGACATCAAGAGATTTTTTTATTTTTTTTTTAAACTTTATTACAATTTCTTACATTTTTACATACTTAACACTTTTCCTTACATACATATTACTTTTTCTTACTTATTACATTGTATTATTACATGCATTTTCCCTTTTATTACATATTTGAATTCTAACTTTTTTCGAAGGTAGACCTTGGTGTATTGACTCTCCAACTCAGTCATGGGTGCACAGAGTCAGAGTTCTTCTTTTTCTTTTTGAGTACAGGGATACAAGTCGAGTACCTCTTACTTGTAAGAAGGATGATGCTACTACAGCTATAGCCCCCGCTGCATATACTAAGTAATTTGAAGTGAAACTAGTACTAGTACATTGGTATATCTCAAAAACTAGAACTGTTAGCAAATTTGTGTTTATTGGGAATCAGCATTCTTCAGTTACTTGAAAACCATCGTAACATCTAAGAAAACAAAAGTTCAGATAAAATTAAAGACCTCAAAAAAGAAATTTGTGACGCTATTGAGGACATACGGCTTCCACATTTCCGTTTGGTGATTAAAATTTTTATAAAAAGGAAACAATCAGGTGAGCTGATAATGTTTTCCATTAAATCTTTTGCTACGAGCATTGCCTATAAGCGATATTCACCTGACTACCTGTCATAGACCTTATACATAAGGTATTTTAAGGTCGGAATACCACTGTTATAGATACTTAATTTTGAACTACTTTTCTTGATGATCACTATCGAAATTTTTAATATTTTTGTTATTATTAACTTCCCGTAGGGTAAGTTATTATAATGGGCCGAAAATCGAAGTTGAAAATTTTTACATTTCCCGAAGTTTTGAATATTTTGGCATACTTCAGAAAAATGGATATGTGTGTGTGTATGTATGTATGGATACAATTTTTCGTCCACGTTTTCGGGCGATCCCTATTGATAAGGAGATGTGCTGATTAGTTTTTGGCAAAGGCAGGTCCAGCAGATACGGAGATAAAGAGCAAAGAGTGCAGAAAATAGAAATCGAGTTTTTGAGAGAACGGAGCATCTGATTTGAATGATCTAAAAAACATTCAATTAAGTTATGATTGGAAGAAGTGGTTATTAGTTTTTGGCAAAGGCAGGCCCAGCCATTTCGAAGCTAAATGTACAAAAAATGGCAGTTTTTGAGAGAACTAAGCGTCCGATTTAATTGATTCAAAGAACTTTCTGCTTGTCTTAACAAAATAATTGATTTTGGAAAAAAAATTGTTTAAACTTTTTTTAATTTTTTTTTTTAATTTTTTGTATATCGAAAATAATTCAAATTTTATTTTTAATTCTAATAAAATTTAAAATACTTTAAGCAGATAATTTCCACTTTGCAATTCAGTTTATAAAATTCTTATAAATATTAGACAATGTTACAATATTAATAATAATCTATTTGAAAACATTCAGTATTCCTCGAACATTTCGTTACGGTACGGGAAGTTCCAGCAATTTGCCTTAAGGCACGATGCCATACACCCCACTAGTTTTTTTTTCAATATTAAAAAATAAGCGCAAATGTGCATTTCATAAAAGGCGAATTTTGATTGGTTCGATTGTTGCTACGTATCGTTGCTAAGGTATTGTTTACGATCAGGTCGAGGTTGATTGAATATATCATATACAATAATTCTCATATTATCGACAAGGTAAGATTTTAAAAGCCATATTTATCAAATATTTTATAATTACATATATAAGAGAGATTAAATCAAAATAACAATAAACAAATTGGTATTTTTCACAATCAAAATACTCACACAACCATCTGTCAAATACATATACATTATTGTAAGTCTGCCCATAAGATTGATTGTCTTTTGTTTTAAATAGACGCAGCCAATTGTTTCCCTAAAGCATTTGGTATTACTGAATGTATAACTATTTGTAATTTAGATCTTATATTCAACTGATTCTTTTCCTAATTAGACAAATACGACTGAGATGGCAAATACGCAAGATTTTGTAAAGGATTCTATCCTACCAACGGGCGATAATGAAGTATCTTTAGGCGGCGGCGGTAGTGGCCTTCTTTTTCGTAATGGCGATTCAGAAAAGCATTACATCCCGGAAAACATGTTGGGTCGCCAAATCAACGATGTCAATGGTAAGCAGTTCACGTAATCGATCAGTTACCTATATTCTAATTGTTTGTGTTTGCCATAACTTATTGGTTATGTATGTCATATTCTTATGTTTTCTTATAACAATTTTTTTGCAATGAATGATTTCATATAATTATTTAGAAATGAATATCAAAAATGGAAATGCTATGGTTCTAGACGGTCCCATCTCGACCAAAAAAGAAAGAAAACCAAAAAGAGGGAGGAAACGGCTAAGGAAATCAAGATGTATTAACGTAAGTTACTTGTCAAAATATCTAAATACTTTTGTTAGAATAATATTTGGGCGTTCCATGGTTAAGCGCACTGTCTTGTGTCGACAGGGTCGTGAGTTCTAGCCCCCGCTCTGGACAACTTGATATCATGTAGTAGTGATATCAATTTTTACTTTTAAAAAAATATAGATCAAAACTATGTTTCCAATTGAAAATATCCCGGGCACTGCTGTTGAAATTGCAGTGAGAAATCTCTGGCATTCTTCTTCCCTGATTCAAAGGCAGAATACCTGTTAATATTATAATAATATTCACAAAACAGTTGATATCAGTGTAGCTTGAATATGCGTGGGCAATTATTAACATTGTATTGGTCCATATATTATTATTATTAGTTCATGTTGCATTATCAATAATCATTTCACGTATTTGTATAGCTATTGAATTTGCATAACATTTTTTGTATATATTTTTGTTATTTTAGACGAATGCTACGGATCCGGAAATAAATTATTTCCGTTTAACAGCATCTGTAAAAAAATGGATGAAAGAACGAAAGGAAAAGTCGCCAGTACCTATTCTGCTAGAACCCAACCACCCCCAACTGGTAGCCTTATTAACTCAGGTCGAGTTGGGCGCCGTCAGCGATTCGAGCGATCAGGATACGGACGAAGAGTGCGAGAGGGAATCATCTTTGATTTCAAAATTATCAAAATTGGAACCTATGCGTGCGGTATCGATAAAAGCATTAAGCCTTAAATTAGAAGCCAAAAGGTCGAAGTCGATGCCGCCGTTGACCAAGGTAGAATGATGCATTCTACACATCTCTTGAATAAAATGAAAAATCTCAATGCATTCTATTACAAGCCGATGTATGGCATTTTGAACTGTCGCGTTTCACAGTTTCAACTCTCGCGAGTTATATTTTTGTGATGATTAAATAAATCAAGAGCAATAATAAATTGACTATAAAATAATAAAAAAATAATTCATCTTTTCAACATTGTGTACGTTTTTATTACTGACTTACCTTGTGCTGTTATTAACCAAAATATGTACAATACACAAGCAGGATACTGAATACGTGTAGGACAATAACGTTAATTTAATATTTATATTATAATTAATAATTATCTATTAGTGTTTCAAATGAGGAATGATGTGTGCTCCGATAATTTGCGTTCAATAATAATGTTTATTTGTGTATTTCTTAATACAAGTACCACAGGAAGATATTGATAAAAATATAAATATTTTTACAATAGGGAAAGCGAAAAAATAAAAATGTTTTTAAAATAAAAAGATCTTTATTAGATACATGTTGATTCATACTTATTTTAGAATCCATCTAGGTTGAAAACAATTAGCAAATGACCGAGTATTTTGTATTCCGAGCAATTCTAATACAAAACTAAATATTTTATTAACTTCCCGTAGGGTATACTATTCGTATGTTTACTATAAGTAAACGCAAAAATATCGAAAATGATTTTTTTTGCATATTTTCATGTTTCACAGGTCTGAACATTTTAGCATACTTTAGAAAAAATAAATGTAGGTATGTGTGTTCGTATGTTTGAATACAATTTTTTGTCAACGATATTGGTAATACGGTACAACTGTGATTGCACTGATTCAAAAAACAATTGATAAGTATTGACAGTGAGAATGCGGATTAGTTCTTAACAAAGGCTGGTTTAACTGTTTCAGAGATGCGGATCAAAAAGTGCAAAAACAACCAGTTTTTGAGGAAACTGCTTTCCAATTAGAATGGTAAAAAAACATTACAATCATATTGATTGAGTGAATGATTGATTACATTTTTGCGAAGGCAGGTCTAGCGGTTTCGGAGCTGCAAAAATGGTAATTTAGTATTTGAGATCGTGGAGCGTCCAGTTTGAATGATTCAAAAAGCATTTTATTTGCATTGACAAAATAGCGGTTTTAGAGATCTAATAAAAATGTAAAAAAATGCCATTTTGCGGTCAAAAATGATCAATAAACATATGTACAATAAATTATCAGATATTTTATGAAGGTTTTTATAAAAAAAAAAACACATTTTCTTTACATTTCTATGGGTTCCGTAATAATGTTCATCCGTTAGATTGCGAGACGCCGCTAAAAGACTTCGATATTTTGTCTCTACGCAGCTAACCCAGCGCAATTGCTTTGGAAACTAGCTGTAAGTGGAATTCTGTCTTAAGGCAATTAAGGCATCGTGCCTTAAGGCAAATTGCTGGAACTTCCCGTACCAAAAATTATTATTTTTTTAAAAACGATTGACATTTTTTAAAAAAAATTACTTCGAAAAAATACGATTTTTAAGAAACTATAAATTGGACAAAAAATTACTTTTTTTTGAAAAAAATTTTTTTTTAATTTTTTTTTTGTTTTTTTTTTTTTGAAAAATTTTTTTTTTTTATTTTGACATATTGTGGAAGATCTGAACTTTCTTTTCAAAGCAATCGTACTGCTTTAACTGCATAGGGGCAAAATATAAAGCGCGTAAGCGCCGCGTCGCTGTCTAACGCATAAGCATTGGTACGGAACCCATAGGAATGTTAACAAAATGTATACTTATTGTTAAAATCTCTATAAAATATCTGATAATTTGATGAGCATATGTCTAATGATCATTTTTGACCGCCAAATGGCTTATTTTTTTACTTTTTCCTCCATATCTCCGAAACCGCTAGAGCTACCTTCATGAAATTTTTATCGATTCTTAACCTTGTCAATACAAGTGAAATGTTTTTTGAATTATTCAAATCGGACGCTCCGTTCTCTCAAAAACTGAGTTACCGTTTTCGGCACTTTTTGCCCCGTATCTTCGGAACGGCTAGACCTGCCTTTGCCAAAAACTAATCAGCACGTCTCCTTATCAATACGAATCAAATGTTTTTTGAATTATTCAAATCGGTTGACCCGTGTTCCCGAAATCGTCGACGAAAATTTGTATCCGCACATACATACACACACATACATACATACACACACACACACACACACACACATATACACACACACACCCACACACACATACATCCATTTTTTCTAAGGTATGCCAAAATGTTCAGAAACCTCTGAAACGTAAAGATATATAAAAATTTTCATTTTCGATTTTTTTGCGATTACTATAACTTACCCTACGGGAAGTTAAAAAGAGTTCCAAAATATTTCAAATGTTAAAAATTCTAATTTTTTGCATGGGAAGTTTCAGCAATTTGCCTTAAGGCACGATGCCATACACCACTAGTTTCAATTCTTATTGGAACGACATGATTCCAGAACCAAACCGCTTGCAAAAGGTTTTTTCAATCTGGTTTTATCAATTTGACTATAATTATCATTTTCTATTGATACATTGAAAATGGATTTTTTTTTGCAAATTTGCAAAAAAAATAATATTGAAATTTTTAAATTTTATTGATCTTTCTGTATGGCATTAGAATTAGTGCTTAGATGAGGATACCAAATATTTGATCTATACTGGAGTGTACATTTGCATACCAATTAGTGACAGGTTGGTTTTAATATCTTTACACATCTCTAATACCATACCCGGACATTTATGTGCATTAGCACCAATTTTAATTATATGACCGGTAAAAGTCAAACAGAATACCTAATTTAAATATTTTATCACATATTTCAAAACAGGTGCCGGAGGTAAATTGCGCAAATGAGGCGTGATTAATGAGTTTTTAGAGCTGAAATTGAATGGTTACTTCTAACAGCACAAGAAACGCAAGCATCAATCAGGTAAGCTGATATTGTTTTGGTTTTGACATGACTACCTGTGTAAAAGCGTCGACTATAGACGACACCTGCATGACGGCCCGTGTACGGATGTCGCCTATAGAAGACATCCAGTGTTTTGATCCGTTTATTGAGAATTGTAATATGCTATCATAATTTTTAGTTTTTTAGGTGTATTTTTAAATTTTTGAATAATTTTTTAACTTCCCGAAGGAGAAGTTTGTTTTCATCAAAAAATACGATTTGCTAATTTTATGTTTTCTCGACGTTTCAAGCCATTCTGAATAGAATGAGACAAAATTTGTCATCTTAAATCGACGTTTTCTCAAAAACGGCTTGACCGATTTCAAAAATTTAAAAGCCATTCGATGTAACTCGATAAGGACTTTGTCAGTTTTGCGCGACGATCGTCCAAGCCGTTTCTCTGTAAATAGCAGAAAAGTGATTTTTTTTTTGTCCACGTTTGAAACCACAATTCTGTAATTAACTTAATTTTTGTAATTAACTCTTGAAAATTTTTTTTTGACAATTTTTATATTTTTTTAACTATAGATACCATGGTCTTATAGATCATACTAAAATATTACGGCTTTACGACAAGTCATTCAATTTTAAAAATTCGTCAAAGTTTGAATAAAATAGTATCGTTTTTTTGTCGTTTGCCAAAATTTGACGTTCCATCGACGTTTGCTTGAAGACGCCTGAACCGATTTCAAAAATTTAGAGGACATTTGATGTATCTCGATGGGGATTATCGCTTCTCAGTTTTGTGTGATGATCGGCCAGGCCGTTTCTTTGTAAGTGTAAAACAATTCTTCCGAGTTTTAGCTCACAATCCTGAATTGATTTTAAAAAATCAAGAACTGTTCGAAAGATAGTGGCTGGGATTGATACTGATTAGTTTTAGGTAAAGATCGACCGAGCCGTTTTCTTGTAATTAACTGTTGAATATTTTTCTGTCGATTTTTATGAATTTTTTTTTTGACTATAGATATCATGATCGTAAAAAACATACTAAAATATTACGGCCCTACGACAAGTAGTAATTTAATTTTAAAAATTTATCAAAGTTCGAAAAAATATAATCAAAATTTGTGTTAAAAGTCGCTTTTGTGATGTGATAAGTGAATCAAGTCAATTAAAAATGGCTTTGGAGTTAGCAAGAAAGTAAATGAACAGTCTACAAAACTTCTCTAGTTTTGTAAAAAATGTTGCCATTTATTTATATCATTAAATTATATCTAGAACTATGTACATGATTATGTAATTCTGTCAGTATTTTCTTATAGCAGATGCTTAATATTTCACAAAATAATTTATTAAGTTTTTTTAAAAAAGGGTTTTGTCGGCTAGGGGGCAAACAGATTCAATGTTTTATTATTAATTTTAAAAGTATTTTACTAAATAATAAATACATCATTCAATCAATGCAAAATATAAATTTATTGGGTGCATTTTTACAACAATAACACTGTAAATAACCTTGATCTGGTATTTCGTTCGAAATATTCATTCACCAGAGGTGGAATAACTATTTATTTAATGTATCTCTTGTAAAATTGCTTATTTTTTATATACTATTTCTTATTGTTTACACCTTTGCCAGGGTAAAGGTTCTTTTTATCTCAACCATGTGTATGTATTTTTAGTGGTTATATAAAAAAACTGTTGAATCGAGCTTAAAATTAACAATACGCCTTATAAAACAATTATATAGCGTATACTTAAACATTATATTAAAGTCTCATAAACTAAACAACAGTGCTCACAACGAAAGAAAATACTTTTGCCTTGGATTTTTCTAATCCAAGTTTTCTCGAATCGTAAGAATGAAGGTGATGGTTGGCTTTACATCTTTTTGCTTTACTTTCAAATATTGTTATTAAAAAAATTTTGAACTTGTTTTTGAAATATCGTAGTGGATCTATTTACCTGCGCACCTTTAACCTCTGTTCTACCCTATTATGTACTACATTCAGTAGATACCTGTAATCTATTTTTGAGGCTATACATTATTTGGGGGGCGTCCATTAATCACGTGAGGTTTTTAGGGGGAGGAGGGGATATAGTAAGATATCACGTGTATTTATTTTTTAAATAATTTTTTTATAAAAAATCAAAAATTTTCAAAAATTAAAAATTTTACAGTTTTATCATGTAACTAAAAATACACGTGATGTTTGGTGGGGTAGGGGGGGGTAATTTTGAATATCGCCATGTATTACCAAGGGGGAGGGGGGGTCCAAAAATCCTTAAAAACTCGCTCACGTGATTAATGAACGCCCCCATGTGTAAAGAAAGTTAAGAATCCACGAATGCAAAGTTTTCAGTTATCTGAAAACCACATCATCGCCTTATATTATTACATATTACTGAATCAATAAGCACTTTACCCAGAAATACAATTCATATCATATCTTTGTCAGTAATAACTCGAACAAAGAGATAACGTTCATTATTTAAGTACTCGATATTTGGATACATTTGCGTATAACGTGCCACGTACTCGACTCACGAGATTCGCAAGGAAAAAAAATTGAAAATGGGAGGTGAGTGATATTTTATTAATCATTTATTATAAGTGTTTTATTTTTTCGAAATTGGTTAATCGTGCAAGATCGAGATTATAAATCTACTGCGGACTTAGATATACATTTAGAGTAAAATAAATTATATACTATGAAAATGTGAAACATTGACCTTTAGTTGAATATATTAAAATTTAAAATAAATGCAATTAATATATCGAGATTAATTTTAAATTCTGTAATAAATAATTGCATAATCATTAGTCATCTCAAAGTTAAATTTGGGCTTGAAATAGAACGATCGAGTAATGTGGGTAAATAGGGAACTACTGGGGTTTGTTTAAGAATCTACTAGAATAGAATTATTTTTATTCTGTATTTAATTGGTGCATTATATAAGAATATTTCAAAATTTATTTATATATCGGGCTTTTATATTATTATTTTTTATTTATTGGTACAGATACAATTATATAAAATTAGCATTTTCTATTAGGTTAGTTTTTGAGAAACTGTTACTGACATACAGTAATTATATTTCATAGTCGAACTTTAAAATTCCATCATATAGCAATAATTTTAAAATATTTTGTGTGTACATTTGCGTTCTAAAAATATCTCTAAATATTTCAATTCAACATAATCATTTATTTTTTAAGCTGTTATTATTATTTTGTTATTATTAACTTTCTCTAGGGTAGGTTATGGGCTGAAAATCGAAAACGAATTTTTTTGCATAATTTCACGTTTCAGAGATTTCAGAAAAAATCGATGTGTGTGTATGTGTGTAGTGTATGTTTGAAGACCATTTTTTGTCGACAATTTCGGGCGTATGGATGAGCCGTTCTGAAAAATTCAAAAAGCAATCGATTCCTATTCCGGGAAAGCGGAGTATCCGATTTGAATCATCTACAAAACATTTTCAAAAAAATTTTTTGTTTGTATCTCGAAAATAATTCAGATTCTAATTCTTCAATCTATTGTTAAAAAAAATAATAAGTATTTGAAATATAGAACATATAACCTTTTTTTCTCAAAAAAATATTTATTTAATTAAGACATTGCTAATTATACGAATTTTCAAATGAAAAACCTAGTTCGACGTAATTTTAAATATAATTTTTAGCCAATGTATGTTTTTATTTTTAAAAAAGAGTCTAAAAAAATGTTAGTTTCATAGTTTTTGAGGACGAACGTATTTCGTATCATCGAAAAAATTGAAATTTTTAGAAAGGCAGGTCCAGCGATTTCGGAGATTCAATAAAAAAAAGGTAACAACAATGCTATTTGGCGGTCAAAAATGATCATTAGACTATGCACATCAAATTATCAGATATTTTATCTGAAAATCCTTCCAAAAAATTCTAAAATAAATGTAAAGCTAGCAAGGCATGACATCGTACCTTAAGGCAAGTTGCTGGAACTTTGCGTAACGTAATTTAAAATTTTTAAAAGCTCTAAATAATTTTGAAACTTTTGAAAAAAAAAACATTTTTTTTTGAGAATTAAGATTTTTTTTTTTGAAAATTAGATTTTTTAAAACATTTTTTGAAAATTTTGAAAACATTTGAATTTTTTTCAAAGCGATCACGCTGCGTAACTGTTTTAGAGGCGAAACTTATAGAAGTGCGTAAATTATTACAAATATTGGTACGGAACCCATAGAAATGTAAACAAATGTTCTTGCTATTAAAATCTCTATAAAATATCTGATAATTTGATGTGCATATGTCTAATGATCATTTTTGACCGCCAAATCGCATTTCATTTAATTTCTTTTATTGGATCTCCGAAACCGCTGGATCTGCCTTTGCCAAAACCTAATCAGCACGTCTCCTTGTCAATACAAATCGAATGTTTTTTGAATCATTCAAATCGATTTATTCGTGCTCTCTAAATCGTGGTCAAAAAATTGTTTCCAAACTTACACACATACAAACTACAGTCACACACATATACATTTATTTTGTCTAAGGTATGCCAAAATGTTCAGAAACTTTTGAAACGTAAAGGTATGTAAATATTATCATTTTTTTATTATTTGCGATTACTATAACTTACTCTACGGGAAGTATAAATAAATATTTTTTTTAGGAAAAAACAGACTTTTAGTTCAGAGATAAACAAACAAAACTAGCATAATAAAAATTGTAGGTGACTAGATTATGTAAAGAAATATTTTTACATAATATTTCAAATATTAGTTTTGTTAAACGTCGATATACATATTTTTTTGTTTTTTTTTTATTATTTATTGGAGATTACAATAGAATATATGCAAAGACTCATCTGTTTAATATCTATATATAATTGTGTGAATTAAACCTGATATTATTATTAACCCACTTTTATTTTTATTATTATTAGAAAAACCCAAACGCGGTCTAGAATTATACTAACAATCCAAAAATAATTTATCACGAATGATATATCTGTTTGAAATAATTTTGTTGACAAAATGGTTATCAATTTCATAAAACTGCGATATTTCAATAGATATCTTTTCTATGGTTTAATTACTATGATTGTAGGGAGTGTCTACTACTAATAATTTCAAATATAACCCATTACTAATCCTTCTAAGAAAATAATGTTGCTTAATTTTTTAATCTTTTACCGTACGGTATTATTCGTGCCTGGTGATTGTAGACGAAGACGGCCAGAAACCGATGGCTTACGGCTTTCGATCAGATTTACTTCCGCCTGGTCAACAGGAATATATTCATCCTGCACAGCTTTCTTATCCTTTAGCACATGTTCAAGCAATGCCTTTCGCTGTAGGATCGGCGGATATTGTCGATGATGAGAGCGATCCTATATATGAAAGCAATACATTTGACGTTAACTTAATTCCTGGTAAGGCACGGAATTCATCATGATTAACTCAATGTTTTTCATCCGTGTGGAGTTCTTACTAATTTTATGTCAGACTAACATTTTTTTCTCTGACTCACATTAATCACTTAATGTTTCCTAGTCTTAGATTATTCTATATCTTGTAACCAGGTCTCGCCCGTGTATTAGTAGTTAGAGCTGTGGGATTTCAATCAGGGCTTCCATTTTTGATACTCGTCTCGGGCAGCCTGGTGCAAGCAATAGTGACATTAATTTTCACTTCGAAATATAGATAGCAATATGTTTCTAAGTAGAAATAGCTTTTACCTGATACTGCTGCATCATTAAAAAATCATCAGTGTTACAAAAATTGTAATAATAAAATTCATCACGTAGAGATAGGACAACTATTTGGGTTGCCATCTAAAAAATTGTCATAGTAAACTAAATCATCACAACAGCTTATGAATTCTTCAAATTTTTATAAGGATGTAATGATATTTTATAACTACATGGTTTTCTTTACAAGGCAAACCAACGGTTAACCTATCTATATTCGATGTATTATATTATAAGAATTTCTCGAATAGTGATGAAATAATTCTTTAATTTGATGCAGCAATACTGGGAAAGGGCTATTTTCACTTGGAAGTTAATAACTAACTATATTTTGTAGTAAAAGTTGATGTCACTACTACTGCTTAGTCTTCTACTTAAAATTCATTCTGTGCAATGTCAAATGTGTAATTACCTTTCAACTTTCTTTTCAATTTTCTTTCTGTATTTTGTTCCTGACATAGTCCAGTCATTATACTAAGTTCAACTCGGAATTCGAGATACCCAGCTGTAAGTCTGTAAATACATTGACACTAGAAAGTTGTCTCAAAACCTACATATGGTATTGACACCCTACTATATGTAGGTTTTGAGACAACTTTAGGGTGTCAATATACAAGTATTTACAGGCTTACAGCTGGATATCTTGAATTCCGAGATTCTTACATAAGTTAAGCTTAAATGACTGGACTAACAATATTTCTAACCTATTTGATAAATTGAAGTTCGATGCAATTTTAAATTTTATTAATTTATGTTAGCTTTTGAACATTCTCTAAAATTTGTTAAGTGTTACGTGTGATTTTTCTACGAATATTTCATAAACTGGAAAAATCATTGTTATTTAAATAACTATGCTACGTTTAATATATATGCGATATAATATCATAATATATATATATATATATATATATATATATATATACATTATTTATATAATGGAAAATATCGCAAATTAATTTTGTTTAATTTATTAAGTACGCTAATATATAAAATAATACGTGCATTACTCGTGAATTATAAAAAATATTATTGAGAAAACGTAAAAATTAGTTGAAATTAGTATATAATTCTGATTTCATGTCGAAGGCGCAAAAAAGTTTTATATTTACAGGGTATTGGGTTTGATAATCAAAAATATTATAACAGTTGCAAAAAAATAAATTTAATAAATAGTCATTTTGTGATTAGAGCTGTACTAGAAATAATATAGTCGAGTAATATGGGTAATTAATAAGTCTAATAATAAAATAAATGTACATGGAAAAATGTATTTATTTTTCTTACCATAATTATTTATATGTCATATACCTTGAAGATCTTAATATCCGCATATATTTGTTTTTATTTAAACAAAATTTTGCATTAAATAATTTATTTAATACATAATTATATTACATAAAATATTTTATTTAATTTTCTTAAAATAATTATTTATTTATACATATGTTATGCACGTTGTACACCTTAATATTTGTTCTCTAAATATGATTCTGAAATTGTCGAGTAGAATTATATTTATTCAAAAATTATAAAGCGTGGTTTGTAGTATTATATAAATCCATTAATTATTTAATATTCCATATTATACATTATCGTCGGAACAAATAAGCTCATTTCTATACTTTTAATAATATTTTTTGTATTATCGATTTAGTGATTAGTAATATCATCGATAATTTCTTATCATCGTCAAAATATTACAAATCCAAGGCCTGGCGCATATCCGGCACCAAAATCGGTATCACTTGTTTAAATAAAGTGCTATAAATATGTTTCAATTCGGTAATCAGAGATTAGACTGATTATATACTTGTACATTTGGAGAATTCAGCAAAATTATTGATTGTGATAAATTTAACTAATATTTTATATTTACTAACGCATTACTTCCATAATATAAGAACACATCGCCTTAATTTGTTAATGAAACAATTTTAACTCTTTCGCTACGAGCACCGTCTATTAACAACCTCGGCGTACGAATGTCGTCTATAGACGACATGCAGTTTGACGAATTTTTCAATATTCAATATTTATCATGACGTATTAAATTATCAAAAATTTTGAATATCTAATATGCTATAGTGATTTTTTGTTTTTTAAAGTGTAATTCTATATTGATAATAATTAAAAAATCTAAAATCTGAAATGAAAAATCAATCCTGGGTAGTACTTTCGTAGCAAAAGAGTTAAATAACATGGGCTTAAAAATATCACTATTTCTATGTTTCCAATTATCTGAACGTAATTTATTACATTTATTTTATTTAACACTTTTTATTTAGTTATCATTCTGCACTTTTATGTTTCATGCAGTATTTTGTATATAACTAATTAATACTTCCTAAAATATGGATAAATTGTTAATGATGAATATAAAATAGGTGTTTATGTACCTTCAATCACGAATTCATTAAGTTGATGAATTATTTTGTATAAAATTTCTAATTCTTTTTAATATTTGTTTATAAATAATATAATTATGCTGACTACATTGATGATTCAAAAGAATTAACTTAGGCTATCATAATAAAAAGTATAACATTATATATTTTGTTCACCTAATTAAGATTAATTTCAGTTTTAGTTTCCATTTTTCATTGTTTCCATAAAGTTATTTGAGAATTTTTTAAACTAATAATTGGAGTATCTGTTATACTGTATCTGAATTTGTTGTCATACTCATTAATATCTTATTAGACAAAATAGTTAATTGCTTGACAGGAAATGTAAAAGGATGACAAAATCCGCACAAAACTAATTATTAATCACGTCCATTAATCACGTGATGTTTCTAGGGGGAGGGGGGTTTGACAAAAAATCACAAAATATCACGTGGGGGAGGGAGGGGTAAAGTAAGATATCACGTGTATTTATTTTTTAGATGATTTAAAAACGAACGTTTTCAAAAAAGTCAAAAATTTTGTTACCTAACTAAAAATACACGTGATGTTTAGTGGGGGAGGGGGGGGGGTTAATTTTGAATATCACCACGTATCACCAAGGGGGAGGGGAGGGTCCAAAATTCCTTAAAATCTCGCTCACGTGATTAATGGACGCCCCCTAAAGAGTGCAAAATATCTGAAATATAACAGAAGTTTATATTAACGTCCTTCTATGAGCTATTGATTGTGAGACATTTAAATTTTTTATGAGTATCATGAAAGAAACATAAGTCTGCAAATTATTTGTTTTAGAATAACAAACATATATAAATTGTATAATAATGTAGAAGATTGTTGAGTGCAATTTTTGGGTCGTTCAAAATATTATTCCGATTTCTCAAACCTAAAATATGTTCAAAAATTACTGGTACAAACTGCTAGAAATCACTGGCACAAACTGCCAGAAGTAGTTGTATTTAGTAAAATCAGACAATACCTTTATTGGCTTTAGCAGGAATTCCAGAACGTAATGCACTTAAGCATCAAAATAGCCAAATTTGAATTTTGCATTAATTTATTTATTGACGAAATGCCAATACGCCTTCTTAATATGCATTGATAGATTTCTTACTCAATAATTTCTTTGTAATTGTTCAAACTTAATTTTCCCTTTCTATATTAAAAAAATTGACAAACATGGTGCTTATTTGAATCTTGTTGATATTAGAAAGGGCAACTACCTAATATTTAGACAGAGCAATAATTAAATTTCTCTATAAATATATTCAGGGGAGTTGGACGCGATGGTCGATAAAGTTTTTTAAAACAACTGCAATTAACTCCTACATCGGGATATATCGTAATTACTTTCGGATCAACCTAATGTCTTACATAATTTTATTACCATTGACTTTAATATTAATATTTTCTCTCCTGCAGATACCTGGTTACACTACAACACTTACGGCCACGTTCCTGCATCAGCAGTGCGCGCTGGTACTGATGTCGATGGAGCACCCATCTACGTCGCCCGAGCTCACCACAATGGTGATCTTCTCCCAGCAAAAGCCATTCCAGACAAACAAGTTGCCTACGTTTGCCACGGAGGACAGGAGCATGCCAAACACGATTACGAGGTAAAACCAAATAATTTGCTCATAAATGCCTTGAATACCAATCGGAATAAGTAATTTTATAAGCCATTGTGATATAATATTGATTCCCGATATATATCTGGGATGTGGTAGAAGAACTCAGGTAACGTGCTTCTACATCTTTGTATGAAATGAATAGGTTGTTTTGTCTTAATTGTTTTTCTTGAGAACACCAAACAGATTTAAAAAAAAGTGCGCGTAAGGTTCACACGCGATTGAAGTAAAACTTATTTTCTACTGTACAAGATGGCATTTAAGTAAAAATAAATACGTCATATAACGATTTTGAATAATGTTTATCAGTAATATGGTAACACTCGTGATGCACACATTTATTAGTGTCAACCATTACACACATTTATATAATGATAAATTATAAATTATATATTTATAATAGCATTAAAAATATGTATGATATTTAAAAACAATAATGCAATTAAAGTCATACTTTAAATATAGCATGATCGGTTTGTCATTGTAATTATCATCTAGAAATGAACCTTCATTAGAGAAATGAAGTAATTGCTGACTTTTAAATTCTATAATATTCGTTCACATAGTGGATTATATTAAACAACGTCTAAACAAATATTGTTTCCTCAACTTCACCCTTTGAAGAACTTCATGTAATTAAAATTAACATACATTCATTGACTGCTTGTATTTTTTTTACTTTTTCGCTGGCGATATAATCTCATTCTTTGAACAGCTGTAATATCTGTCTTGCCTAATAAATATTTTCCAATTTAATAACTTCAAAGATTTATAGAAACTACGAATAATATAGAAATAATTTCTAATCAATAAACTTACTAATCATTAATCTTATTAATCAATATTTTCAAGGAACAGGGTAAATTATTCTTCTGATTCAGGCATTTTTCATTAAATCAAGAATTATACTACGATGTTACTTTAAAATGTGTATTCATTTAAAGGTACACATGTTCTTGGAGAAATAAATATACCATTTATTTGTTGTTTACAATTTAGGCACAATTCGTAGATTAAAACAATTAAAATAATAGAAACAAATAAAATATTAGAACATTTTTTTATTTATAACTCACCATTATTTTTTTAAGAAAAAGAAGAAATTATATACAACATAGTTTGTTCGTTTTTGTAGAAAGTCAAACTAACTGTTAAAATGATAAACTTTGTTAACAAAAATTAAAAATGATCGAAATTTAAATGCATTTTTATCGGAAATCTAAATATAATAATATTTAGTTCTATTCTAAAATTTATGTGATTGTCAGATAATATTTGTGAGACAAAATAGAATCATCTGCAATCATAGTTTTTATTGTATATTTTGTTTGCAATGTGGCATTTAGTTAATGTTTTTGTTTGGCTATTTCAATATAACAGAAAATAGCTAATACACTATCAGATACCTTATTATATATCTTAATTATGATTATTATATCCTTGAATGACTTGTTTGTGATTAAAAGATAAATTTTATCTTCTTACATAACTCATTTATTTTGTAGTTTAATCTCTTAATTTCTTTGAATTATATAAATTTCGAGGTGATATTTTTAACTTCCCGTAGGGTAAGTTATAGTAATCGCAAAAAAATCGAAAATGAAAATTTTTATATATCTTTACGTTTCAGAGGTTTCCGAACATTTTGGCATACCTTAGAAAAAATGGATGTATGTGTGTGTGTGTGTGTGTGTGTGTGTGTGTATGTATGTGTGTGTATGTATGTGCGGATACAAATTTTCGTCGACGATTCCGGGAACACGGATCAACCGATTTGAATAATTAAAAAAACATTCGATTTGTACTGATAAGGAGACGTGCTGATTAGTTTTTGGCGAAGTTAGGTCTAGCCGTTCCGAAGATACGGGGCAAAAAGTGCCGAAAACGGTAACTCAGTTTTTAAGAGAACGGAGCGTCAGATTTGAATAATTCAAAAAACATTTTACTTGTATTGGCAAGATGAAGAGTTGATCAAATTTTCATGAAGGCAGATCTAGCGGTTTCGGAGATCTAATGAAAAAAGTAAAAAAAATGCCATTCGGCGGTTAAAAATGATGATTAGACATATGCACATGAAATTATCAGATATTGTATAGAAATTTTAACAATAAGTATAATTTTTTTTACATTTCTATGGGTTCCGTACCAATGTTTATGCGTTAGACGGCGGCGCGGCACTTGCGCTGTGACAATTCGTCTCTATGCAGTTCAAGCAGTACGATTGCTTTGAAAAAAAGTTCAGAATTTCCAAAATATGTCAAAATGAAGAAAACATTTTTCTTTTCAAAAAAATAGTTTGTTTTCAAAAAAAAAATTTTCTTTCAAAAAAAAATTTTTTTTTTCAAATAAAAATTTTTTTTTCAAAAAAAAGTAATTTTTTGTCATATTCCTAGTTTCTCAAAAATCTAATTATTTCCAAGTAAATTTTTTTCAAAAATGTTAATCGTTTTTAAAAAAATAATAATTTTTGGTACGGGAAGTTCCAGCAATTTGCCTTAAGGCACGATGCCCTAATTGCCTTAAGACAGAATTCCACTTACAGCTAGTTGACAATTTTATCATAATGGTGCTTAATAATAATTAATTTTGCTGTGAGAATTCATGTAAATATTTTATATATGTATTATATATATTACTATAGGTTTCTATTATTACTTTGATTTTTTTATCACTGATACGAATCTCTCAAATAAGAAAATTTAATTAGAATTGGTATTATATTTTGCTTTGAAATCTTTGAATTTTTATATTTTATGTACTGTTTTTTACAGATTTAAACAAAGATTTTAAATTTAAAGAGTTTAATTTAGTTTACACATTTTGTATCTTTAAGGAAACAAATTTAGTTGATGAAGTTTTATATTATTTAAAAACTTATATATTATAAATAATTATATTAGTAATTAATTTATAAGTAAAGATATATCTGGTTGAAGATATGTACATATATTTATTCATCTTTTTTCTACAAATTACGTTAATGATTTGTATAGAAATTTTGGAAACAACTATAAGTTATGATCCTAAGACGATTTATTGGCAACAGCAGTGAATTTGTTATGGATTTGTTAATATTAATATTTTTTATTAAGATTTTAATGTTTTTCAGATTTTACATCAACCCGTCTACATGTGGGAACCTTGCAGCAATGGTGAGGTTCCATTTGGAGCCGTAGAAGTTGGACATACTTCTGATGGAGAAAAATTATTCATGGGTCGCTGTGTTCATGATGGTGCCCAAACCCCAGGAAAGGTAAAAATAATAATAACCACAAATTTATTAAATTTTAAGAATTTTCTTTAACTTAATTTTCTCAAATCTATGCGTAAAAGATGGTCAAACTAATTTTTCAACACCCAAAAAAACGACATTTATATTTATCACGAAGGCTTTAAGTGGACACCCAATCTCAATTTTTTTTATAAAAAAATCTATTTTTTTATTAAAAAATGGTTTGAAAACATAAACTCATCTTATTTTATAGATTATTAATAAATAAATAAAACAGCAAATCTACCACGTTAAGAAGTATATATTAATTTATTATCTACACATTTGCATGTTTTACTAGCCTGATCTTTTCATCACTCGACTTTGTCCCAATTGTTCCATAAAGGTTCCATGCCCTTTAACAAAAATAAAAAAGCTAAATTAAATTTAATTTAATTTTTTTATCATTAATGATGATGAATTTCAAATTGTGACTGAAGAAATTTTGGCTATGAAGAAAAATATTTAATGAGTTTTGATTGCAACCTCCAAAATTTTTATCATGATCAGTACTTATTATCTTGTAATTTTATATAATATATGTACTATTATTTATTAATTGAAATAAAGAATTTAATTTAGAATATTATATTATATTTTAACTTTTTTTTTCTTGTAGGTCCAAGTAAGCCATGGATGCCTTTACATTCCATACAACGGCGAAGAGGTCAGAGTATGCGACTACGAGGTTCTAGTCAGAAAATAATTTATTAAAGCATGTGTAGCATGTAATATTTTTCAGTTTTGCATAATATAAGTTAAACAAATGTAGAATGGTCTTTATTTAATATGGTATTTATTTTTGGTTTAGTGAATCTTTTGGTACTTATGCATGTTAGATAATCTATTATTATTGTCCTAATTATTGGCTATATCGGTCTCTTATGGTTCGTGGTGTTCTGAAACTTTATATATATATATATATATATATATATATATATATATATATACGGATTAAATGATAAACATGGGCAAAATGACACTGTGGCCTTATTTAAAAATTTACTAATTTTAGTAACGTTTCCGCGACTGTATCATATAATGAAACTATGATCACAATTGTGTCAGATGTTGAGCGTCATTGCTACAGTCTTGTCAAAGTATTTAGTTCAAACGTGTATCGCTCCTTCAAAAGATATATTGATCTTGGTTTTGTCATATTTTTTGTGACTTATTTATTCTTATTTGTTATTATTTTTATGAAAATCAATGACCTTGTGCCGGTACTAGTGATTTTGATCTATTTTATTGCAATTCTCAGGTGTTTGAATTTTAATTATTTATCCATTTTTGATCACTTTCGGACAAAATAATATACTTATACAATGGTCAAAATTAACTTAATAAATATGTTGTTATAGTCCTTTCTTAATAATTTTCTATCCAGCAACTATGTTACTGGTAGTCAATAAATCTGAGATGAATAAAAACGATTACGACCGATTATAATATCATTTAATAAAGTCATAAATATCATTTAAAAAACAAAACACAAATTTGTCCGTACTTCCCCTACCAATTAGGTAACTAATTAGGTTAGGTACTAGTTAGGTAAGTTTCTGTAATCGTCCAAAAATCAAAATGGAAAATGTTTGCATATATTTACGTTTTAGAAGTTTCTGAACATTTTGGTATACCTTAGAAAAAATGAATGTGTGTGTGTGTTGTGTTGTGCTTTTCGTCGACGTTTACGAGCGCACGGATCAACCGATTTGAATGGTTCAAACAACATTCGATTCCTATTGATAAGAGAGATGTGCTGATTAGTTTTTGGCAAAGGCAAGTCCAGCCGTTTTAAGAACGGAGCATCCTATTTGAATGATCCAAAATACATTCAATTCGTAATGATGGGGAGAATGGTTCACAAAACATGTGTTGACGAAATAATTATGGTATTTTTTTATTTATTTCAAAATTAAATGTTTTTTTCCAAAAATTTATTTTGTATATCAAAAATAATTCGGATTTTAATTTTAATTCTGTCTAAATTTTTAAAGCTCACTTATATACTTCAAATAAATATTTTTAACTTTGCAATTCAGTTTATATAATTCTTATAAATATTAGACAATTTCCTTTTTTGTAAATTTATATAAATGTCGTCGTCCAATTCATAAGCTCTTATATTTTATCTATAAAATAAGAATAATGAAAGTTACAGTATTTATAATAATCTATATGAAAACATTTAATATTCCTCGAATATTTACGGTACGGAAAGTTCCAGCAATTTGCCTTTTAGCACTATGCCATGAACATCACTAATTTTTTTTATTTATGTACATACATAGATATGCATGATATTTGATTAAAAATCATAAATTACCACAATAATCATAAAAGAATCAGAAGTCATTTTATAATACTAATTGATATTTATTGGGAGTTACAAGTATACAAGTACAATAAAATATCATTACAATATTTCTAGGTCAATTTATAAACAGGGTTTCATTTAAAGACCATTTCTTTGTCAGAAATTAATTCATTTATCGACCTTAGCGCATTCGTCTTCCGAAAGAAGTTATCTACCTAAGAAAATTCTGAACTCAAAAGCAGATCTAACGATTTTCGATGCATTTGGCATCAATTTTTTATAATAATTTATTTGACAATAATTTACATTCATAATAAGCAAATTATAAACTTACATAAAATTAGGTACAGACTTGAAAAATATGTCAAGGTAAAATAATGCACATATATACATACGCGGGAATTGGAATTTTATAAATAGCCTTAAAATAAAATAAGTTATTTAAAACAATTAAGTAATTACATTAAAATTAATTTATATAATTTAAAGCATGTACACACTTACGTCTTAACTTCGTCTTTTTATAGTAATACATATCAGAATAATATTTAAACTTACGCGAAGGATATATGCATGAATTTCCAAAAAATATAAAAAATCAATCTAATTCTAAAAATACTTATTTACGGAAAACTATTTAATTAACTATATTATTAGAAGAGCAATATTAATTTATAACATTAAACTAAATCCCTCGAGTCGAAGGTAAAAATGCACTTTTTCAAATTTGATGCATGTTTTGGATTTTTAAAAATTATTTTGGTTATGTTTTAAGAATTTGATGTTTTTTAATAGCTTTATTAACTATCAGGTAAATTATATAGGCAATAATTATTTTTTATACTAATCGAATAGATAGAAATATGAATCTGCGAGTGAACAATCGCAAATCAAAGTCCACATCATGTTTGTATTTTACATTTTATTATTTTAAGAAATTAGTCCACGATTATGATCTTGATATTAAGGAATTGATATTGATTCCAAAATAACAATAAAAACAAAATAGGTAATCATGTATATTATGAAAGAAAATTGATTAAAAGAGTGCCGCATTTTTTATCTACTATATCTAATTAATTTATATCCAGCAAAAAATCACTTTATAGAAAATATTATTTAAATGCTTTGTCATCGCATTGAAATTTATAGGTCATGTAGATAAATTGACTAATCTTAATTTTATGTTAGTAAATTTGATGTAAATGCTAAACTAATTTGATTTTCAAAAGAAGTTAGAATTTTTAAGACTAAAATTAATATAAATACTAGAAAGTCCTATCGAACAACCTACTAACGAAAATCATGCATAATCCTTTCGCAAGCGTAAATAAATAAATAAATATATATGAGTTATACATTTATCTTATTTTTATATATTTATTTAAGTACACAGACAAGACACAAGATTTTTCCGCGTCCAATTATACATAAATAAGCTTTTTTATGTGATGAAGCGAATTAATGTTACAATGCCGAATTTCGAAGCGACGTTTACTCTTCATTCTGAAACAAATATTTCTTTGGTCATTATAAGTTTGAGTAAAAAAATCTAATAAAAACATCAAAGATTTGTAATGGACATTTTAAGCAAATTAGATGTCTTTAACGTCCACAGTTATTAATTATCAGCTCTTATCGACATTGGAATCGACAGTACATATTAAGGGTCAATAATTTTAGTAGTGGATTTACATTGAAGGTTTTTATTCAAATATAAGTGATGTTACTATTTTTTTGTAATAATTGATGAAAAATAGTCTTTTAAAATATAATGTTTCAAGCATCTGAAAAATTTCCAAATATATCAATGATTACATGAGAGAAATTAAGACTATTTTAATGAGTGAAAATAATGATAAAAGTGTGTGAAATATTTTTATAATTGATAATGTTGCTATGATTTTTTGGAGAAATTTCTGAAATCTTAAATTCAAAAAAGGTTGCTGTTCAATGCTCTTTTATTGCATCAGATGATCAATTGATAAATTTTAGGTATAATAGTATACCTATCTAAAAAACCGTCTTTCTTCAAAAATATATTTTTGAAAAAAAAATGATTTGATTGATAGAGTCTCTTAGAATTCTGATACAAAATTGTAGGCAAGTTTCTATACAAAATTGCAGGTCCTCTTAGCTATAATCATGTTTAGTATTATTACTGTAAAGTTACTTCTTAAAGTGAAAACATAATCTTATGTTCGCACTAAGCAACAGCAATTTATGGGCCAATTCTGCAGCAAAATGAACCGAACATTGCGTTGTTATGGAATTTTTTTCATAGACATTACACTATATGGACTGTTAGTCCTCATATGTTTCCCGTTGTATATAGTGCACAAACATAGAAGGGACTATGACGTCACTTGCTGAGCGAACGTTGCCGACAATCGCGGTACTCTCCCGATTGATTAAACGTCATATGTCATATGTTAAGTGCCTAACATAGACCTTTTAATATATTAACCGATTATAACAGGTGGATTAGATTTTATGTACATTTATTTCACAGGGGAAATATTATTAATATCATTTCTTACAAAATTATCAGCCTTCACAATTATATTATTATTATATTATCACTATTATATTATTAAAATAAAACATATGGCACATGACATTTAATCAATCGGGAGAGTCCGCGATTGTCGGCATCTTTGTGATGTGTCATAATACCACAGCGAAGTTGGATTTTATGTATAAAACGCCTGATCGCACAGCAAATACATAGCATTTTGAAAATTGTTACTACGAATTTGTGTGAAGAAAGAAGTGTAACATGGCGTTGCCATAACAACGCTATGCTACGGTCCACAAATGGTGTAAAATAAAATAGTGATTAACAAGTGTGGAGCAAATAGCTCCAATTTAGATTAAGTGTGTCATGACTTTTATACAGAAACAAAAAAGTGTATCAAAATTATCGATGTCTAATAAAATCATCATTGAATTGCAATTTATAGATTTTTAATTAAATCCGCCTAATTAGCGAAACCAAATTAACTCAAAATATTAATAAAAGCGTTGCAAGCACAACCGTGAAATTGAACAAAAAAATATTTATGAAAAAGCTCTTCAAGGTGTTTTATCTAACTATTATCATATAACTTTTGTGCAACATTATCAATTTAATCAAAAACTGATTTTATAACTATATTAATAACAGGAAAATTAAATACTGACCAGCACTGGATATATAAATGTAGTGACGGAATCCTTCGCCAAGGGATTCCTGGCCACACATGTGTACGCCCCCATATCTGCCCAGCGCAGGCTCGTGATGTAAAGCTCTCCTGAAGGTAATGTCTAGAAATAGACAAAAATTTAATTATGAGAAAAAATTTAAATTCAAATCTTACTTAAAACATGAAAGAAAAAATATTAACATTTTTTTCATATTTATTTTGTAACAGCAACCAGAACCGAATAAGACCTATGAGCTATTGTGTTGACTTCATATTCGATGTGGCTTTTTTATACCCAAACGGTTGGACTAATCCTATGTGACGAATTTATTGGTACAATTTATGTAATTCTACTGTAACTTCAGCAATTCCAGGTAAGGACCATTTTCACTTAATCAAGCAATTAAAACATGTTGCTATTTATATTTTCAAGTGGCAACTGATGTCACTACTGCTTGACACCGGGCTGTTCGAGGCGGGTATCAAACCAGCAGCTTCCGATTCGAGGTCTATATGTGCAAATGAAGTTTGAAGATGAAGAAAAAAAAATCAAGAAACTTCATAATACTGCAGTTCTGGAAATAAATAGAATTGTAGAAGAATCCACGCAGTAGATTATTAGGAAGATTAAGTAGAGGTGAGAGATTTGTTACTTGTTTGGAAGTATCGTAAATTAATTTTATTTTTGGAGGTTATTGTTTTATTTGAATTGAATACATAATTTAGTTAGTTAGGTCGAAAGAGGTTTCTTTCATAATTATTTAATTATTTTTATGCCCATTCTTTAAAAATACAAAATCATCTGACTAATGACAGTAATACTGAGAACTGTAGGAAAAGTTGCTGCATATTTTTGTTTGTTTATATAATGTACGTATGTGCTTTTATATTTTTATGCAAGAATTACACACGTCCATAAAATAAAAAAAAGTTGTCTGTATTGAGCTGAACACATCTAAATTTAAAATTAGGGGTCGAATGGTAAAAAATTGAAAAAAAAAGCTATAATAATCGACAAAATCTCCGATCTAATAATTCTTCTGCAATATAATAAAAATCTTATAATTTCTGTCGTTTCTTTGCTCTTTTTACCCTAAATGAGTTTCAATTAAATGATCTATTGATTTTTTTGTGTAATTCAGCAGTAATTGCAAACATATTTCTTCCACGTTGCCCCTGTGTGTTCTGCAACCATGTTTGCATTTTGAATATCTGAAAATGTGTTGGCAAATTGCTGTTCATCTAAGGTAGAAAGGTATACGAAACGACAAAACTTAAAATATTTTGGATATCAAAAGAAATATTAGAACGGAAATTTTGTCGTTTTTTTATATTTTTTTTCAATTTTTTGCTATTTGATCCCCAATTTTGACTTTATCTCGTGTTACATTGGAAAACATATGCCGCAATACAGAAAACTTTTTTTTATTTTGTAGACATGTGTTAATAATTAGCTTAGTGAATACATTATTATGAACTATTTGTGAAACTATTTAATGATTCTTACACCAGACAATTTGTCTGACTGACCATGAGATACAGATATGTGAAAACATATGGTAATAAATGAAAAACAAAATCGTATGTTCTAATAATGTTTAGCGGGTGTTTCCTGATACTTCTTGCCAAATTGGGTGCAAAACCTCAAATAATTCTAAATTTGCATATGTTGCCAAAAATAGAAAACAGTTATATAAACGATGGTAGAATTTATTCGAGGACAAAAATATCAAGCGCTCTATGCATAGGAATCGCCAGTTGGTAATAGTAATTTTATTCCAAATATATGCTTTGAATATGTTTTGTTCGAGGCTAGGATTGGATTGGGCTTCAAGTTATGCGAATCGCTTTGCAAGATTGCCGAAGCAATTCTGAGACATAACTGCAAAAACTGTCTCCTGCAAATTACCCGGACATGCAAGATGCAATTTGTTATATTGAGCTACTCAAAAATTACATAAACTCAAAAACTATTTTTGTTACTACTGTTGATGAAGGATCCTAATTTCATAATAAAGGCCATTTCTTGGTAAATTAGTGCAATGCGTTGCATTAAGTTTTCATACATAATTCTTATTGTTTTTTGTATTTAAAACCTGATTGTAAGGTTCAGGGTTGTGTAATCGAAAAAATATAATAGTTGTGCTTATGCAATTTATAGAATACTCTAAAAACGATATATAAAACGGTATACCCTGTTTAAAAATGCTATTAACACATTTACTGCTAGCCTTGTGTTGATTATGCTTCCTCCTGAGCTAAACTTTTTTATTCATTTATTATAAAATAAAACTATTTCTAAGTATCTTAGCTAGAAATTGTACCCAAATAGGATAAATAGGACAAATAGGATAATTTGTAATCTTTTTGATTACAAAATTTCAATTCAAACATTTTATTCTACTTAAACTACTATGAATTGCATGGAAGGCGGACACACCTGTTGCGTTCAGCGTCTGGCTATTGACGCCAGCCTCACGCAACGTATGCGTGCGCAGCAATAAATATGTTAATCATTGAAATATTTGAAAATTATGGTACAAAATTACTGCATTTGCAGAATTGGTATGAACTTGGAAACTGCAAGTAAAATATTTGCTTTAGGTTTGCTCCATTTTTAACAGGAATTAAAATTACTCAAGATAAAATAATTTTCACAAACAGTTATTGTTTTAAAACAATACATGCAATGCAATCTGAAACAACTTTGGAAATTCGAAAACTGTTTAATAGATAGATAGCATTTAAGAATTGCTAGTTCTGATGGTTAGTATTTGGGAAAGATTTATCGGGCCATTTATTATTACTGCCGCAATTTTCAAAAATCTGGATAAAAATAACAACTCGATCTAATGACATTATATTATTAAAACCCTATTTCTAGTACACAATTAACACCAAAAATTTTTGAAATAAAGTTTTCCCGATCAATAAAAAAATAACATATTACTTTGATTCTATGGGACAACTCGTAGTTGGCTTCCTCGAGATGATTGCAATATTTCATAAAGTGTTTTCGTAAATTTTTATTTTAATGATTTTAATTAAACTGTGCATAGTGATCCTAACGACCATTCTAAGATATAGACTCATGAAAAGATGTTTAACTATAAAAATTCATTAAAGTTTGTAATAATGAGCTACACGCTTAGGACATAGAACTTATAATATCAATTGGAAATCATATTGATTAGTTTTCAATCTAAATCGAAATCTTTATTTTCAAAATAAAAAGTTAAAATTTTTTATCGTTGCAATTTTAAATGTTGCTCTATATCAATTCTTGTTGTAAAGATAAGTCGATTATTTACACATACGGGAAGTTTTTACAACAACTCTCACAAGGAGAACCTCAGGTTTACTGTTCTTCTATTTTAATGAAACTTTGCAAAGTGACAGAGTTGATAGTCAAATTGAACAGTTTGAATTATTATAGGCTTATGAGAAGTGGTTTAATTAATAAAAATAATTGAAGTCTTAAAAATAGGTCTCGCGTAATTCGTATTCTTGCAGCGTTTTATAACAATAGGTCTAGATAGCTCAGTCGATTTCCCAAAGTACTATTGTAAAGATAAGTCGATTGAAAATCGGATTCATAGACAATAGAGCTAAAAATGTTCGGGTTCAAATTCCGCCCTCATACATAAAGACCTCAATATTAATAGAGTACATGAGGAATTCCTGATCGATAGTAACAATTATAAAAAGAGACTCGTAAACCATCCAAATTCATCCGGGTATGATGCCCGGCATCAAACCCGTATGCCCGGGTATGATGCCCCATAATTTTCACTTGGAAAGATAGATACCAATATGTTGCCAAGTGAAAATAGTTCTCACCGGCATTGCTGCACCAATAAAAATACTCGCCCTATTACAGAAATTGAATTGATGAAAAGATATGACAACTGTTTAGGTTGCCATCTGTCGAACAGACTAGTATTAAGTCAAATCAGCACAACAGCTTATAGGACTATTAAGTTCTGATTGCTGGTCAAAAATTAAAAAAAATTAAAAGAAATAGTTTCAAACTGCCATTTGCACATAGTTATTACTTATTAAACTTACCTTAAACCTGGGATCTTGATTAGTGATTATGTTTTCGTTGTTGTCGAGCCAAAATATTTCGGGCCTCGGCCTGCCAACTGCTCGGCAAGGCAGAACCATAGACGATCCAATGGTTTCCATCACAACCGAATAATACAGGACGACACGCGCCTGCTGGGGGCCGCTGATTATGTTATTGTTCAATGTCAGTAACTCGGTTAGATTCTGAGGTTTTATCATAGGACCTGAAATTGAATTCGAAATAGCATCTAATTTGTTTGTGGTGGAATAGATAATGTAATGATAAAACAATTTGTAATGTGTTAACTCGACATAAATAATCAAAGTGTATCACCCTGCAGCTTTATAAGACTATGACTCCAGGTGTACATTGTTACATTATATCTAAAAGGTAAGGTGACCATACGTCCCAATTTGGCCGGGACAGTTCCGGATTCCACCTTGTGTCCCGGGTTTTTCTAAAACCAATATTTGTCCCGGATTTGGATTTTTGTCCTGGATTGTCCCGGGTTTTCGAAAAGTAGAGCTGACATTGAATTTTCGCTCTTACTTGATAATAAAATTACAACTACCTATCAAATATCTGAAAATGTTATGTACAACTAGTATGCTTATGTGAACAAGGCGGGTTAAAGTAGCCTCTCACATTTATAATTTTGAACTTTTATTTTAAATTTTACGAAAATTAACAAAAATTATGAAAATTACCTCTTGACTGCCTGGAATACCTAAGTGCAAATTATTTTTAAATAATTATGAAGAAAATTAAACAAAATTTTATAATAAGTTTGAAATCTAAAAAACATATAGATCCAAAATTATATATATATATATATATAATACAACATTTAAACAAATAACAAAGTTCTTAGTCAGTAATTCTGATTTAAATAGTTATTCATGCATTCTTAAATCGTATTTGTTATTTTAAAATTAAATAAATTTTTTCAGTATTCACCCCTCCCCCCTTCACGTCCCGGATTAGCATAACTAAAAATTACCGTCCCGGTTTTGACTTGAAAAAATATGGTCACCTTACTAAAAGGTGACATTTTTTTATTATTGAAATTTGCTTATCATTAAATTAAGGTGATCATATTTTTTTAGGTTTTTTAGTTATGCTAATCCGGTACGCGGGGGGAGGGTCTTTATGCTGCATAACTTAAATACGATTTAAAATAACAAATACTATTTAAAGATGCAATGAAAATCAGTTTTTTTTAATAAAATGTTTCTTAACCAGAAATACTAACTTTCAGAACCTCATTATAATATACATAACATATTTTTTTTCGATCAACGTTTTTTTTCTTTAAGTCTTTATACAAGACTTTCAGTTCAACTTTCTTCAGAATTAACTTATTGTTAGTAAAAAAACAGCACTTGTGCCAAGAAGTCAAAAAATTCGTTTTCATAATTTTTGTAATATAATATTTTTTTCGATCTAAGTTTTCTTATGCTTATAAAAAATTCTATTCAACTTTCTTTATAATTAACTTACAATTAGTAAAAAATAGCACTTGTGCCAAGCAGTCAAAAGGTTGATTTTCATAATTTTTGTTAATTTAAAAAAAAAAATGGAAATAGAAGTCCGACAATTATTAATGCAAGATGCTATTTAAATCCGCCTGTGGATTTTTGAATGCGACAATTCATAATGTATGGTTTGATATAATAATGCTAGTTGAATATAAAATTTTCACCTATTTCTTCGATATTAAATGAACTTAATTAAATTCTTTGCTTATTGGTAAGTAGACCAATAAAAAATAACATAAATACTAATTAATTCAATTTATGAGAATTCTCTGATACTGCTTTCTTTTCATGATGTTTTTTATAATAGTCTTTAGATTTGATTGAAAATTCTACAAATTAATGAGCCATATATTTGCTGTGCATACAGGCGTTTTACACATAAACTGCAACGTCACTCGTATGTTATGATGCTGAGTCAGAAAGACCCTGTTATCTTAGATCGTTTTTTTTTGACATTTGTGCGATTTCTAGGTTAGGTTTTTTATCTGTAATCCTGAGAACAACGCCTCTCTGCACAGCAACCGCATGGCTTTTGTCAATATTTAGTATAGAAAGTTCATCATAACATAGTCTTGTCATAACATTGTTGTGTGGCAGAAACGGTACATAAACTTAAATATTAGTTTTGATTGGGCATGCAAAATTTTTTAAACTATACGTTTTTAAATTACTTTAGCAGAACTAGAAACTATTTTTAAATCTATTTTAATGGTCTTTAAATAAGCAGAAAAATGTTAATGTATATTTAAATATTTTTTTAGAACTTTTTAACCTTTTTGCTATGAGCATCGCCTATAGACGACATTCTCTTGATTGCGTATGGTATACGAGTGTCGCCTATAGGCGACATCAAGTTTATCGACTTTTGGTCAATATTTATCATTCTAATTCGTTTTGGTTTTTAGTTTTTTTTATAAATGTAATTTTTTATTCTTAAATACGGATACATTTTCTATTAATAATGATTGGAAGATCTTAAAATATTTTGTGCAACAAATAATTGGGCGGCTTGCTGGCTCGTACAGCAGTGTCACCCCCGCGCAAAATTCTTTCGCACAAGGGTTATTAAACAATCCAATTTATGCGGGATCAAAATGATTAACAGTTACTAAAATTAAAATCGTGGAATTCTATGACCGTCTTTTTATGCTTCGTCTATATAAATCTCTCCAAATAAATAATACATCTATTTCTTCCATTCTGTTCGCATACATCTCATTACTCTTCTCCTTAGATAAAGTTTACTACATTATGAAACTTTTCGTATTTGTTCAAAAATATCTCTAAAAATAGCGTTTAATTTACATTCAATACGTCAATTATCAAACTTTGCATAATTTTTGCGCATATTCTAAAACAGAATCTGAATCGTGGCCATGGTTGTTATTTCGTTGTATTTTTTGTTCTAAGATGATTACCATACATTAATTCCGATCGGATACGTTTATCAGAAAACATGTAAACGACTATAGGAGAAATCAAAAGAATTTTTGAATATCAATATGCTCTAGAATAAAATTGTTATGAATGGTTCTGCATTGGATTTGAATATGGCGATGCGAGATTATTTTATTTCTTAGAATGTTATCTGCACGAGATGTTAGATAAGCCTTATATGCAGAACTTGGCCGATTTTCAAATGAGGTTCCTGCTCACTGTAATATAAATTTCTACGATATGATGGACCAAAATCTTTATTTCTAATTTAAAATTTTGAATAACTGAGGCGCAGAACTTAGCATTTTTATTTGCTAATTAAATATATTACAGGGTGGTCCTTAAGTGGAAGCATCATCGGTCATCCCAATTTTGTACCAACGACCAAAGGTGGCCTTTTATGCGATATCATTTTCAAAAAATAGTTGTTATATTTATTCCAAATATATTTTTGGTAACACTGCTAATTCTAGTAATTAATAGCCACATAAACAATTTTGAACTAGTTGTGTATGGCATCGTGCCTGCAGGCAAATTTCTGGAACTTCCCGTACCGTAACGAAATGTTTGAAGAATATTAAATGTTTTGAAATACTGTAACATTGTCTAATATTTATAAGAATTATATAAACTGAATTATAAAGGTTAAATTAATTATTTAAAGTATATAAGTTAGCCATAGAACTTTAGCTAGAATTAAAATTAGAATCTGCATTATTTTCGATATACAAAAAAATTCAAAATTTTTTTCCAAAAGCAATTATTTTGTCAAAACAAGCAGAAAGTTTTTTGAATCATTCAAATCGGATGCTTAGTTTTCTCAAAAACTGCAATTTTTTGCACAATTAGCTCGGTATCTCCAAAACGGGTGGACCTGCCTTTGCCAAAAACTAATCAGCACATCTCCCTATCATATCTCCTCTATAATTCACAAGTTAATTTTTTGACAAGTTTTTGTTAGTCAAATATATGTAATTTTTTATGCTGGCAATTTGAGTGGAGAAAATTATGTAAGAAACTTTTTAAAAAATCAGAAATCAACAATGCAGTTTTACAATTTTATGCAGTACAGTTTTACAATTTTTAAAATTGGTTTAGGATTGTGTGCTATAATGTAGATTTTTTACAAAGGAACGACTGGGCCGATCATCGTGCAAAACTGACAAACTCTAATCGTAAGAGTTTATTTCATATTCTCAATAAACACACATTGTCAAATTATGACATTGAAAGAACATTTTTTGCGAAGAGATAAAATTATCAACTTATCAAAACGAATTTAAAAAAAATTGCTTCTACTAACACCATTACGTAACATATTTTTGGTTACCTGTAGATCGGCAAGATTTTAAAATTATACGTTATTGGAGATTCACCAATAATCCCTCGGTCGCGTATTACATACCTGTAGAATGAGGCCCTTAACTCTTCTATTCTGTTGAGGCAAGATGACGCTAGTGCGCTAAGGGCCTTTACGACTTTCTTCAAAATTTAGTACGAACAACCTCAAGCAAACCTTGCGAAGGTTTGTTAATTCGTCATCAGTAGGGTCATTACTGATCCACTGTTACCAGATGATGATTTTGGGATATGAATCTTTTGATTCTGACTCGCTCGGTTTTCGGTCATTTGCAACGACGACCGGACTCCGAATATCTGATGGTAAATTTTATGACCAATTTAAAAATAATGAATAAATTAACACACTGAAAGGCTCGGCACGTATGCAATAGTTACTTTACTTTTAACTTCAGAATTACATTTTAGAAGAATAAGTAATTAAATTTGGGTACGCTTTATTAACTTCCCGAAGGAGAAGTTTGTTTTCATCAAAAAATCCGATTCGCTAATTTTATGTTTTCTCGACGTTTTAAGCAATTCTAAATCGAATGAGACCAAATTTGGAAAAAGTATGTATGTGTATGTGTATGTGAACAGATTTTTTGCCGTAAATCGACGTTTTCTCGAAAACGGCTAGATCAATTTCAAACATTTAAAAGCCATTCGATGTATCTCAATGAGGACTATGGTTTATCAAATTTGCGCGACAATCAGCCAAGCCGTTTCTTTGTAAATCGCAGAAAAGTGAAAAAATTTTCGTCCACGGTTTAGCCCGCAATTCCAAATAGATTTTGAAAATTCAAAAACGGTTCGAAAGATATTGGTTGGGAATCGTGCTGATTAGTTTTTGGTAAAGATCGGCCGGGTCGTTTTCTTGTGATAAAGTGTTAAAATTTTTTTTTCGATGGTTTTTGTGATTTTTTTTTGACGGTAGATACCATAGTCTTATGGATCATACTAAAATATTACGGCCCTACGACAAGTCGTTTAATTTTAAAAATTCTTCAAAGTTTACAAAATTTTATATCGTTTTTTTGTCATTTGTCAAAATTAGACAACGACGTTTTCTCAAAAACGCCTGAACCGATTTCAAAAATGTAAAAGCTATTTGATGTATCTCAATGAAGACTATTATGAAGAAATTATCTAGCAAATTTCGAAAATAAGAAATTAACAAGTAATTAAAAATAAGGTACACTTTATAAAATTTCAATAATATAGTCGTAGTAGTTTCAGATATAATACATAAAATTAAAAAGTATTAAGTTGCCTATTGTAAAACATAGGTATTCCTCATGTTAGCATTTCCATGATGAAGTAGATTCAGTTATAACATATAAATAATTTATATATGTTATAACTGAATCGACAATATTTCGACTTAATATTTTTATTAAAAATATTAAGTTGTCTTTTCTTCAACACAGGTGTTTCTTTATATCAATTCATAAAGTTTGACTACTGCTACGACTCCATAATATTTTAATTCAGCACAATGGCGAGCCTGATCGATTAAACGATTTATGTTGCCCGTCTGCAAAGCACTTTAGTCATTTGATCTCAACTTTCATAGTTCTCATCAGATATGAATTTCCAATTAAACAACTCTGGCAACACTTGTGCAAGTCCTGCAGTGGATGCAGTTTGCTTTACGACATTCGAGTGCGCGTAGGTGTTTTGTTTGGACGTCTTGCCAGTATACCTTAATAATTCGTCAGTCGAAAATTGTGGATTTTATAGTAACAGTGATAATGGTAATAGTTTTTCCGTAAAAGATTTTTTTTTGCTAATTTAAAATTTCAAAGTGATACCTGTAAACTCACAGAAACATTCAAAAGTAATTTAAAACATTACTTTTAAACATTTAAAAGTAAGTAAAGCATGTGATACTGGAATGTATTTTTCTTTTCTGAGTTAGCAGATATATTATAAACGTATATATTCAAATATATATATATATATATATATATATATATATAATTTTAGATGTATATATATATATGTGTGTGTATGTATAAATACAGTTAACCCCCCCACAACGCGGTTAGTACGTATCGTGTAATATAGAAACCTAGCTATAAGAAACACGGGTTTAACGTATGAAATAGATTCTATTTCATAGCGCGTTCTATAAAAACCGGTCATCGTGTTATATGGGAACCGCGTTATAAGAAACTCAGAATTAGTGAAAATCACATCATTTGTATCGATTTATATGAATGGAAGGCTATATAGATATGATGAAAATAATTTTTTTTTATTGAATTCAAGGGTTCATATAAAGACATGATAAAAAATTAAACGAATGCTAACATAAAACATTGTTTTTCAAACAAACAAAATTTCTAGCAGATTTTTTTAGAAAAACTGACGTTCTGTGAAAGAGCTCTGATACTAATAAGACCGATGTCGATTATGTAAACTGTTTACATAAACACATTGTAAAAGATAAAATAGTCAATTATACAACTTATATTAAAGTCTCTTACAATGTCTAGTTACTACAGTAATTCATAGGTTGCGAGAAAGAACATATGGGATGTTGAATGAAAACCGCGCTATAGGAGGGTTGGTGCAATTTCACTTCCGTGTAGTATGGAAATGTGTC
This sequence comes from Ctenocephalides felis, assembly GCF_003426905.1. NCBI lineage: Eukaryota > Metazoa > Arthropoda > Insecta > Siphonaptera > Pulicidae > Ctenocephalides > Ctenocephalides felis. The sequence goes on from NW_020538040.1 coordinate 149,520,893, forward strand.
CCGAGATATATATGTTCCCAGAGTGCTATGTTGTATTAGGGTTGACTATATATATTTATATCAATGGATAATTAAAATTTTTTGAAAATGTTTATGAACCATCTTCCCCATAAGTGGTTATTTACAGTTCACAAGTTAGTTTTTTTTTCTTTAAATTAATCAAATATATGTAATTTTTATGCTGGCAATTTTGAAGCGTTAATTTAACACCTCATTATCTTTAAATAAGTCGACGATATAACAACACTGATACATTTTTTTCTGAAATAATTCGAGCCATTTAATTATTAAATAATGCAAGGCAAACCATTGGGTTTTCCTCCTAGAAAATGTCACTGTTAATTTCCAATTCAATTACTCAATGTCTATTTATAGGCAGATTGTAATTTATATATAAATTAAAAAAATCAATTCTAAATTGTTCAGATTGGTCACGATTACCAAATTAAATTTGAGCCATGTTTTGAAATTATAGTCGCTAGGATTTTGATTTATACTTAAGTTTTTCGTATTAAAATCCAACTACACCAAAATACATTAAATTGGGTCCACAAAGTTATTAAGAAATTAAAATGTCGATTTTAATAATTTTATGTACAATTGTAATAAATTACTGTGATTGCAATTGTCAGTAATAAGCAAATACTAAGCAAATCTTATCAATTATTTTTACTGGAAATACTAAAGACATGTTTTAGTTTTGCCCTATTAACATACCGTAGGGTAAGTTATTGTAATCGTCCAAAAATCGAAATTGAAAATTTTTGCATTTCTCGACGTTTTGAAGGTTTCTGAACATTTTGGCATACCTCAGAAAAATGGATGTGTGTGTTTGTGTGTGGGTGTATGTATGTATGGATACAATTTTCCAGTCACGTTTTCGGGCGCATGGATCAACTGATTTGAATAGTTCAAAAAACATTCGATTCTTATTGATAGGGAGATGAGCTCATTAGTTTTTGGCAAAGGTAGGCCCAGCCATTTTGAAGATATAGAGCTAAATGTCAAAAAATGGCAGTTTTTGAGAGAACTAAGCGTCCGATTTAAATGATTTAAAGAATTTTGTTTCAAAATATTTTTTTTTCATTTTTTTTTTCAATTTTTTATGTATATCTAAAATAAATCAGATTTTATTTTTAATTCTGACTAAAGTTCTAATATACTTTAAACAAATAATTTCAACTTTGCAATTCAGTTTATATAATTCTTATAAATATTAGACAATGCTACAATATTTATAATAATCTTTTTGAAAACATTCAGTATTCCTCGAACATTTTGTTACGGTACGGGAAGTTCCAGCAATTTGCCTTAAGGCACGATGCCATAAACCCCACTAGTTATTCTTGTTTTTGTCGACAAATAACAAAATTCCAAACATCGACTTAAGTTTCTTTAAGCTTATCTTTGGATAATAGAATTTCATTTTTATATTTGCAGTATACTATCATAGAATCAAGTTTTACCATCTATAAAAATTAACTAGCAAATATTAAAAATTCATATAAAAATATTCTTATTAAAGTTTCATGGTTATATTACAATTAGAATTAAATTATGAATTTTATCAATCATATAGTATTATGGATGTTATAGGAAACTTTGCGCGTTACTCATAGAAATCTAGCAATTGTTTTGTAAATAAAGACGACAGCACAATGGAATGTTTCAGGATTACAAAAACATGAACATATTGATATCACGATTTTATTTGTAAATACTTTACCAACGAGAATACGTGAATTGTTTCTGAATGCATTGATCCTATATTTACGTCTTTATAAACAAAGGAAGTGGCTAGAAACAATAGAAGAAACAAATATTTTTCGGAAGACTGCGAACTGAATGCGAATTCAATAGATATACCTACCCAAATTTAATAAATCTAAATATTCGTAGAATATATTCTACGAATATTTAGATTTATTAAATTTGGGTAATGTTGTAACTAGAAATTTGTTTAATTGCTTCTTTGCAATAACTCTAATTTGCAATGTTATTTTTTGAAGAGAGCAAGTGATATAAATATTTTTAGTCATATTCATTTCTATGTATGTATATGTACTGCGTTCTGATTTTATGATATTTTTTTGTTTTAACAGCAATCAGAACTACTCAAAATAAATTACTTGTCATTTAATCTGTTTGATTAAAGACTTGATCCCGTAGTTTCCAATCTTTTTCGTAGCGCGCTCCGCCCCTCCCCCGTTTTACTAAAAAAAAAATGTTGCGCTCCCCTTACTTTTTTCAACATTTTTATTTAATGAATACTCAACTAATATTATCCGAGTACAAATTGATGAGAAACATTATGTAAATGTCTAAAAAAAATATTGCTGGAACTTGCCCGAGAGATCTTTTAGAAAAGATTTGAATTTTTTTTAAAACTGAAAAAATAAGATTTTTGAGATATGTAAAATTTTTGAAAAAAAAATACTTTGAAACTATTTGAAATATGGCATTTTTTTCCTTTTTTGATTGGATCACCGAAACCGCTAGACTTGCCTTCCAAAGAGTTAATTAATTCTTCATTTCGTTAATACAATGTTCTATGTTTTTTGAATCGTACAAATCGGACGCTCCGTTCTCTGAAAAACTGAATTACCATTTTTAGCACTTTCACCCCGTATCTTCGAAACGGCTGAACCTGCCCTTTTCAAAAACTGATCAGCACGTCTTCCCATCAATAGAAATCGAATAGTTCAAAAATTGTATCAAAAACATACATACACACACATACATACATCCATTTTTTCTATGGTATGCCAAAATTTTCAGAAACCTTTGAAACGTAAAGATATATAAAAATTTTCATTTTCGATTTTTTTGCGATTAATATAACTTACCATACGGGAAGTTGATAAATATAAAAATTATGTATTTATTAGTTCTTAATTTCAATTTTTTTGTTTATTTTCGAAAATTGTTGTTCTGGGAACAACTGTGCGCCACTCTTGCAAGTGCTTCGCACCCCACCGAGGAAGCGCGCTCCACAGGTTGGAAACCATATAAAGCCAAAAGTTTTTTGAAAAGTAACCCATCGGTTAACCATTTTCTTATATGTGGTGATTATATTAGATATACATATATTCAATAGTTATGGGTGTATGTTGCAGCTATGCGTACGATAGGCAATTTCCACTTGAGATTACAATTCTCCGGTCAAAGAAATATAATGGTAATACAATGTACGGGTCTATCTTCATAAGAATTGGCTATGACAAACTGTCAAAGAGCTATGTATTTGCTGTGTGATCAAGTGTTTCGCATATAACACCTAACCTACAACTCGCACAAACGTCAAATAACAATTTTATCGTAAGTGCATCGTCTCATGGATAAAACATGCTTGAAGTTAGGATTTATATGTGGAACGCCTGATCGCACAGCAAATACATAGCTTTTTGAAAATTAAATTGATAGAAATTTTATAGAAATTATAATAAGTTATAATAATTATAATAAAAGTTATAGTAATAATAATAATAACTTTTGTTCACATTTCTATAGGTTTGGTACCAATGTTTATCCGTTAGACTTAGACTGCAACACGGCGCTTCGATATTTGGTTTCTAAAACAGGTACGCCGCGCGATTGATTTGAAAAAAGTTCAAGATTTAAATATATATATATATATATATATATATATATATATATATATACGAGGTCTGTTCAAAAAGTACCCGGAATTTTCGTTTTTTCAAAAAAATATTTATTTATTCGTCTACATTAATGTGGTCCCCTTCAAAGTAGTCCCCCCCCAGATATAATACACTTATGCCAGCGTTTTTTCCAATTTTCGAAGCACCCTTGATATTCACTTTTTGATATGTCCTTGAGTAGAGCTGTGAACCGGATCCGGGTCCAGCGCGGTTCCGGTTCCGGAACCGGTTCTGGAACCGGTTCCCAAATTTTGGGAACCGTCGACGGTTCCATTTTTTTTTTAACTTCCCGTAGGGTAAGTTATTGTAATGGGGCGAAAATCTAAATTGAAAATTTTTACATTTCTCGACGTTTTGAAGGTTTCTGAACATTTTGGCATACCTCAGAAAAAAAGGATGTGTGTGTGTGTGTATGTATGTATGGATACAATTTTTCATCCACGTTTTTGAGCGCACGGACCAACCGATTTGAATGGTTCAAAAAACATTCGATTCCTATTGTTAGGAAGATGTGCTTATTAGTTTTTGGAAAAGGCAGGTCCAGCCGATTAGGAGATACCGAGCAAAGAGTGCAGAAAATAGAAATCGAGTTTTTGAGAGATCGTCCGATTTGAATGATCCCAAAAGCATTCAATTCGTAATGACGGGGAGAAGGGTAGGTTAGTTTTTGGCAAAGGCAGGTCCAGCGGTTTCGGAGATACAGAGCTAAATGTGCAAAAAATGGCAGTTTTTAAGAGAACTAAGCGTCCGATTTGAATGATTCCAAAAACTTTCTAACAAAATAATTGACTTTGGAAAAATAAGTTTTTGCTCCAAAAATTTTTTTTTAAATTTTTTTTCCAAAAAAATTTTTTTTGTATATTGAAAATAATTCAGCTTTTTATTTTATTTCTGTTCTAATATACTTTAAACAAATAATTTCAACTTCCCAATTTAGTTTATATAATTTATATAAATATAAATAGACAATGTTACAATATTTATAATAATCTATTTTAAAACATTTAATATTCCTCGATCATTTCGTTACAGTACGGGAAGTTCCAGCAATTTGCCTTAAGGTACGATGCCATACACGCCACTAGTTTTAATTTTTTTTGTCACCTACAACGTTTTATTTTTATATCCTATATTATTATTTCTAATTCTGATTAATTTTAACTCAACATTTCAAATATTCAAACATGAGAACTCAAGATATTATTTATTTCCATTTCAAAGCCTAATTTCGATTCAAAATTAATTAACTTATTCGAATTAAGAAGTTAAACCTATTATAACTTTCGCGAAGGAGTACTTTGTTTTAGCCAGAAAATCTGACTGGATAATATTATGCTAATAAGTCGTTCTGTATTGTTAGTCTACATTTGCCTGTTTTTCAAAGTTAAAAAAAAATCTTTTTTTAAAAAAATGATTTTAGGTACGGGAAGTTCCAGCAATTTGACTTAAGGCACGATGCCAAGCACTACTAGTTTACCTTTCACTTTCTCACAAACTGAGCTGTTGTTCATTCAAAACCTTTTCTTAAAAAAATTTAAATCGATTTTGAATATTACTATTCGAAAAATTTGGGGATATACTGATTAGTACATCGAACGGGTATTTTCTTCGTAATCAACCGTTAAAATATTTTTATTTACGATTTTAATTAAATCTACAACGATTTTTTACCAGTTTAATAATGAATTATAAATTAAGTACATTTCAGTTCAATATTCAACTTTAAGAATTTATAAATTTATTAATTTTGTTTAATAAATCGTTACCGAATATGTATACTTAACTTATGTACAATTTACCCAACAGTTTGTATTTGGAGAGAAAGAGAGATCGGAACTTCTGCGAATGCTTGAAAGGGACAGAATAAGGGATGAACTGCCGCTGTTCATCCCTTTAAAGCATTCGCAACACAGATAAACAGACCACATGCGAAGAATTTTTTTGTTTATAGATAGGCAAAGGAGACGTGTTGTGACACAATATAAAAAATTAAACATTGTTATGTGTATTAGCCTAAATCTTTTCATTGCGAGCCATCAGTCTTTAGCCCATAAATATTGATTTTAATGACTTCTCCAAATCATACTTTGACACTTGTTTTCAGAAAGACCTCCAACTATTTTCAATAGACAACACCCGACTACAAGAGCCGCATTTCGTTAATCGGTCTAAATTATTATTTCTGAAACTAAATATTTATCCATTTCAACAACATTTCAAACGATATAGAAGTTAATACAAACACTTCTATTCTACCTTTAAAATTGTCATTTTTTTTTTAAAAATAAAATCAGTTTATGTAACATATATTAGTTTATGTTTCAAGTATATATTATTCTATATATTTGTTATTTATATATGAAACACTATTTTAAAATATGCAATATTTCAAAATTAATTAGCAAACTCGAAGGAATTTTTGAAATTTGTTGTTTTACGATTTATGAGTCGATGTACAATCGCCAAGCTCTAAAAGTACGCTTCTGCTTTGAAATCTTTAGATATATATGTATTAGTACATTTACTAATGTGATGATCATAAGGTCCACTTGCTCTCAGACTGCAAGAGTCGAATTACATAATGGGAAGAGCTTAGGTATAAAAATAAGGTTAGCAAAGTATGAAATTTTTATATTTTTATGAAGTTAACAATTTAGAAATTAAATTACTTTTTATGAAGTAAACTATTTATTTCAATTAAACTAAGGCGTTTTGTTGTAATACTTTTAATAATATGTTATTTTTTTTAATACTATATGCAGCCAGTTTTGTAAATTCTCCTGATCAAAAGAAACCGCCTCTTGCTATGGATATCGAAAACTATAATTGAGAAACTAAAAACTAAAGAAACTAAAAATATGCATCAAATTTATTGGTTTATAAAAAAGTTTATAATTATTTATTTAAAAGTTTATGAAAATTACATATAACCTAATAATGAAAGCAGACTAAATATTATTCGAATGAACAATTACCAATTTGAGAATTGCATTCATGGCAAACAAATATATAACTAAATAGTAATGCACAAAAAGGTATTAATTATAATTATATTAAAAAATTCAAAGGGTTACAAAAAAAATTTCAAGGACAAAAAGCGAAACACGTAGCTTGAAACGGATGCTTGTGACTGAATAGAAAAACTAGTGGGGTGTATGGCATCGTGCCTTAAGGCAAATTGCTGGAACTTCCCGTACCGTAACGAAATGTTCGAGGAATACTGAATGTTTTCAAATAAATTATTATTAATATTGTAACATTGTCTAATATTTATAAGAATTATATAAAATGAATCGCAAAGTTGAAATTATTTGTTTGAAGAACTGTAGTCAGAATTAAAAGTAAAATCTGAATTATTTTCAATATACAAAAAAAAAATGTTGAAAAAAAAAATTGAAACAAAATGTTTTTTTTCCAAAATCAATTATTTTGTTAAGACAAGCAGAATTTTCTTTGAATCATTTAAATCGGACGCTTAGTTCTCTCAAAAACTCCCATTTTTTACACATTTAGCTCCGTATCTTCGAAATGGCTGGGCCTGCCTTTGCCAAAAACTAATAAACACTTCTCCCAATCATTACTTGAATGTTTTTTAGATCATTCAAATCGGATACTCCGTTCTCTCAAAAACTCGATTTCTATTTTCCTATCTCCGTAACGGCTGGACCTGTCTTTGCCAAAAATAATCAGCTCTTTTCCCTATCAATAGGAATCGAATGTTTTTTGAACCATCCAAATCGGTTGATCCGTGCGCCCGAAAACTTGACTGGAAATTTGTATCCATACATACATACACACACACACATCCATTTTTTCTGAGGTATGCCAAATTGTTCAGAAACCTTCAAAACGTCGAGAAATGTAAAAAAATTCAATTTCGATTTTCGGCCCATTACAATAACTTACCCTACAGAAAGTTAATAAGAAAAAAGTAGCCGGACTTTTTTCCGGAGCGGTCTGGAATTTTCTGGGATCGATCCGGACTTTTCCGGGTTGGAACCGTTCACGGTTCTTCCGGAACCGGGTCCTTTTTGGACTTTGGAACCGGTTCTTGAAAATGACGGTTCTTGACAGCTCTATCCTTGAGCACTCTCAGCGATTTTCTTCAATCGAGGAAAACCGCCGTCCTTTCATGGGTCTCTTCAACTTTGGGAATAGGAAAAAGTCACACGGAGCCATATCTGGTGAATTTTTGCACTTTGCAACACTTTATTTCATTTTTTACGCAAAATTTAATACAAATTCTTTGACTTTTCAATTCTTCCATTGTAAAAATCTCCGAGCTCAGAAAAACACGTCGAACCTTAGCGACTACCACAGACAAAGTAAACAGTGAATATAGCTGAAAATTTCATCATACTTTAGGGGCATGTATACCAACACAATAAAAAAAAATTTTGACAATCAGACACTCCAGACCCGCGAAATTTAATTATTAGTAATTCCGGGTACTTTTTGAACACACCTCGTATATATATATATATATATATATATATATATATATATAAGTAATCTAATTTTTTGAAATTTTCAAAAAGAAAGTCTTTTTTTAAGTTCAATTTTCGGCACTAAAACTCCCAGTAATTTGCTTTAAAGAACGATATTTAACCCTTTCCACTCGCAAAGTGCGGAATTGATATGTATTTTAGACATCCGAGTGGAAAGAGTTAAATTCTACCACGTTCTGGTTTTACCGACCTGGTGCACTGTAGACCACGCTGGTTGCTATTGCCGTCTCAGCACCCGATCGCGCTACGCAAGTGTATGCGCTTCGTTCGGCCGGTAACACGTTGTCGACCACCAGCCGGGAGCGCACCCTGACGAGACCAGTAGATGGCGCTTCGTTTATGGCGTTACTTTCTTCGTAGTCGTCTAACTGAAATTTGAAAAAATCATATTAATAAGATGTCGTTACTCTATTTCAATCATATACTTATCAACTTTTAAATAGGTTTCCATATGAATTACAATTTTTATTTGTAATAAGGGGCAAGTGTTCAAGTTCAAGTGTTACGTAAACACTATAGGGGGGCGGGGGGTTGTTGATTTGCTTATTTTGGGTTGACATGGGGGGCAGGGGTGTCTGGATGATGATTACGTCATAGGTAGTATTTTTATTTTTTTACATTAATTGCAAAATGTTTACGTAAGCATGGGGGAAGGGGGTAAGAGCTTTGCTTACTTTTGCTGACAAGGGGGATGGGGGGGTGGGTAAATAATTGTAATAAATCTGCTTACGTAATACTTGAACGATCCCTAACAATGAAAAAATATATCTTGGCATTAAAAAAGTGCAATATATCTTGCCTAATACCGTACATTGCTGAATCTAACTAGACAGGCAACTTAACATTACTGAGCACAAAAAAACAAAAATAAAAAAAATAAATAGTGCGCATAAGGTTCACACCCGATTAAAGTAAAACTTATTTGCTACTGTACAAAATAGCAAATTTAGGTTAAGTAAAAATAAATACATCATATAACAATTTTGAATAATGTCTATTAGTAATATGGTAAGACTCGTGATGCACACATTTATTAGTGTCAACCATTATACACATTTTTCATTAAGTCAAGATTTGTACTACGATGTATCTTTAAAATGTTTATTTATCTATGCCGATTTTTTTGTTGATATCGGTACGCATACAACAACAGATCTCTATTCACATACACGACGACTAATCACAATCGACCCGTGTCGAAATGTTCTCATCGAGAGCGAATGACGAACAGTTCGGGCGTAACGGACTTCCGTTGTATTTGTACGGATTTACAACCTAGTCGCGCCTGAAGAAGTTTTACTTCAAAAAACAATGAACATCTTTATTATTCTTTACTATTTTTAATTGGATAAATTTATACAATAAAAAAATTCCATGTCACAATGACTAGTTCTTTGCTTCCATATGAATGCCCTTGTTGGTACGCAAGTAGCCATCAAAATATTATAAAACTACAGATTTTTCAATAATCCACAAAAATGGTAAATATCTTAAAAAAAACGAAGACTACATCATGACATTACCTAATTACTTTTTGTAAAAAGGCACGGATAAAAGCGCTGTCAATATAAAAATGATCAATAAAAAAACGGAGGGTATATTTTGTTCAATAGCTAAAATAAAGTACTAAAATTCATAATTTAAGCAATTCTAATTAGTAGAACTACTATGTTTACTTATATATTATTTTATATTTAACTAATCAAAATTACTTTTCTATGCCTTGTTTTGGTCTTCCCGGATCCTACCAAGTCTTAATATATAAACATTATATATGGATTCCTTACATTTAAATTTTTCCATTATTACCAATATCATGTATTGATAATAAATTCCAATGCTTTATAGTTTATTAAAGAATTCAATGATTATATTACTGTCAATTAGATAAGTATACAATTACTAACGTAATGTTTTGTATTTATTTAAACTTTTATAAATAAAGTGATAATTAAAAAAAAATAAAATGTTTTTAATATCACTATTAATATACGCAGATAGTGTATGTCGAATATAAAATTTTCAAAACACATGTTTTACCATATATAAAAGATAATTTATTTTCATGAACTTGCATCTAAAAAAATAACTCCGAAATGCTCATATTTCCATTAATAATTTATTATTAATATAAGTGTCTTACTATTAATTTTTACTAATTTCGCAATCATATTGCAAATTTTGGTAAAACCCAGTAGGTAAATATAATTTGATTTTTTTTTCATTACAATTTAACTATTTAATAGTGCCACAGGTCGGTAAAACCAGAACGTGGTAGAATTTAAATATCATTCATTGAGGCAAATTGCTAGGACCTTCCGCACCGAAAATTAAACTTTTCAAAAAAAACTTTGAATTATCCTGAAAATTTAGAAGAAATTAGGTTTTTGAGAATTTTGAAATTAAAAAAAACAAGATTTTGAAAGACATAATTATTTCTTAGAATATCAAGTGATATCAAATGACATTTATTTACTATGCTCAATAAGTATTTGTTTACTTCTTACGGTCGAGTGAAAATGTATCATACTGCTTGATATCAAGCAGGCCGACGTTGATATTGAATCAGGTACTAGTGATTGGAAGTGCCCACGGGTGTCACATATATATAAAAGATTTTCTTAAATAAACTTAAAAAAGTTACTGTTATAAATAGTGTATTAAGCGGAAAATAAAAAAATAAAACATAATGGATGTATAGAAGACTGAAATTCCTGTCCAAGTGTAACCTAGCACGTTTCTCCAATACTATAATTTTAATGAGATTTTCGTAAACAAACTAAAAATCAAATGTAATAATACACAAATACTTTCCACATAAGTTTTAAGTAGATTAAAAAAGGAAAAATATATGGATTAAATATGTATACAAGAAGTATATATGATAGACCTTTATCGTCAGTTTATGTATAATCAATACAATCAATTATCAAAAATATAAATGTATTAATATTAATTAATCTATTTAGGATAATGTTTACCTCTGTGATGGGAACGTTGCCGCGCATCCATTGCATGGTCGGAGCAGGAGAACCAACCGCTTCGCACTCAAGAACCAGGCTGGTGCCCAACGCCTGCGTTACCGCTGCAGGCGGCGCCTGGCTGATCTTTACCCAGTCGCGGTTTTCGAAATATTTCCTGCCTCCTGTAAAGGTTAGTAATAATAATTATTTAATGATAAAAATATTTACAACTAGCATTAAAAGATTATCATTGGATTAAAGACGATCGATAATGCTCCCGATTTAAATTATATTGATTAATCAAATTTTAGAATTGGTTCTTCTTAACGTTTGCGCTTTTTGACAACTATAATTTGTAACAAATGGCATTGTACTCTATGTTTACCTTAGTCTACATTTTTAGGCATACATAGCAAAATTGATGATACAGCACACATTTTTTTAATTTGATGATTATGTACTCAGTTGCTAAGTAATCATGCTTGTACCATATGACATTACTTTTATTAGCAGTTTGTATTGATGCTAACAGTTTTTATAACAGATTAGGTCACCTTATTATGCTATATTAATTAGGTGTGATTCAAGTAATCGATTTTATCTCTGCATATGTTGAATAAGTTTCTCTGATAAAACTTTACTTGGGTGTACTGGTTCTGGTTTGTTCTATTTTTCAAAGTGTTCCACAAATTTGATTTGAACAGTATTAAAAGAAAATATAATAGGCTTTCGAATAACGCTAATAAAAAACTAATTAAATAAAACGCACTATCCGAAAACATTAATTAAAAAATTATTTTATCCTTTTTAGCTCATAATAAAGGATTATTTAGCATATATTAATATACATTATGTGGTCTAAGCCAATATGAGTAGAATCACGTAATTTTTTTTTTTCAATATCTTTTATGGTTACGCCAAAAATTGAGTTTGAAAAAGGGGCCACTTTGGCATATTTTCAATGATATCTCGGCCCTAAGGTGAGATACAAAGTCGAAGTTTGGTATTTCGGATGTTTTCAAAAAGACCTTCAAAATGGCGTATAAATTATTCAAATACAAGGGTGTTAGTCGATTATGTATGGCAATGCGCTCACACACTTGCGCGTCGTGATTATTATGTACTCGACTGGCAGACCCTTGCAATCGTCAGAATGGGCTGGCTTTTTACATATGCTTTCTGAACAGTTAAAAGAATACCCCCTCGAAATTTGAGCCTTGTGGGAGTAAGTTATGAAAAACATTTTTTTGACATTTTCACAAATTGTAGGTTGATGACGCAATCGCGGAATGACTGCCAGAATGGTACTTTCTTAATGGGTCGATAGTAAAATATCATTTAAAAAAATCTAGCTCTGTGAAAACAGGTTAGTCAAATAGTTCACTGGCTCTTAGGCTATATATTGTATATTACACATATAATGCATTAGCCTGCAGTGAATTCTCCAAATAGGAATAATTCCTAATTTTGTCAATTAATTACGGCAGAAATGGTTTTAAAATTATTGTTGACTTCTGATCTAATTTTAGCATAAGACATTTTTCTTTTGTTTTCATTAGCATAAGACATTTTTCTTTTCTTTTCAAAGAAACTTTAGGGGGCGCCCGGTAATCACGGGAAGTATTTAGAGGGTTTGACAAAAAATCACAAAATATCACGTGAAGGAGGGAGGGGTATAATAAAAAATCACGTGTATTTATTTTTAACCTGATATTTTTTTTTTAATCCTAACATTTTCAAAAAAAAATCAACAATTTTACAATTTTTCATTGTAAGTAAAAATATACGTAATGTTTGGCGGCGGAGGGGGGAGTGTTAATTTTGAATATCACCACGTATCACCAAAAATCTATCAAAGAAATCGATCATATTATTAATAGACCGCCTCTTATCAGAATAAAACAAATCGATGCAGTATAAAAAATTGTAAATTACAATTGAAATAATTATATAGAATAGCTCCGCCTGGAGTTTTACAATTACATCATGTTTTGCTGAATGATCCTGAAAAAAAAACGGTATCTGTACAGTAACTTTCTTTATATAGTTCCACGTGCCAGTGGCAAAGTTCATCTTTGTCACTGTTCTAACGACAAAAATAAATTTCCGCAATTGGAGTAAAAAGAAACCTTATCGTCGAGATGTAAATTGTCAATTACAATGTCTAACAAATAGAATCATTGCTGAAGAATAATGTTACGCAATAGAAATCTATATCGGCTGATATCGAAAGCACGTGCCCTAATTAATATTCTGAGAAAGCCTTAAAAAATCGTAACACCAATGTTCACTGACCAGGCCAAGGTTTTCCAAACATCGTAGTTCCTCAAATTCGAATGTAATTAATTGTCTCCATAACTTTTGATTGAGGTTTGTGTATTATAGCAATAATGTCACTTTGAAACTAGTGGTGAATGGCAATCGTGCCTTATGGCAAATTGCAGAAACTTTTCATACATTAATTTAGAATTTTTTAAAAAAGCTTAAAATGAAAAAAATAGATTTGAATTTTTTCGAATATTTGAAATTGTGAAAACATTTGAGAAAATTGTGAAAACATTTGGAAAAATTTTGAAAACATTTGGGAAAATTTTGAAAACGTTTGGGAAAAGTTTGAAAACATTTGACAGAATTTTGAAAAAAATTGAAAAAATTCGAAAATTTGAATAATTTTTGAAAAAATTAAAAAAATATTGACTGATATTGATTTTTGAAAATTATAATTTTTTTTTAAACATTTTGAAATTTCTTTAAAGTTTATGGTACCCATCCAAATCAGTTGATACATACTGCCAAAAATGTCAAGGAACTTTAAACATTGTTAATCTTTATACGGAGCCCATGGGAATGGAAATAAAATTGGTACTTATTAATAAATAAAATCTCCATAAAATATTTAATAAAATTATGTTCGTATTTCTAATGACAATTTTTTACTGTCAAATTGCATTTCTTATTACTTTTTTTCTGCATGTCCGAAACCGCTGGATCTATCTTCGCAAAAATTTAATCGATCAATATTCGCTACTTCAATAGAAGTGAAATATTTTTTGAATCATTCAAATCGGATGCTCCGTTCTGTGACAAAAACTTCATTGACATTTTCTGCACACTTTGCATCATATCTCCGAAACAGCTGGACCAACTTTTACAAAAACTAATCAGCAGGTCTCCTTATTATTAAGAAGACATGCAAAAACATGTCATTTCACAATTTGTGAAAATACAAAAAAAATTAAGAACAGGCACAATACTTTTGCCCGACATTGCTACACCAATAAAAGTCATCCCTATTAGGTTAAATTCTAATAATAAAATCACCAAATATAGATGGTTACTGGGTTACTATCTAAAAATTCTAAGTAAGGAGAAGTTTCATCCTAACAGCTCATATGACGTAAGGTTCTGATTGCTTTTAAAGAAGATATTAAGAATAGAATTATGAAACAAGACTATTACAATCTGGAGGATTACAGATAATAAATAAACATAAATGTTGAACGCAAAATCCGTTATCAAAATGAATCGAAATTTCAGTATTAGTCTCAAAAGTGAGCATCTATAACATCGTATTTTTAAATACAATTTTTAGTAAACGTGTAATTCTATATTTCATGTTTGATTTTAAAAAAGGTTCACAAAGGTAAAAAGTGAATTATTTCATCAAGGGGGCATTAATCACGTAAGCCTTAAAGAGGGAAAGGAGGTTTGCCAAAGAATCACGAAATATCACGTAGGAGAGGGGCGTCTAGTAAGATTCACATGTATTTTTTACCTCAATTTAAAAAAAATCTGATTTTTTAAAAAAAAACTCAGAAATTTTACATTTTTTTCGAGGTACTAAAATTGTGTTTGATAGGGGCAAGGTGATTTTAACTATCATCATGCATTAATCACCAAGGGGGAGGGGGAGGTCTAAAAATTCTTAGAAATTGCCCACATGATTAATGGACGTCCCCCAATTAAAAATTAAATCAATGAAAATAAAATGAGGCTTTAAGTTTATATTTCAATTCCAGTTTATTTCTATTTCTTAATAGTTTGAGATCCTCTGGACCGGACTTTTGGTACAGAGATTTAGAAATTCGAATATTCAAACGATTCAAAGAAACCCGATTTATTCGCCCCAGCTGTGTGAATTCTGTTTAAATGATCGATGTGCGAATTCATCACTAGTGTTCGCATTTTTCTTATGATAATTGGATTGCCTGTGTAATAGTAACGCATATATGGCGATCGAACCATTCTTCAAATTCTTAGAATAAAAAACACAATAGGTTAACGTTTTCTATTTAATTTTCATTATTGCATAACTGTTGTAGATTCTGTGAATTTTTTGCAAAGGTTGTAAATAGGTGGCTATTATTTGTTACTATGTGGATTCAATTATATATCAATGTCTATTAATATGTATCAATTTTTTATATATATTTATTAACAGCAATCAAAAATTACAAATTTCTATAAACTTTTGAGCAAAATTATACAAATAAACATACTATGTTTATTACTCATGATATGGAATCTTTATATTCTTATTTTTTTGAGACATAGTTTCATTTTGCCTTAAAAATTCATTGAAGTTTTGCAAAATATCAACTTTCTTTAAAAAAAAGAACAAAAACTTGTCTTGAGTGCGCGACATATGTTTTCCAATGTAGTTTTCACCGCTGAACACGAATCTAAAGACAAAATTGGGGGTCAAACTGCGATAAATGGAGCAAAATAAAAAACTACAAAATGTTCGATCTAGTAATTCTTTTGCATAAAATCTTATAATTTTTGTCGTTTTTTGGCCCTTTTTTAACGACTATTGAGTTTTATTTGTCAATTATTTTTTTATATTAAAGTTGAATAGGTAATCCATATTTCCCAAGCATCCATGATATTCCGTGATTTTTGTAAGTAATTTTCAGTTTTCCATTAAGTATTCAACAAATCTCGTCTTGCTAAAAATCATTATTTAATCTTTAACCTTGGAATTTTTCATGACCCAGTTGTATTATCAATTCGAACAATTCTGACGCAAAGAAACAATTTTTTCGACTTCAAAATGCAAAAAATTTACATAAATGTTTAGAGATTATCTTAAATTTTCTCGAGAATGGCTGAATCATGTATTATCAGCACTTTCAAATTTTTCGAAATGTTTAGGCTATGAAGCTGTTATCGTATCCGTGTAAATGCTTTCAGATAAATTGAAAGACTGTACTATTGGAAATAATATTACATGTATTTTTTTTTTTGTATTACAGAGCAAAAAAATCACAGATTCTGTAACAACTTTTAAACTTTTGAAAAATGATGCGTGGACAGCCAAAAAAAGTTGGCAACCTCTCTGGAAAGGGTTAAAGCAAGTTTTTGAATTTTAGTTAGCACCGAAATTGCCCCCCCTAATTTATATCGGGAACGAAAGGAGCAAAAAAATTGAGAGTTGCCAATTTTCACCATCGCTGTGCTAAGTTTGCGGACGTGTTTTTAGCTATGTTCCTTTCTTAACAATAAATGCCAATTGGCTTAAAATAATAATGTTTCCGTGTAGTTCTTGCATTTTTGACTAATATAACATTCGAGATGAAGTATATTTTTTATTAAAACATATAAAATACTTTGATACAACAGACAGAAAATCGATGGTAAAACATTCAATAAAGATTAAATTAAAGTTCCATGTATCAAATATCACACCGAATTGAAATTCCTAGGAATGTGTAGAAACTCATAAGCATTTAAAAACTTTAATTATAGATCTTCAAGGATGAATATGTTGTTATTGAAAATTAAGAACGTAATTAACTCCTCGTAGGGTAAGTTATAGTATTCGCAAAAATATTGAAAATAAAAATTTTGCATTTCTGTACGTTTCAAGTCTTCTGAACATTTTGGGACATTGTAGTATATATGTGCGGATACAAAATTTTGTCGACAATTTCGAGAGCACAGATCAACCACTTTGAATGAAAAATGATTCCTATAGATTGGCAGATGTGCTGACTAGTTTTGGCATTTTGAAGATACGGGGCAAAAAGTACCAAAAATGGCATTTCAGTCTTTGAGAGAACGAAGCGTCCAATTTGAATAATTCAAAAAACATTTTACTTGTCTTGACGAACTGAAGAATTGATCAAATTTTTCGGAAGGCAGGTTATGGAGATCCAATAGATAAAATTAAAAAAATGCCATTAGGTGGTGAAAAATAACCATTAGACATATGCACATCAAATTATCAGATATTTTATAAAGATTTTGATGATAAATACAAATATTGTTCAGATGTCTATGGGTACTAATATATATAATGTTCAACCGCTAGACAGCAACGCGGCGCTTTGAAAAAATTCAAAAATTTTCAAACTTTTAATAAAATGTCTTTAAGCTAGTGGTGCATGGCATTGTGCCTCAAGGCAAATTACTCGAATTTCCTGTACCAAAAATTAAGCTTTAATACAGCTTTAAATTTTTTGAAAACTTTGAGAAAATTAGATTTTTGAGAATTTTAAACTTTTTTAAGAAAATTGACTTATTTTATTTTGTTTTTTTTAATATTTTGAAATTTTTTGAAACTATTGAACATTCTTTCGAAGCAAATTGCATTTTTGCTGCATGTCCAAAACCGCTAGACCTTCCCAGAAATTTGACCAGCTCTTAATTTTTTAATACAAATAAAATGTTTTTTGAATTATTGAAATAGGACGTTCCGTTTACTCAAAAACTGAATTACCATTTTTTTTAATTTTTGCATCGTGTGTAATTAAATTAAAGTATCCGCACATGCACGCACACACACATCCATCTTTTCTTAGGTATGCCAAAATGTTCCGAAACCTCTGAAACGAAAAGTTATATAAAAACTTTAATTTTCGATTTTTTAGCGATTACTATAACTTACCCTACGGAAAGTTAAAAATTAAATTACAATACGGGAAGTTCTAGCAATGTGCCTGAGGGCACGATACCATTCGCCATTAGTCAACTATAAATTCAAAGTGCAAATAAGCGACTATTCCGAAGCGGTAATAGATTCTCGGAATGACTCATCTAAGTCACTTATGTTACAATCGCTCGGTAATGTCTCGGCATTGATGAGTTTCATCTAACTATAAGATTCACGTTGGCCTTGGATTTGTAATTCAAATGGTCAAGTTCCATATTTTCGAATTAATTATTCCATTACGCAATGCTATCCTAGCCTAAGGCATCCGTCAATCCAGTTGGCAACAAGGATCATCGTACCGAAGAACATTGCTCTTATGATGTATGATAAAAAACCGATCTTACTGAAACATGACTCTTGCCACTTTATTACACAAAAGATGTGTGGATTGGATGTCATTTTTTCATTCATGATTTATTTCATCTCATATGCGAGGACTAGTTGAAGAGCTAAAGACTGTTAGTCAAAGGATATATAAAACCAATGTTGAAAATTTTGTTTTGGGTATTCATCGATTTTGATGATTTTATGGTGAAGCTTTTTTGACGGCATGGTAAAAAATAATTATTTTGAACGTTACTACGTTATACTGGGATCACAGGTAATTTCTGGCTTTTGGTGTATGTACTTCAATAAGGATACAGTGATTTTATTGAATAACATAAACTCTTTAGCCTTAAAACAAATTTTCCCAATTTAACAAAAAAAATAAAGCACGAAATCTTATTTACAATTCATAAAAACTTTAATCGCAAATAACAAATTTAATATTGAACTATATAGCCACTAAAATATCAATAAATTTTAAATAAATATAGATTATTATTACACTTACTTTGGATATTAATTTATTATTTATGCAAATTAATAATATAAATTATTGAATTTATACAAATTGTTAATGTTAAAAACGTGTTAGAAAAAAATCTTATGAAAATCATAAATAATTAATTTACTAGTTTGCTATGTTATTTATTCTGAATTTAATATAATATACAATAGATGTCCTTTTTTAAGTAAAAATTAAATTCCTACCAAGAATATATATATATATATATATATATATATATATATATATAATAGGGTGGTCCTTAATATGGATATTTTTGAATTTTCTTGCTCCCAAGGGCTCAAATGGTTCCAAATTGATAAAAAAACAATTCTCTGAAAGTTTTAGCTCTTAATATTGTCTTTTAGATAGTGCGCAATTCAAAGTTTTGTATAGAAATAGCACGGAAAATTTTTCAAAAATTTTAAAAATGTTTTAGATATAATTTTTTGCATGCTATTTCCATACTAAGTTTGATTGAATTGCGCACTATCTAAAAGTTAATATTAAGAGCTAAAACTTTCAGAGAATTGTATTTTATTAATTTGGAACCATTTCAGCCCTTAGGAGCTGGGAAATTCGAAAATATTCATATGAAGGACCACCCTAATATATATATATATATATATATATATATATTTATATATATATAATCAAAATCTTTAAATTCATAAAATTATAACAATTGATTACATTTATAGCATGATAAAAAATTATTTTGTTGTTTATTGACTAGGTTATAATTTTGAAAGGTAGAATACGTATTAGACCCAGAGATAATTATTTTAATTTATTAATTTAAAATAAAAGTAATTTCAAAAATTTCATCAAATTGTCATACCAATTTAGCTAATGCAAAACTTCAGATTTTCTCAAAAATATATATATAACTTTTTTTTAATGAAATTTTATCATGTATACCTCAATTGGCCATGTGATATTTTTGAAATACAGCAAAAGTAGGTACTAATAAATTTGATATTTTAAAAAAAAATTAACCAATGAAAAAATTTACGTTTTTTATCAAATTAACACTCTAAAAATTGTTTAAATGGTGTAATAATTTTAATTTTTTTCATCAAATTGGTGCACGCATTGAGAGTATGGAAAAATTGATGATTTTCTAAATCTCGTAAATAAAACCTTGTATTATATAAAACATTGTTTTATTTATATTATGGCAAAAATGTTAAGAAATAATACATTTATTTTATATCATTATTAATGAAATTTTATCATGTATACCTCAATTGGCCATGTGATATTTTTGAAATACAGCAAAAGTAGGTACTAATAAATTTGATATTTTAAAAAAAAATTAACCAATGAAAAAATTTACGTTTTTTATCAAATTAACACTCTAAAAATTGTTTAAATGGTGTAATAATTTTAATTTTTTTCATCAAATTGGTGCACGCATTGAGAGTATGGAAAAATTGATGATTTTCTAAATCTCGTAAATAAAACCTTGTATTATATAAAACATTGTTTTATTTATATTATGGCAAAAATGTTAAGAAATAATACATTTATTTTATATCATTATTATATCAAATATTAAAAAATATTATTTTTGTCCTTTGTATTATATTGATATCCTTTATGCTTTTTTATCTCAATGAATTTCATTTATAAATAACTGACCTTAATAACTTCTAACGAATAAATAACTTCCAGGGCTCGGTCTAATTTCTCAATAAATGTATATTTTTATATATATTATGTACTTATACCGGTAATATAAGAACAGTAATATTATTGCGGGATTATATTTCTGTTCGTAAATCACAAAAGCTTCCAAAAATAATTCGAGAGTTCTTGGAAGCTTTGCTCAATTTAAACACAATAGAACTTGCGATTGATATGTAATCTTGTTATACCGATAATTAACTTAATTAGTTGAATTGATATCAGGCATTTTGATGAATAATATACTCGATAAAAGGTCTGTGTGGGTTATTAAATAATGCTTAATTTAAGAGATTAATTCTTTTTATGATTTACTCATATATTTTTTAAAAGAATTAATGGTGAAAAATATAAATTGTCCTACGTTTCTACAATTATTGTGAACACTAAAAACACTGGAATTTCTTCATTCTAAATTCAAATAAAGCGCATAAGTAATTTACTACAATTTAAAAAAAAATACTAAGAAATTTCATATGGCGGGAATAGCTCAGTCAGTAGGGTGCCCGACTCACATGTCTTGGTTCGGTTCCTGGTATTTGCATAGAAATGTCATGTGATTTGTTAGATTAAAATTAAGTAGTATTTGAATTGATGATTTGAGATATAATAGAACTAGAAATTAGGAGAATAAGCGAGGTCAGAATAAAAATGAAAAATGAAGAGGTCAGTTATAAAGAAAATTGGATATCATAATATGTATAAAAATAGTATGTAATATAATAAAGGTAGTATAAAAATGTAAAAACATTACTGTAGATATGGCTGAATGCTTCAAGTAAGCAAGGCCAATAAAAAAAATTAATTCATTAATTTTTTTTACTAATCAGCGAGTATAAAAGCAGAGTTTTCAATAAGGCTTGTCAATTTTGACTTTTTACACATACGATTTTTATAAAATGTATTACAATAATTTCCAAAAACATGGTTTTTATCTGATTTATTGATAAAAAAATACTATGTGGCCCTTGCAACAATAACCTTCACTGATAGGAGTCAAAATAAAATTTTGTGGAAAAGAAATGGCAAAAATATATTTTTTTTACGTACAGTGTTTAAAATAGATAGGCAGTGATAGATTTTTTTTTTTGAGTTTGGTATAAATTATTTCTCAATAACATTTTTTTCATAATATGAGATATTACTGCTTTATGAAATATAGGGTTTTATTTATTGAATTTTCGTAGATCTTTCATAATCACCAAGAAGTTTTACCGTATCCTCAATGTTTGTGCCAATTCTATGAAGAAATTGATAAAATTGTCACATTCGTTTTAAAAATTATCTCTGAAAATCATTAATTTACTAAAAATGCACAGAAATAATTTTAAGAAATATTCTAAATTTAAATAATTGTAATAACCATAATAATTTCAAACTATTGATCATACATGTTTCAGTCGGTAGAAATTTAATTATTATTTTGCGCCAAATACCTTTAGTATGTATATTCTATATATATTTTAATTTTACAAATTGAGATTTGAAGGTAATATTAAATTTTTTATTTGTGTAACGTAATAGAAATAAAAGTGAAAAATCAGTACATTTTTCAGTATCACTGCGGCCAAATTGAATATCCGAAAAATGCATACAAAAAGATCATTCTATTCGCTTCACTTATTAGCATAGGACGTCTTCAAGGTTGTCTTTGATAAAATATTCAGACCTTAGTTGAGAAAAATAATTCCAGAAAATTTTACAAGTATATTATTGCTTGCACTTGATTCGTTTTGTATAATAAATTCCAATAAACATAATAATCTTGTAATATTGCATCAAAGGGCGCCCACGTCAGTTTCGTTTCCGAACAACCTCTCCATGAAAATCTATTTTCCTAGTCTACTTCACCATTTACAAAACATGATATAAATATAAAATTCTTAAGAAAAGCACTAGCAATAGTAAGCGGATAAGAGCTTAATATTTATTCCATTTCTTTGCAAAATATTTTTCTCAAGTTTCAACGATTGAAGTTCAAGTTCAAAAACGTTTTATTTAAAAACTATTTGAAATGTGTTATTGATAATTTTCTTCTTTATTACAAATGTAAAAATGTGTATGGGCAAATCAAAATTGGGCAGTTTGAAAATACTTATTAAATTGATTAATGAAGCATTCCGATAAGTGCTTACACAAAGAAAAATTTTTCCTGGCAGAAAACTTTGAATATTGACTTTGGTTTTGTTTGAATCCATAATGTCGCTTAACAATGATGCTATTTAGAAACAATGATAAATATTGTTAGTGTTTATAAGGTTTATTAGATTTTTTTTTTCAAATAATTAATAACAGAGCAATTGTTAGCTCTAATATATAACGTCTTGAAAGAACAAGATATCTGTTTATATGATTTCTGGTCTTCTTCATACACCAGTCAAACATTTGTGGAAGAATTTGAACTTCACTTTATGGAACGGAAAATTTCAAATCTAGAAAATATTAACGGGACAAAAATTTTCTAAAATATTTTTTAATAAACATCTACATAATACGCAGTTAGGTAAACTGTAGAATAGGAATAGAAAGTCAAAAACTGTAGACTTATTTGATATGGAATTTTTTGACTTGAATACTCTAAGATTTCAGCAGGACTTGATTTGTCTCTCTGCCGATCGTTTAAACGACCATTAGCGTTTAAATTGACTCTATTTATTTAAGTAATAACCAGAAGTCTAAGACAACTAATTGGACATAATTGTCATAATAACGTAGGAGCATATAGCAAAGTCTAAATAAATTTCATCTACACAATTTATTATAATTTTTGATCAGACCTAAAAATATTGCAGTAAACTTTATAATCAGAATTTAACATATTGTAATCGAAAATGAAGTTTTTTAAAAAGTGTAAATTTGTTTCACAGCTAATAAGCTACGTTAAGATCAATGTTGGTAAAACAGTTAAATCAAATTTAAATCAAATTTGAGAAATAATGCATTCCTTCCATATGCATCTACAGAAGTTTTGCATTCGTTGACTGACAAATTCAAAAACCATTCACAGACTTACAGAAAATTATACTTAAACCTCACTAATTTTATTTGATAATGTATAAAACTTACCATTTGGTTGGAGTTCATTATCCGTTTGTCCTAATCTTGTCGACCTAAACCCTGGTGGCAGTTTTGCGCCGCTGGACAGATTCTGCATCAGCAGCAACTGCAGGCTCATCAGTAGTATCGTCGTTGTTTCCATTATCTGTAAATAAAAAACTGCATTAATCACATTCTGGTAATTAATGCTATGCAATACGAAGAAAAATGAATCAGTAAAATCCTTAAAGTATTTACTAATGTCTATGGATCATCAATTTTGATCTCATTGTGGTAATATAGATCATTGGATCTGCGATAAGACACTAACATCAAATTATTGCTATAATATGGTGTCTGGAGTTTATTGATAAAGAAAGGGATTCATAGATCGAGGAAGTTCAAACAAATTCAAGAGATAGGATGGATTTTTTTATGGTACACTTATAGTTATCATCATTATTAGATTCTAAAGCAGTCCTGACTGCTAGGAGTTGCTTTGAATGATTTTATTAAGCTCACTTTCAGTGCTTTCATGTAATAAATAAATATACCTATACAAAGGCGTCGGAACCGTGTGGGCTGTGTGGGCTTGAGCCCATCCATGAATTTTGATGGTGTATCAAAAAAAAAAAAAAAAACTCGCCCGCCCATCAAAAATTTGCTTCCGACGCCACTGTACCTATACAAAATTTTTTTACTACTTTTCAAAAAAGTCTCAATTTTTTTGTTAGCTGGCAACTTTAAGACCACTTTACTTAGAATCGATATAGAAATGACAAGAAGGTAAAAATAAGCTCTTTTTCCTGAACAAGGAATTGCACCACAAATTGCTTGCCCACATAAAATTTTAGCAAAAAAACATCACTTATCAATTATATCACGTTATCTTCTAATATCAATTATATCACTATAATGCAATACTCTTCGTACATTTGTGTGGACTTGAGATTTTTCCTCCCCGTGAAAATGTTCGCGGCTTCGAACCGGAGCGGTGTTGTGCGCGGCGACGGTTGTCGGTCTGCGTCGATGTCTGTCGGTCGGATTTAACACTGATAGCTTCACGGCGGTCGGCTTCTCTTAAAGACGAACCGCGGATGAACGATTGGCGGAAGAGGGGATAAAATTTTACTTGGAAATTCTACCTTGGAAAAAGCAGGAGCATGTCTTCGAGATGAAACGTACAGATCAATGATTTATATTTATTATCAGCTGTCGATTAGTTTAATGAATTTTATTTCATTGTTATACACACACTATATATATATATATATATATATATATATATATATATATTAGGGTGGTCCTTAAAATGGTCACTTTCTTGCTCCCAGGGGCTCAAATGGTTCCAGGTTCCAATTCTCTGAAAGTTTTAGCTCTTAATATTAACGTTTAGATAGAACGCAATTCAATCAAAGTTTTGTATGGAAATAGCATGGAAAAATTTTCAAAAATTTTTAAAATGTTTTTTAGATGTAATTTGGCGAACAAATGTATGAATAAAACTCATTCATTTGTCGCTAAGTTATACCTAATACATTTTTTTTTAATTTTCAAAATTTTTCAATTTGGTACCATTTGAGCCCCTGGGAGCAAGGAAATTCAAAAATGACCATTTTAAGGACCACCCTATATATATATATATATATATATATATATATATATATATATATATATTGCAGCCCAATCGTCAAAATAAAAAAGGGAGTGAATATAGAAAAATTCTATATTAAACGTTTCGACACTTAATGTGCGTCATCATTCCAGGAAAAACACAAAAATATAGAATTTATCATAAACACTAAAATTGTGTGAAAGAACATCATAACTAATAATTATTAATAAAACAATAATAAAAATAATTAATTCCCAATATCTAATCATGTTGACTCAACAACGATACAGAGAAATACATCTCATATAAATTTTTAAACTCATTTGTTATACATTTTAGTTTTTAACTACCCATAGGCTAAGTTATAGTAATCACAAAAAAATCGAAAATAAAAAAATACCTTAGAAAGAATGGATGTATGTGTGTGTGTATGTGCTGATACCAATTTTCGTCTACAATTTCGAGAACCCAACCGATTTGAATGATTCAATAAACATTTGTTTCTCCTTGATAAGGAAACATGTTGATTAGTTTTTGGCCAAGCCAGGTCTAGCCTGGCTTAGTTTCTAAGATACGGGGCAAAAGTGCCAAAAATGGTAAGTTTCCGGTTTGTGAGAAAACAAAGCATTTCAATAATTCAAAAAACATTTGCTACATAGACAAATTGATGAACTGATTAAATTTTTGGCAAGGAAAATCCAGCGGTTTCAGAGATAAAGCAAAAAAGGCCATTCGGCGGTTAAAAATGACCGTTAGACATATGCACATCAAATTATAGGATATTTTATAGAGATTGTAAAGTATAAGTGTAAAGTTTGTTGGCATATTTATGGGTTTTGCACCAATGTTTATACGTTCGACTGCTATTCGTCGCTTACGCGCTTCGCTATTTCTTATCAGAAACAGCCACGTAGCACTACTGTTTGAGAAAGTTCAAAATTTTGAAAAAAAATCAAAATATAAAAATTTTCAAATTTAAAAAAAAAATCAATTTTATTCAAAAACTTAAATATTCTCAAAAACCTTTTTTTTTAAGTTTTCAAAAAAATTTAAAGCTTTTTTTCATACGGGAAAATTTAAAGATTTTTGGTAGACATTGTTTTTGATACGGAAAATTTTACTTTGTTTCCACTGAATGAAGGCTAGGACTATAGCTGAAACGTATGAATTTTAGAATAATTTTAGGAAAAAAATTCGACTCTGTAAATAAATATGTCAACATCCAATTCAGAACTATACAATATATATTGTATAATTATACTGTTTTGAAAATGTTTCAGTGGATAGACCAAATATATTTAAGCTTTTCACTAAACTCAGAGAAGTCTTATCATAATTCAATGCAAAACGTTCATAAAAAAGTCAATTATTGATCATCATCGAGCTACATAAAAATGATTGGGCTACTAAAATGACTAATGAGTTATGGATTTATGGTAGGAGAGTCAAAATTCAGAATTTAATTTGAAATAAGAAAAATTCACTCAAAATTACAAAGAAAGTGTTACGGTTGGACGACCCTTAATAAAAAAAAAATTAAGTAAAATTTAAAATTTTTCATTAACTCAAAATAATCTGAACTAAAACTATGTCAAAAAAATTATTGTCTGAACGGTGAAAGAAAATTATTTGGTGACTAAAATGACTATTACAAATTAGGGTTTTCTGGTAGGAATAAGGGTTTCCTAAGGGTGGCCAACCTTACCCACTTAGACGTATGAAAATGAATTTCATTTCTTTTTTGAACATTCATTGTTGATAATATTACCACATCATTACCACGGTTTACAAAATGATGTCAAATTTTAAATGGTAAATGAATTTAAAAATGATCAAAATTTCCAATTATGGAATCTTCTTAGTTCCAAAACATCGTAATCGTCAAAAAATGTTTGTTTTATTTTTTTTTTGACTCGATGTTCGGAAAAGAAACACGCACACGCATATATGCGCGTGTTATAAGAAGTGATTCTATATAACTATATCTTATTGTAACTCAACTATTAAAATTTTTCAGCCTATCAAAGCTTAACACGTAAATACGTTCGTGAAAATCCATTTCATTACTCATCTGGGACTTTTTGATATTCCAAAGTTAAAGACTATAATTGATTTTAATCACTTATACACGCGTAACCCTATTATTGTTAATATATAGTTGTCTATTTAATTGAAAACACTGTACATATATGTATGGCACAAAACTTTCAAACCTTTAATTTTTATAATTAAACCAAAATTAATCAATTGCCAAACGATATTAAGATGACCAATGATGACGACAAATTTAAAAGAAAAATAAAGAAATATTATAAGGAAATTGAAGATTGAATAGACATTTTAATTATAATAAATATTATATTGTAGTATAATGAAATAGACAAATGATATGTATATATATATAATAAAAAAATTGTTTCATGATCTCTCATATCAGATACCCCTGTCTGACTGAGATATGAAAATAATATTTAAATAAAAAAAACACTTCTTATAGGCCTATAATATATTAAGAAATTCGTTTTGACTATCAACTATATCACCATGCAAAGTTTCATCAGTATCTCAGAAGAGCAAACATAATGAACTTCTGAAGAGTGTCTTCGTAATTGGTCAAAATGACCAACACCCAATTGCACTTGTTTATCTATGCCAACACCTATTTAAAATTTCTTTGAAATAAAAAAGCAATATAAAATAATCTAGTTCTAAATATAATTAATCGATCTAATTTTAATTTAAATTATTTTCAAATTAAATTTGTTTCTATATCGTATATTTGGGACAAATGTTAAATGACCTCAAGAATTCGAGCTCAAATCCTGCATCACGTACTACCTCATATCAAGTAGTAGTAATATCATCTCCGCTTGGAAATAAAGATCAAATATGTGTATCAATGAAAATAGATTCGGGATATGTCGGCAATTTAAAAATATATGAACAAACAATATTATTTCTTTTCATTTTGATTATAATTTATCTTGTCTCAAGAAAATATGTTGCAGCAATTTTAAATAAATACATTATATTTTTCTTATATATTTTTTTTCTAAAACAAATGCTTTCATTTTAAATGGCGCTTCCTTTTCAGTATGTTTACCCTATATATATAAAGTCAAAAATACAAATTATGTATATCAACATTTTTAAAATTTTAAATTAGTATATCATTTCAACTTAAAATATATCAAAGATAACCGTTTGGTCGCTTTCTTGTAGCCATCTGTTAAATAGTAACTAACAGCATACTTACTAAATGATAATCATTATCTTTATATAATTATAGATGAAAATAGTAATTTATAAGTGAATAAAAAATAGATATTTCCGGAAGCTTATAAGAAGGTCTATATTATAATGATATTAATACATTTAGTATTTTAGCTTATTCTACCAATAATAAGCTAAAACACGTGGGAAATGTGGCATCAACTTGTCATTAATCAAATTTAACAATAACTAAATATATTTTTTATTAAAAGGTCTAAATTTTATATATAAATCTTTTTTCTTTAATATCAATTTCTCGGCAGAACTAAGCTACGTAATATGAAATTGCGGCAGGTCAGTGCTCTTGTATTTTCGATAATTTGACTGTTAGTTGCTGATTCGACTTTGGCCAGGGCATTGTATCGAATTTCGTCAGTAATTAGAGTATTACGTACTTTTCAACCATTGATAGAATTGCTTCGGTGATTAATTTAAATCAATGTCAAAAAACCTAATTTGAGACATCGATTTGATTGGTTTCAATTTACAATTATTACAATTTGCAAGTGCTGGGAAAATTCATTCATCGATCGGAACAGATCAGATAGCATTTGACTTATATATCTTGCTATTGTAAAAAATACAGATTTTTTGACAATTGGGATTTTTAGAGAGAAACATTCTATACTTTACTCTTGGTGTTAATTTAGAAACTAGTGGTGCAAGGCGTCGTGTCTTGAAATGTGTGAAAAAAATTTTACTTTTTCGAAAAAAATGATGTTTTTTATATTTTGAAAATGTAAACAAAATTTGTATTTATTATTAAAGTCTCTATAAAATATCTAATAATTTGATGTGCATATATCTAATCATCATTTTTGACCGCCAAGTGGCTTTTTTTCTTTTTTATGTATTGGTTCTCCGAAACCGCTAGATCTGCCTCACAAAATATTTAATCAGTTCCTCATTTTAACAATACAATTTTTTTTTGAACTATCTAAAGTGGATGCTCCGTTCTCTGAAACACTGTATCGACATTTTTTGCACTTTTTGCATCGTGTGTTCGGAACGACTGGACCTGCCTTTGCCAAAAACTAATCAGCACGTGTCCCCATCATTACGAATATACACATCGGTTGATCCGTGTTTCCGCAATCGTCGACAAAAAATTGTATTCGCACACACACACACATAAATCAATTTTCTCTAAGGTATACCAAAATGTTCAGAAATCTTTGAAAGGTAAAGATATATAATTTTTTTTTATTATCTTACGATTATTAGAACTCGCCCAACGGAAAGTCAATTACTTAAATTTTAAATTTCATATTATATT
Organism: Ctenocephalides felis; assembly: GCF_003426905.1. Taxonomy (NCBI): domain Eukaryota; kingdom Metazoa; phylum Arthropoda; class Insecta; order Siphonaptera; family Pulicidae; genus Ctenocephalides; species Ctenocephalides felis. Next base: position 149,550,678 of record NW_020538040.1, read on the forward strand.
TTATATTAACATTTAAAATGATAATAATTCAATATATATAAATCTTTGACATTCTTTAAATATGCCTTCGTACTTATAAAACTGAAGAGATTAGAGGAGGGTTCTTAATAAAAAAATAACTTTTAATTTATTAATTCGAATCAAACTTCAAATTACTATTGGTACACTCGTTAGTTAGTTTAGTTTTGATTAAATCCACTATGTTTCACTATATCAAAAAAGTTAAAAGAACAGTTCGTTATTCTATTATATAAAAATAAGTCGGGTTTTCCTTTCTGACGATATAACTCCAGAACGCACGAACCGATTTCTACGATTTTGCATTCGTTGGAAAGGTCTCGGACTCCGTGAGGTTTATAGCGAAGAAAATTCAAGAAAGATTTCAACAGAAAAGCGGAAAACACTTTTAGTTTTTTCTCATACAGCGTTATCTCTGATACTTAGTATGTACTACAAACTAATATTTTTTGTTTGAGTGCTACTCATTTGTTTGACAGCTACTCATTGTTCTCTGCTCAGTTAATTTCATGTGACAAACCGGCATTGTGTTCACTGTGAAATTGTGCAAAAAAGTGAAAAAATAAGCTATTCATTTCCTTATATTTCAATTGGAAATCATCAAATCAATCACGTGTATTGTGCAAATTTTTATTCAATTTCAACAGCAGGCAATTTTTTTCTTCATTTTTCAATCACGAAACGAAATGTTACATAAATTGAAACCATCTGGTGGTGAAACGGAGTTCGCCCGGTTTGCTAGTTCCATATAAAAGTTTTTGACAAAAAAATTTATGAAATTATCAACTCATAATCGAGATAAATCTCTTGTAATTTAGAAAAATAATTTTACAGACAATTTGAGTTTTAAAAATTAAGCACTATTTGTAAGAAAAATATCAACACATATTTTCATTTCATTTACAGTACATGTCATTTTATTTCAAAGATTTTATTTCAAAGATAATTAGTTTATCATCAACTACCTACACCATGTAAATTTAAAAGCAAACGTGATCTAATGTCTCAAATTCCAATTACCACGAAATTTAGCTATTTGTCATTTTTCTGTTACCAAGCATTTTAGCAACAGACTAAACTAGGAGTGAAATTCAAAACGTCTGCAATTTATTCTGAGAAGAAACTATTATATCGTATGATTAGAAATTAACGCTATTAGTTAATGGAACCAACAATTTCCTAGAGTACGTAAAAACGAAGCATGAAAGAATGTGCATTTTTTATCGACTTGCAAGTTTTCAAAAAATCTGCATTTTTATATTTATTTTTAATTATGATGTTTGCGAAAACGTTGTTTTTGGTACGAAACGTTTATGAATAACTGCATTTTCATTACGATGAAATTATGAAAAGATTCTGCGTTTCTTCGCTTTGAAAATAAGTGGGACAATTAGCCTTCGGTTTTAAAGTATCAATACTTTAGTTTGCAGCAATATATTTATTGAAATTATTATTTACCATTTCAAGGGCCACAGGCGTTTTGAACAGAATTATTATGTGGCATACATATTACGAATGAATTATATTTGCTATATTTGTATGGCACACATAACAATGCATGTATATTGTATATATGTATGTATGTATGTATATATGTGTGTATATAATTGCTCATATGTATTATAGCAAGACCCAACCTTGAATATTACAAGTTAAAATTTTCAATAAATTCGTACATTTATCTGAATTGAGATCAATATAGTGTTAGTTTCTCATAGTTAGTGTTATGAGAATTCTTATTTTTCTAGCAGGTCTTACTTAAATTAAGAAAGATAGTTTTTTTTTCAATGGTGAAGTAATTAAATTGTGTACTTATAAAATACTTGAATGACCATCAAATTGTATTCCAATAATACGAATATGTGAATATATTCTTTCTACATTGAAACGAGTTTCATAGAAATTGAAAAATAAAAATCATCGAAAAAATTGTAATCAATTTAATTGTGGAACGAAACAAAGAAAATAATGGTGTGTTTAAGAATATTTAAGCAGTTTATTTGCGTATAAATAATAAATTTTTGATTTAATTATTAATTTTTTTCCTTAATTTCATAAATTTTATCTCCTTGTAAACTAACAAGGAGAACTTCAGGTTTACTTTTCTGGGATTTTGATAAAAGGCCTATGAGGAGGGGTTTTATTATAAAAATTAAAATTAGGAAAAATAGACCGCGTGCATTACTTACGCCTATGGTGTTTCCTATCAATTTGTTATGTTAATCATAACACTGTTAATTGTGAACTGCAGACTTTCATATGCAATTGCTCTTTCACATTTTCAGAATATTTGGAGATGCACCAAATTGACTCAATTAGAGAAAATGAGTATCGACTTCAATATCTATATACCTGCTTGAAGACTAATGTTAGGATTTTTTTATATAAATGATTTTTAACAGAAATCAGAACTTAACGAGTTGTTGGCTTATTAAATCACGTATCTTTTTTTGTTGATGGCAACCCAAATTGTTGTCTTATCTCTATGTGATAAATTTATTATAACAATTTTCCTAATACACATAAAATTTTTATTCGTGCAGTAATGCTGGGTAAGGGCTATTTTCACTTGGAAACGTATTACCATCTAAATCTTCAAGTTAAAATCAATGTCAATGCTGCTTGTTGTGATTTGACTATTGTTTCTTTCTACATCTGATATAGTCCAGTCATTTAAGCTTAAATTAGGTAAGAATCTGGGAATTTGAAATACCCAGCTCTAAGTCTGTAAATACTGTATATTGACACCCTAAAAGTTCTCTCAAAACCTACTACATATGGTACGTACATGTAGGTTTTGAGACAACCTTTAGGGTGTCAATATAAAGTATGTACAGACTTACAGCTGGGTATCTCAAATTCTGAGGTGAACTTACTATAATGACTGGACTAATACAACTGCACTAAATTTTGTAAATGTTATGACTTGACTTAGTTTGAAATTCAAGTGGATTGAATAGAAAAAATCAACGAAAAATATAGTCGTGATTCTGGAAATGCCAAATTTCAAGTGAAAACCGATGACACTGCTGCATGTTTTGATACGACTAATAATTCTTGCTATATCTGATAAATAATATCTGATGAATATCTAATATCCTCACTAAAACTGTTTATGGCAAATGTTGTGATCTTGCATAGTAGATTACACTTGGTTATACCTGGCAGCACAAGAATTTGTTTAAAGTTTTAGTTGTGATCTTTGAATTGCCCAAATTTTCAGTTGCTTCATCAAGTAAAAGCTTCGACTTTTTAAGGTTTCAATTGAGTTTGAAGGTTCATGATCGAATTGAAGCATTTTTTCAATTTTTGGCACTTCTTTATTGTAATAATGTTATTTCTTACGTTGTCTGCCCCTGGTAGCGTGTATTTTCTTGCAACAATGTCTTCGGCCGAAAATGAGATGTTGTCGATAAAGCCTTTTGTGCAATACAGGTGGTCACCGCGTTGTGTTATACGTCTACGTGTTTTTTAATATGCCCCTTATACCTTGAGCATATATTCATCATATATGAAATAATTGCAGGCTGCGTGTAGGGTGTACTGTCTCATGCCCGCCGCTTCGAGCGGTCAGTATCGGCCGTAATGCAAAAGGAGCGTTTCAGAATAAATAATATGAATTTATTGCGATTAAGACATTGTATTCTCGTTGTAGGATATTCGGTGATTGTTAACGCCTTTATTACGAAATGATGAGATAAATACATTTTTTTAACTTCTCGTAGGGTAAATTATAGTAAACGCAAAAAAATCGAAAATGAAAATTTTTATATATCTTTACGTTTCAAAGGTTTCTGAATATTTTGGCATACCTTAGAAAAAATGGATGTATGTGTATGTGTGTATGTATGTTTTTTTTTTTGTATAGCGAAGGAAATGCCTTTATGCATCCCAGACTGGACATGCTGTGTGTGTATGTGTGTGTGTGTGTGCGGATGTGTGCGGATACAAATTTTTGCCGACGATTTCGGGAGCACCGATCAACCGAATTGAATAATTAAAAAAAAACATTCGATTCGTATTGATAAGGAGACGTGCTGTTTAGTTTTTAGCAAAGGCAGGTCTAGCCGTTCCGAAAATATGGGGCAAAAAATGCCAAAAATGGTAACTCAGTTTTTAAGAGCGTCCGATTTGAATAATTCAAAAAACATTTTACTTGTGTTAACGAGATGAAGTACTGATCAAATATTCATTAAGGCAGGTCTAGCGGTTTCGGAGATCTAGTAAAAAAAGTAAAAAAAAATGCCAACTGGCGATCAAAAATGATTATTAGACATATGCACATCAAATTATCAGATATTTTATAGAGATTTTAACAATAAGTATAAATTTTCTTTACATTTCTATGGGTTCCGTACCAATGTTTATCCGTTAGACGGCGGCGCGGAGCTTACGCGCTTTGATAGTTCGTCTCTATGCAGTTAAAGCAGTACGATTGCTTTGAAAAAAGGTTCAGAATTTCCAAAATATTTCAAAATAAATTGTTCTTCAAAAAATCTTTTTTTTTTCAAAAAAAAAAAAAAATTTTGTCAAATTTTTTTTTTTCAAAAAAAGTAAATTATCAAAAATTTATAGTTTCTCAAAAATCAATTTTTTCAGAGTAATTTTTTTTCAAAAATGTTAATATTTAAAAAAAAAAACATTTTTGGTACGGGAAGTTCCAGCAATTTGCCTTAAGGCACGATGCCAAGCGCAACTAGTTTCAGTTTTATTCATCAAATCGCGAAAATCACTAAACCTGCCTACTCAAACATTTAATCAGTTGTTTATTTTGTCAATACAAGTAAATTGTTAATAAATATTCTTACATTTCAAGTAAATCGACTTTCTTGATCATTTTGATTTATTTAAAAATATTAAATTTTTATTAAAGTGATCGCCCTGAGTAGCTGTGTTAGAATCGAAGCGCGTAAGCGCCGCGTCGTAGTCCGACGGTTAAACATTACAAATTTTAGTACGAAGCCCATGTAAACAAAATTCAAATCTATTAATCAAATCTCTATAAAATATCTAATAATTTGATGTGCATATGCCTAGTGATGATTTTTGACCGCAAAATGGATTTTTTATGATTTTTATTGGATCTTGAAAACGCTGGACCTGCCGTTCAAAAAGTTTAACTCAATTTTCACTCCGTCAATATAAGTAGAAATTTTTTAAATTATTGAAATCGGACGGTCTTGCCACTTTTTGCACTTTTCGTCCGAAACGGCCGGACCTGTCTTTGCCAAAAACTAATCAGCACGTCTCTTCATCAATTATATACACGCATTTCGAAATAAAGTAACTCCGAAAATAATAAGAGACGTGTGTGGTCGTGGCTATTTTTAGTCAATCACGGAATTATATTTGTTCATTTTCTCTCCATCCAATGTAGTATTTAATTAAAATTTCAAGGTCTTATTTACCTGACATGCAGTTTTAGAATAGGTAAATATCACACATGCTTTGACATCAAACGGTCGATGAGTTAATTACGATTCACTTATAATGATCCACAACAAAAAATAGGCGTACAAATAACGGTTTTTGATACCTATAGGGGAAGTACGAACAAAATGGCATGGTGTTTGGTTATTTAATGTTATTTATTATAACAAAAATATGCAACCTATTAAAAAAACATTCTGTCCATATAGTACGGACAAAATGACATATCCTTAAGACATTCTAAGATGCTGATTTTTAAGGAAGCAGTTCATAAATCAATTGTTTCGTCTTTTTTTTGGAACATTAGCACATGAAGCATGAACCCAAAGGGTTAAGGTCATACATTTTTGCCACAAATGCAAGTCTTTTCTATTTACCGGTAGATCTTTTAGTATGTTTTCAACAATTATTAATTACTTACTTATATATATGTAGTAAAAGTTAAATGTCAATTACCTTTGATAGGTTTTAATTTTTCTTCGCCCTATAATGCTTGCGAAATAGTACCATATCATTTTGTCTATTGTACAAGTATGTCCTTTTGTTCGAAATTAAACAAAAATGAATAATTACTCAAAATTCCACCAAACACCTGATTATTGTAACAATTGATCGAAATCACTAGTACTGGCATAAGCATTATCAATAATTTAATCTTCAAAAAATACCACAGAAACACACTCAAAATAAACTTTTGAATGTGCGATACACGTTTGAACTGATTACTGCAACAATACTGTGACAATGACGCCTAACATCTGACAAGAGTTGTCCTAAAATGTTTACAGAGTGAAACACATTGTGATAATATATGAAAAAATTGGGTCAACAGTTAACTATAAGAGCTGTCGATAATTTACTTCATTTGTTATTCCAAACATCTGTCGTTAAGTATGATATCACTACAACTTTATACAATTTTGTGCTCCTTATGCGAATTACTCGTTATGAGACCACATTTCTCTTAAATATTTTGAAATGTATCAAAATTTGTATATTTAGTTGAATTATTAATCCAGGATTTCTTTACAAATTTGTCATTCAAATATTTAGTCCGAAAATTGAAAAACTAAGTTTTATGAAGTTGTTAATTTACGACGTTTTGGATCTAATTACGTTCCATCATCAGACTTTTTTTTATTTTTATCCATAAATTTATTTAATATTTTTGTCAACACTTGTAACTTCACATAACTTTTAAATAATTGACTTTTTATGTATACGTCAGAATCGCAGAAACCCTGATGATAATATACTGTAAGTTACCAGCTCCAAAAGACATTTCTTGAAAAGCAAGCAAAATTATATGAGATACATGTTCTGATTACCACAGTATCCAAAATACTGAAACATAATTGTTAGCATATGTAGACATCATAACTAGCATTTTAAATTAATGTCTTACTTTAGATTTCGATTTCACTATATTTACCTATATAGGTATATATTCATTATGCATATGATACAATCGAAATTGCTTGTCTATATTTATACAAGTCTGTTATAGCACATCAGGTATTTATAGGAATGACAAACACATTGATTTAGAAGATATTGAAATGTTTGTAGGAAAACGACTAGAATCGACTGATCGAATTTTTTTACGATATGGCTTTTAACACAATATTTTATTGCTAACATGCATCGTTTTATAACATAATATACTGTTCAATAATCTTGATCTTGAGATTCTCCTCTTATTGGCATTAAAAAGTTAAACAAGTATTGCTAGTTATTAATATCAATAAAATCGATCTTCAAAAGGTCAATTTCAAAACAATCATGGATTAATTATTATTGTTTGAAGTAAATGATAAAACTCATAACTACCCACATTTTATAAATTTATAAGTTTTTCTCGTTATATTAGTTTTCTACTGATTTTGCCCTTTCGTCATTTCATTTAATATGTTTTGTTTTTTTAATTTATTTAATCCTCTATATATATATAGGGTGTCCCAGCTTTCGACGTCAAATGGGGTGATAGTAGTACGTGAGCTTTTAAGTGCAACCTAGAGCTTTGGTAAAATTATGATCATTTTTCAGTTCTTGTAGTTTCTATTCGATTTCTATTGATAGGGAAATGTGCTGATTAGTTTTTGGCAAAGGCAGGTCTAGCTGTTTTGAAGAGACCGAGCTAAATGTGCAAAAATGGCAGTTTTAACCTTCCGTTATTTTGCTTATATTGACAAAATAAAAAATTAATTAAACTTTTGGAGAGGCAGGTCTAACGGTTTCGGAGATACAGAGGAAAAAGTAAAAAAAATTGATATTTGGCCATCTAAAATGATCATTAGACATATGCACACCAAATTATCAGATATTTGATAGAGTTTTTAAAAATGAGTACTATCTTTATTTTTATTTTGTTAGGTTCCGTACCAAGATTGTTAATTTTTAAAGTTTACTTATAAAGTTAAAACAAATTTCGAAATTTTCAGAAAAATTTTTTTTTCAAAATTTTCAAAAATATACAAAGTTCTGATCGCTGTTCAAATAAATAAATAAAATAATCAAAGAAATCAATAACAAGTGAATAAATATATAGCAAAAAATAAGGACTCGTGCGTCGTAATAACTCCAAACCCTTAATTGTATCCCAAACAATAAAATTTAGTACCTCATTCAAATTTTTTTCAACATGTACTAGTATAAAAATGGTTAATTATACTTTACTTGTAAATCACTAATTCAAACTGGCACTAGATTCAAACGCACTAAAATGATCAAACTTTGAACTTAACGCAATTTTTATACAGCTTACGAATAAATTCTTATCTTATCAACAAATGTGAAATATCTTTTTTGCGCATCCATTAAATGATTTGATTATCGTGCAGAACAGAATATAATTAGCCCTTTTTATGCGTCACTATGTGGTAAGTGAATTATCGTGTTAGAGATTTATTTAGATCAATTAAAGTAGTCAATTTGAATGTGTGCATAATGGTTTGTCAATGGTATAAGATAAAATTAATGTCGTACTACGTATATTCAAATCAATGGCGATATTAATGGCTGTGACTAAAACATTTTAACGATTTCAATAAGGACGTACAAAATTTATGAAATAAAAAATAAATAAAAAAATAATAAAACCATTCATTGGTGGATTTCTTTTATAAAATGATTGTTTGTTATCTAAATGTATAAAGAAATAGCGTTATTCAGTTTTTCCCTGGCTCGAAATTCACTACGGATTTATAGTTTCTTCGGCAAAGTTTTTTGAGAGATACAATTTAACCCGCCCGAGTATGTGTAAAATTAAGGTGACTTATTAAAGGTTATTATTTTAAAGTCAAAACCGAAATGGTAATTTTTAGTTATGGTAATCCAAGACAGTACGGGGGGGATGTGTATGCAACCAATTTTTCCAAATAACAAACACTATTTAAGAATGCAATAAAAATCAATTTGTTTTAAATGAATTATTTTTTTTATCTAAAATATTGACTTTTAGTAATAACTTTATAATCGATTATATCTTATATTATTCGCTTTTAAACTTTTTATAAAGCTTTGTTCAATTTTTTTATAATTATCTTAAAAAAAATCGTACCAATGCCAGATAACAGACAAAAAATTTTCATATTTTTTTTGTTATTTTTCGTCGAAATTATTAATGTAACTGGATCGGACCCATTCCGCAAAAAGAGTGCCTCCTACACTACGTCGTTCATGGAAAAATAGAGCGACTAAACTTTTCGCAAATAATTCAATTGTAGTTATCACTTTAACTTCCCGTAGGGTAGGTATAGTAATGGGCCGAAAATCGAAAATGAAAATTTTTGCATTTCTCCACTCCAGTTTTCAAGGTAAGTCCGCATTTTTTCGTTCACGTTTTCGGGCGCACGGATCAACCGATTTAAGTGGTTCAAAAAACATTCGATTTCTATTGATAGAGAGATTTGCTGATTAGTTTTTGGTAAAGGCAAGTCCAGCCGTTACGGAGATAAAGAGCAAAGAGTGTAGAAAATAGAAATCGAGTTTTTGAGAGAATTTTCGATTTGAATCATCTAAAAAACATTCAATTTGTGATGATTGGGAGAAGTGGTGATTAGTTTTTGGCAAAGGCGGAACCAGCCATTTAAAAGATAAAGAGGTAAATGTACAAAAAATGGCAGTTTTTGAGAGAAATAAGCATCCGATTTGATTGATTCAAAAAACTTTCTGTTTGTGTTGATAAAATAAGTTTAGAAGCTTTTATAAAAAAAACTTTTCATTTCAATTATTTTTTTATTTTTTTTTTTTTTTTTTGAATATCTAAAATAATTGAGATTTCAATTTTAACTCTGGTTAAAGTTCTAAAGCTCACTTATATACTTTATGTGAATAATTTTAACTTTGTAATTCAATTTATATAATTCTTATAAATAAATATTAGACAATGTTACAGTATTTGTAATAATCTATTTGAAAACATTTAATACTCCTCGAACATTGTGTTACGGTACGGTAAGTACCAGCAATTTGCCTAAAAGCACGATGCCATACACCACTGGTTTTCTAATATTTTTATGTTTTTATGAGTTTTATTTATCATCAGTGCAATATTATCCATCACCTCAAACTTTAATTGTACATTTACATATTCACATCTATAATTTTGAATAGCAATTTCCATATTCAAAATGAATTTGTCTCCCTGTGGGAGTCGATGGCATACTGATCAGTGGACTGTTTTTTGTCCGTCACTATTAATAAATCGAATGCCTTTGTTTTGAATTCCGAGAATTTATAAATCGAGTTTCATGAATATGTACAAAAGTATACCCAAAAGAGACGAAATGCAGTGCAATTTAGAGCAAATATAAATGTAATAATGAATAATATATAACTAAAACTGAGAATTATTGCGCAATATTATGAGCGAAACATATTGATGTATGTTTGCAAGTGTAATATGTATAATAAACGAACGTTTGTGAGTCATTTTTTTATTTACAATATTAAAATCATTTGATAAATTATACGTTGTATAGGAAACGCGATGTAAAAAACTCAGAATTAGTACAAGTCACATTTGTACCACGTTATATGGAGGCTAATAAGTACAAAAGATAGACTAGTGGTGCATGGCATCGTGCCTTAAGGCAAATTGCTGGAACTTACCGTACCAAAAATTGAAATTTTTAAAAAAAGATTCAAAAAAAAAAGATTCTATTTTTTTTAGAACCCTGAGATTTTTAAATTTTTTGAAAAAGTTTACTTTTTTGAAAAAATTGTTTTTTTTTATACTTTGAACTATTTTGTATATTTTGAACTTTTTTTCAAAGCAATCGCGATACGTTAACTGCGTGATAAACGAAATATCAAAGCGCGTGGGCGCTGCGTCGTAGTGTAACGGATAAACATTGGTACGGAACCCATAGAAATGTTAACAAAATTTGTTCTTATTATTAAAATATTTATAAAGTATGTGATAATTAGATGTGCATATGTCTAATGATCATTTTTGCCGGCCAAGTGTTTTTTTTTCACTTTTTGTATATTGGATCTCTGAAACCGCTAAACCTGCTTTCTCAAAACTTTAATCAGTTCTTCATTTTGTCAATACAAGTAAATTGCTTTTTGAATTATTGAAATCGAACGCTCCGTTCTCTTAAAAACCAAATTAAGATTTTTAGCACTTTTTGCCCTGTATCTCAGAAACGGCTGGTTCTGCCTTGTTTAAAAACTAATCACCACGTCTCCTTATCAATAGGAATCGAATGTTTATAGAATCATTCAAATCTGTTAAACTGTTCCCGAAATCGTCGACATTTCTATTTCTATTTATCTATTTTTCTAAGCGATGCGAAAATATTTAAAAATCTCTGAAACGTATAGATAAATATAAAAATTAATTTTTGATTTTTTGCGATTTCTATAGCTTATCTTATGGGAAGTTAAAAAATCATATGACATGGTGACATAAATAAATAATTGCCAACATTATTTTTTTTTTTATAATCGAACACAGTGACTCTATATTTTCAAATATGTTGGAACGTTTTAGAAACAATTAAGAAATAATTTTACTATAATTTATTGATTTATAAAAAATATTGTGTAAATAACGCCAAATTACTTACCAATTATAATTTCCTCCATATAATATAAAAGAGAAACTTACTAACTTATATTCGAATTTACGGAAATTTAAATACAGGCAAAATACATTAAAATCGATCTGAGATGTTCATATCTTATAAATTTAGAAATGATTTGAATATTTAATATTAAATAATGAATATTAATTTAATTTCTTATCACAAACACACTCGGTGCTATTTATTTTATATTTGTGTTAGCTGAGATGTTCAAATCTTATAAATTTAGAAATGATGTAAATATTTAATTTTAATTATTGATTATTAATTTAATTTCTTATCACAGACGCAAGCCGTGCACTTTGTTTTATATTTGTGTCAAATTTAATATTATTTATTCATTATTAATTTAATTTCATATCACAATTGCAAACAGTGCAATTTATTTATATGTGTCTACTTTTTAATTATTAATTATTGATTATTAATTTAATTTCTTATCACAATCGCAAGCGGTGCAATTTATTTTATATTTGTGTCATCTAATGGTCACATTTCCTATGAATGGCGAAAAAACTGAAGAATTCGGTGTCGTATTCAAAAAATATGATACGCGTAATATTTCAGCTGTTACTATTTTTTAGAGTAATGATATTACGATAACATTTTATAAATTGCATCATATGAATCATATCTCGCCATGAGTCAAAAGAAGTCAAAAACCTTGCAAACCAAGTTTAGACAAGTCATAGTTGGTACAATTTTCATGATTTGATAAATGAAGTTTTTGTATTCTTTATTTATTTTATTAATATTCGCTACACATAAATACATACTCTATTCATAAGTACCCAAATAGTTTACTTAGTTTTTTATGATCAAAAACTAATGATACTATTCCGTTAAGACGTTATAAGTAATTTTTCTGTTCATTTATTTGTATCAACCGATTATTTTTTTGATTATGATTATATATATATATATATATATATATATATATATATGTATGTATATGAAAAGGTTTGAGAGCTTTGGTCCATGTATTTTTTACAACTTGAGGATGATTTTTATTGTTATAATTATTATTAACTTCCTGTAGGGAAAGTTATTGTAATCGTTCAAAAATCTAAATCGAAAATTTGTACATATCTTCACGTTTTGAAGGTTTCCATACATTTTGGCATACCTTACAAAAAATTGATGTGTGTGTGTATGTGTGTATGTATGTATGGATACATTTTTTTGTCTACGTTTTCGAAAGCACTGTTCAACCGATTAGAATGGTTCAATAAACATACGATTCCTATTGATAGGCAAAAGTCGGTTCAGCCGTTTTTGAGTTACGGAGCAAAGAGTGCAGAAAATAGAAATATGGTTTTTAAGAGAACGGAGCATCCGATTCGAATGATCTAAAAACGTGCAATTCGTAATGATAGGGCGAAGTGGTGATTAGTTTTTGGCAAAGGCAGGTCCAGCCGTTTGGGAGGTACAGAGCAAAATGTGCAAAACATGGCAGTTTTTTTTTTTTGAAAGAAATAACCATCCGATTTTAATGGTTCTTTTTGCTTGTGTGTTGACAAAACTATTGTTTTTGGGAAAAGAAAAAAATAATCGTGAGTTTTGACTTCAGAATATATAAAGTGAATTTCATTCAGGAAGCTATTTTTTTCTGTTCAGACATTTTGCATATAAAACCTAACGTAAGAAACGCACAAGCATCACAATACTGTCATAAGTGCATATTTTTGATGATTGATAACACATACGTGAAGTTAGGTTTTTTGTGTAAAACGCCTGAACAACAAATACATAGCTTTCTGCACAGCGAATACATAGCTTTTTGACAGTTTTTAGTACTATTTTATATGAAGATAGGACCGTAACATAACGTTGCTTTAACATTTCTACTTTATCAGAAAATTGGTTCCATAATGTTGACTTTCACCCTGGTATGTCACTAACAAAACTGTCTATGGCGACCTAAAAATGCTTACTGTGCACGAAACATGTAAAGAACTATCATCTAAATACCGTAACAGATTGGAGATGCACCCAAATGAATCGATAAAGGATTTACTGCGCCCTCAACAAAACTCAAGATTGAAGAGAAAGTGATCTCTACATAGTATTTAAGTACAATCATTAGTTATATATATAAATATATTAAGTAACATAATGTAAGATAGATCAGTGGATCCTATCTTATTTTAACACCCACATAGTTCGCAGTTTAGCTTATAGAAAAATTGTAATTTTCTGATTGTTAAATAAATCTATTACAAAAAAAAACTTATTTTGAATTATTTGTTAAATAATTTTGGTTTTAATACAAAATCATATGTAACTAAGTGTGGGCGTTTGTGGTAATTTAATTTTAATATTTGGTGTAACTTACATCGACTGAAATGAATTCAAAGACTCAAAAAAATTATTAAATCACACTAGCATAAGAAATGGGTCACACTAGCATAAGAAATATATATTTAAAAAAATGGTATTTGTGATTAATTTAAAACAATAAAACTAAAATCATTGAACTTAGGGGGAAAAAACAAAATATAACTATTTTTAACATAAAAATATTATTTTATTGCAAGTACTGGTATTCTCTCGTTATATAATAATATATATATATATAATATATTGCGATAATAATAGCACAGGTTTGAACCAATCTGGGAAAAATTCAAAAACACTCAAAAAAAATCATCAAAATCAGTCTAGGTGTTTGGTTCACACTGGCATAAGAAATATGCAAGATAATTAGAAGAATAATGCTCAAATCTTTTAATTTTGATGGAAAAAATGTATCCAATTACAATAAAAAATATTATATTATTTTTAGTGTAATATTAATACTAAACCTACCAAGTACCGGTCAAATTGACCGTTTGCAAACTTTTTGAAAAACAACATATTTTAAGTATTACAATTTACAATACTGTTTTCAAACTATTGTCATAATATTTTCTTCACTTTTCACTTTCAGATATAGTTCGATATTTCAAAAACAAAATATTGTTCTGTGGCCAAACTACCCGCTCAATTTGAACACGTGAGGTAAGAATTTGTATAAGAATTGTCGGTAGGTTCAGTATTGAATTACTATAATAATTTGCCCACTTTTTCATTATTTATCTTTAATAATCTGTATAAATATGGTTATCTTACCAGCATTGTTTTGTATTGTATTTCCTTAAAAAATGTCATTTTGGCAAAATCACTGTTCTTCCTGTTCGTGTATCTTTCAAATCCTCATTTTCGTAGCATAGTCGTCTTAGTTTATTATTCCGATACCCCGTACATTTCGGCCGATGCCTTTACGTGTGCGATATACGAAAAAAATTCATGTTTACGAATTGCTATTAGCAAGTTACAAATTCGACTTTATTCAGACTATGCCAATGATATACTAAACGACTCTAAGTGCGTCTGATATAAGCCGACGAGAAAAACGCTTATCGGACATAATAATCGGGAATAATTTATCACCGACGGGTCATGAGGTCACAATCCGATATAATCGTGGACTTAGGGACCTATGAGTTCGAAATTTGATCGAAGTATGTTTTTTTTGGGTAATAAAATGAACTTCCGGTAGTTATGTGACCTCATTACAAATTCCTAATCGGAATTCTAATCGTAAGCGGTCATAGAGAAAAAATAATGCTAGACGAATTAGTTTGCTGAAGGTTTCATAAAGGATAAATATGAATTGCAATGTAGTAATGCAAATGATTGTATCTGGTCATCGCCACATTCATTTTTTAGATGTCAAAATTATCCAACTTAATATCAACCGTATTCTATACATACCTATATCATATAAAAAGTTGAAGTCCAAAAAAATCGAATTGAGGCACCATTTGAAATCCAAATTAGAAATCCAAAGAAAGCAACTTTGGTACCATTCAGCAAATTAAATTTAAACATTATCAAAAAAATATTAATTGCTGCGAAGTAATGCTGGCCTTGAATTATTTTTTCTATGTGATCTCCACATTCATTTTTCTAGATGACAAATTTATAAATCTTAATTTTTATTCAGCAATTTAACTTATAAAGATGGCAAAGTTAAAGTCCAAAGAAAACAACTTGGTGCATCATTCATCAAATTCCATATAATCCTTACATTCATTTATTCAGATGGCAAATTTATTCATTTTAATATGTATATATTCTGAGATATAACATAAGAAAATGGTAAATTTGAAATCCAAAAAAAGCAACTCGAAGCACGATTTATCAAATTAAATACAAAAATACTACAAAATGCAGTTCTGTTTTCACTTTTTAGGAAATTTTTTTGATAAAAATATCAAGGCGCCTTTTTTGTATTTATATTTAACACCAATCGGAACTTATCGAGTTCTTTGAGTTAGTCTACTTTATTTTTTAATGTCTTTGCATTTTTTAGATGACAACTACTCATACGGTTATCCTATTTCTATTTGATGAATATTTGTTACTACAATTTAGGACATACTGATGAATTGTTTATTAATAGAGAAATACGTTGGGAAGGAATTTTTATTTGAGAAAATTCGAAATCTATTGGAAAATATTGCTATATATGAGTATATTTCTAAGTATATCGGGTGTCGAACCTGAAACTTTTGATTGAAAGTTTATAGCTCTAGCCACTAGGCCACGGAAAAGCTACTTACATAATCTAAATTTAATTGCTATTTTTTTGATATATTTCATTTATTTTTAATAATAATCATCATTTATAATTATTATTAAACTTGTCATAGTTTTAGAGCGCTAATAATGAAGATAAAATTGAAGGATTCTCATACAATCATCAATGAAATAATGACTAGACAGACGGACAGACGGACAGACGGACAGACGGACAATAAAGTGAAAACGTGAAAAAGTTTCATTTAGTTTTTTTATACGAGCTCTTAAAAGTAACGAAGGTTGACAGTCATTGGTATTTAGACTACACTATTTGATTAAGTGGTGAACGGAAAAGGTTTGAATCATTTAATCACAAATACATCACTGTTTATATATATATATATATATATATATATATATATATATCATTCTAGATGCGGAATTATTTAAAATATACAAGTTCTAGGTCAAATAGTAGAAAAGCGGCTGAACCAGTATGCGTGCCGTAGTAAATGCGCAATACGCATTTACTATTGCCTCATTCTTAACTAAACATCAATGAATTGTAAATCGATTGTTCAAAAAACTCCATTTGCATGTGTTTATATATGTAAATGAATATATATATATATATATATATATATATATATATATATTAGGGTGGTCCTTAAAATGGTCATTTTCGAATTTCCTTGCTCCCAGGGGCTTAAATGGTTCCAAATAGATAAAAAACAATTCTCTGAAAGTTTTAGCTCTTAATATTAACGTTTAGATAGAGCGCAATTCAATCAAAGTTTGTATGGAAAGAGCATGGAAAAATTTTGAAAATTAAAAAAAAATGTTTTAGGTATAAGTTAGCGACAAATGAATGAGTTTTATTTATTCATTTGTTCACTAAATTACATCTAAAAAACATTTTTAAAAATTTTTAAAATTTTTCCATGCTATTTCCATACAAAACTTTGATTGAATTTTAAATATTATACTATTTTTCCATTTACATTATTAATTTTATATCCTATTATTTTTTAATGAAAACATACTTAATTAATGTAAAATTATTTTAAATTCAGTATGTATCAAAACCGATTACTTGTCACATCTGTTAATATGCGATTAGAACGTTGCACAATGCTATTACCAAACTTACAAAAATATACAAATTGTTACATATTTAATGCTTTTTGTTTAAATGGTGCTGTATTGATGTATATAAAATAAAAATTCTGTAATAAACAACATTTCTAAAATTGAAGTGATGGTTAAGCGTTGTAGATAGATGACTTTTGTTTTGAACAAATATAAATTCATCAATTTAATTTTTATTTCAAAATCTAATCATTAACTTTCCGTAGGGTAAGTTATATTAATTGCAAAAAAATCTAATCATTAACTTTCCTTAGGGTAAGTTATATTAATTGCAAAAAAATCGAAAATGAAATTTTTTATATATATTTACGTTTGGAAGGTTTCTGAACATTTTGGCATATCATAGAAAAAGTTGATGTATGTGTTCGAAAATACGGATCAGCCAATTTGAATGATACAAAAAACATTCGATTCCTATTTGGCTCAAGGCACGATGCCATGCACCACTAGTTTTGAATACATTTGAATTCCACTAACTCCACTTTTCGACTAACAATAAGCACTAAAATGTCGTTTATTGTGTATTTTAGTAATTTTTGGAACGCATTTTTTTTTGTAATTTGAACAAGTATTTTTATTTCTTAAGTTTTCTATAATTTATCTCTTATTGATCAATTGAGAAAAATTTTATTATATTTTAAAATTGATGTCAAAATTCAAAATGCCAAAACTCAATTGAAGCAATTTATTAGATCATTTTATTAGTTTATAAATTGCTGTAATTTTTCTAGCACCAAGTTTTAAGATTTCTTTCAGAACACGAGATTGTTATAATTATATGTGCATTAGTACATAAAAAAACTTTACAAGTACTCTCACAAAAGTATGTGTTACATAAAAATACTTATATTGTAATAATCAATTACTAATGACTAATAATAGATATCCTAATATGATATCCATTAAATTTTTCAAGCATACAACATAAATTATTAGAAGAAATTGTATATGTACTTTGTTTTCAACAAATTTTAAAATGTTAGTAAAAAATTGGATTGGTAATATATTTTACATATGCAATAATTAATAGAAAAATATATTTTTTCAAATCAGCTAAGTGTCTCACATATTGTAATATGTACAAAATTTGTTCACTCTAGCTTCAAAGCTTCAATTTCAAAGCTTTGCAAGCTTTGAATATAGTTTTGAAGCACATATGATTATTTTAAGGTCAAATTTATATTATTAATTAGATAGATTCAATTTTATATTTCTTATTACTGGCAAATTGATACAACGTCAATTCAATAAATTAGAAAAAGATACGTAAATTCTAGTTACATAAAATTGAAAAAAATATAAAGTTTTTTGGATTGTATTAATTAGTCCACTCAAACCAGAATTTATATCGTTAAAACAGTTTCTATACATAGAAGATTAATTTTTTTTAACTTGATTCATTTTCATTTTTATTATAGCAGCTTAACAAATACTAAAGTACTAAATAATATTTAAAAAATACTTACATAATTATGTAGAATATGTCTGTAGATTTAATCCACTTCTTAAAAATTTCAATACTTGTTAAATTATGTTACTAGCACGTTGACAGTCTCACTTTAAGAAAATATTGTACAAATCAAATCAAATATAAAAAAATTAAATTCGTAACTTATATTTTTAATTTTTAATAATAATTATTATGATAAAAAAGATGATAATTAGGAGAGTAGTGCACTCCCACAACAACGGACTGTCTATTGATAAAAGTGTCATTTTCCGCCTTTATATATTCTGTTTCAAACCATCCCTTGAGTAGGGGGTTGCTTACGTTTGAATCGGATTCCTGATTGGCTCAGGATTCATTCATAACTCTGGTATTTTAAGACTATCACTATGCTATCATTTTCACGTGGTGTAAATTCGGCAAAGGTAATCAAACGAGGCAGAAAAACAGGTGAAATAATTCGCGTGGATTTTAACTGACCACCGACATAAAAAATTATTAACAAAAATATGATTTTATAAAAAAAATAATAAGGAAAGAAGTGGAGTATTTTTAATGCATTTTCAAATCATATATTCATTTTAAAATTAAATGAAATGAAAAAATGACACAATACTACGTCAGCGGCCAGTAAAGTAGATATAATATCTCATTATTTAATAAATAATATTTATTGTTTTTTACTTCATGACTAGCATTTTCTAGTATATGTAGTCCATGTTTCAAAGTTCTACAAAATATTTTATATTATAGTATTAGTAAGTTTTTTTGTAAATTTTGTAATTTTGAACATATGATGATAAATAACGATTATAACGATGCTCATGATACTTGAAATTTTTCAACTTTACTGAAATATCAAACATAAATTTTTTGCTAATATCCAATCAAAAACAAGGTCCTATAAACTCCAATAAGCATAGTTTTATAAATAAATTGGTAACATTAATATTATATAGTTGAATACTTATAAATCTCCAGATATTAGAGTAATTATTTTTCATAAAAAAATCTATTAAAAATTTTTATATTTCAATATTTGTTATGCTATCTTACATAAAATATTATTAAAATTCTAAATTATATATATATATATAGTAAATATTTTCCAAATTTTGTTATCTTTTGTTATAAAATTTTATTAAAATAATTCCTAGGTTTTTGAATTTAAAATCAAATATTTACAATAAATGGCTAAATACCAAGTTTCTGAATTTTCCAACGTAGAACATATTATTGATGGACTGGCAGTAAATAAATTACATTTTCACTTTTTAATAATGGTGTATAATTTTTTTTTTGAGATTTATTCTCATTCAGAATTTCTATCATAGATTCGATAGATTTCGACTAAGTACTTTAATTTAAGCCAAAATTATTGTTGCTTCACACATGTTTTTATTTATTCTAATTTTTATTAATTACTGTCTAATATTAATTAACAGTTAATCAAATTAAAATAAGCGTTTTATATAATATATTTAATTATACAATATCCATGCATGTGCATACATTTTTTATGAATTATTAATATCTAATGAGATATTATTAATATCTAATGAAAATATTAACGTTAACATATTTTTACATTTATTTATAGAATTAATAATAGATGTCATTTTATATTAAAATGATATAATATTTGAATGAATGTTATAATAATACTATTAATAACTTGTTGAAACTGTAGGGCAGGATAAGATAAAGGTACTTGCATCCATCTTTTTATTTATATAAATATCTATACATCAAGTTATATATATATATATATATATATATATATAGTGTCTTTTAGAATTTTTTATTATTACTTTTGTTTCATACAATTCTTAGGAATATTTTATGAATCATTATTTTATTTAATTTTATGACGCACGTAGTGATTACAAATTCAACAATAGACTAAATAAATTCGTATCTTTCAATTATTTTCTTATTTTAATTTTTTTGCAATCCGAAAGGAAACTAAATATTGAAATATATTTCTCTTTATTACAAATCTATTTTACCCTTACAAATAAATATAGGATTCCTATACGGATTATAGGAAAATCCTAAATTATGTCTATGTTTTTTTTTTCTTTTTAAATTTTATTGGCCTCCGCTTTACAGCATTCTTACATATATATTTCTTATACATTCATCATATATATACTATCTCTTTTTATATCCTAATCTTCCATTCAATTTTCTTTCTTCAATTCCATTCAATTTTCATTCTTCTTCTTGTTTCTAAATATGTTTTTCTCATTTTCTAAACTAAACTTCTTTTTATTCCTTCTTTCTTCTAATCTTGTATTCTACAAATTAACAATTTTTAATCTACTTTAATATTTTATATTTTTGATTCTGGTATTGCTGGAGATTCGAACCGAATTCCTCCAGCGTGTGTCGAGAACTCTACTGAGTGAGCTATTCCCGCCACTATGTAAATTTAATAATGTATATTTGTGAGCAGCTCCTTCGAGGCAGAGTTTTTAACATTAATAATATTCATGATATATTTTAAATTTACAAATCAGGGTACATAGAATTATAACACTATGAATTTAAACCTAGCGCGTTCAGTTACATCATTTAATAAATAAATTGAATTTCTATATGTGGACTGTCGTTTATCATGTAATCTTTAAATATAGATCACCTCAGTTTTTTAAGTGTAGATACAATTTATCAAGGGAGTGAAACATCAAAGATATCATTAAGACGTATTTAATGCTTTTATACTGTTATACACATACTACATCAATTAAAAATAAAATAATTTTTTTGTAAAAGTATCGTCTAATACAAATATTTATTGTATATATTTTCAAAAAATATTCTTCATTATTATAGCAAATAAGTGTTTGTGAAAAATTTTAAAGTAGATGCGTACGTTATCTTAATTTTTCACATATAATATCTGAGTGTCAAATGTCAGCGCCTAACTATTGTTTTCTGTTTATGTACATTGAAAATTAAATGTCCTACTATCAATTTAATTGCCTGTTAAAGTGACCCTTGTAAGAAGTCATTATAGATAGATACATTTAACAACTTATCCACCCTAAGTTGAGCTTTCGGACGCACGTAAGCTCGTGGCGAGAATAGATCCTCGAAGCTCCCCGCAGCGTAAGGTCGTTTCGACACTCTCCTTGACGGCGCAGTATAAGTAGATGTGAGAAGAGTTTTAGTTTCAGTGCTTTATTTAACTGTAATTGATAATAATACTCAATATTATTGTATTGTAGTAATTGATAATAATACTCAATAAATATAATTCACGTTTTTCATATTTTCTTTATTAACATATAATTTGTCTTTACAAAAAACAGTAGTTTTAAGGATATATGTAAATACCGACTTAAACTTCTCGAAAGGTTACTTAGTAGTAATCTTTTTCAAGTTTTATATAATAAACTAGCGGTGCATGGCATCGTGCCTTGAGGCAAATTGCTAAAACTTTCGGAACCAAAAAAAAAAAAAAAATGGAAAAGATTCAACTTTTTAGAACTCTGGAAAAACTTACTTACAGAGCTTTAAACTCAAGTCTCCATGTTGTGCTATAAATAATTCTATATAAATAAATTATAGCAAATTTTTGTGCATAGAGTTATTTACATTTGGGCATTTGGTTTCAGTTTCTTCATAAAGCCATTTCTTAACTTGTCTACTTAGCTAGTTGACATTTTCTTAACTAAGAACGAAATATTATCTAATTTCTGTATATTTTTTTTTTGTTAAATCATTATATTATTTATTTTAAAACCGGAACAGAAGTTTGTAGTTATTAGGTTAGCAACTAAGTAAGTGCGCATTTTTGTTAGAAATTTATAGTTATCGTTGGCAACTAAGTAAGCGCGCATTTGTTGTTAGAAATTCAAAGACAATTTGTGCATGGAATTAAATAATTTTGTTCTGTAATATATTAACCATTTTAATCAATGACCATTTCTTATCTTTCAAATAGCATCATTATTGCACGTTTATATAACTTCTAGTTTTTGTTCGCAAAAACTGAATTAGGCACAATTTGACACCATCATATTTTTTTTTAATTCGAGGGTTTTAATAAGATGGCATATGGTCAGGGACTATTTGGTGGATGTGGAGAAATATTCCAATGAAACCCAAATAATTTTTAAACATAGCCAAATTGTTTCTATTAGCCGAATTGATTATTGCTTTAATTAGGTTGTCCGCTACTTAAACTGGACAATCAGAGCAGCATTGAGTGAAAAAATCACCAGAATCACATTTTCTAAACCAATCTTGACACAGCTGTTTTTGAAGTCTTTGACACCACAAACAGCAACTAACCTTTGGGAGCATCGTTTTTTTCTTTGCACAAATAGAAATGCAAAGTATGACAAAAATGTTTGATTTGATTTTCCAAACGAAAACTACGCAGCTGACGAAAAATGTATTTTCTACTAATTGATAGTTGAATTTTTTACTAAACAGTTTATCGCATATATAATTTACAGATTATAATGAGTTTATAATTTTATTATTAAGTAATGAGCATGGTTAAAAACTAGGACTGTCTCGGCCAAAACGGGACACCTTATTTGAATCGAAGAAGATTTTTTTTGTTAAATGTTTTACCGATACTATACTACATCATATTCAAATAACCAATATTTTCAAATTGCCCCCCTGATTTTTCAAATTGCCTCCCGGTGAGGCGTGCGCCCTACGCTGGGAAACATTGATTTAAACTATAAACATATTATAAGTCATAATTATAATAATAATATTAATAACGAGAATAATGATAATAGTAAAAAAAAATTGACCATAGCGATTTTTTACACACAATACTATCAGAGACTGTTTTTACAATATAATTTAGAAATAAAATCAGACAAAAAATATGTTCCTGCGGTATCGTTTTTTCGGTGTGAGTTGCTATCAAGAAACTGGTTTTTGTTCCGGCGTGTTCTTAACACCGTCAATTCATAAAAGAGTAATAACAATTACTTTTAATTTAATGAGGTATATTATCCAATTACTTTTGGTCTCCGATACGAAGTGAGCGATTAAAATCATCTGTAATCGCCACATGAGTCCTGTAGTAGAGAATTGTATTGAATGGCTTAATCTATTAATAGTATTTTTGGGTATGGTACCGAAATGTCGATAGATATGATGCCCAACAAGATTTAATGATTGGAGTAATTATTTGTATACCTTTTTTATATTATATTTAATGACATATTTTTTTATTATATCAATATTTTGGAAATAGCAAAATTATACAAAGGTCTTGTTCTAATATATTTAACAAAATAGTACGTTAGAAAATTTTTAGCAACAATATTTGAAAGTAGA
The DNA here is from genome assembly GCF_003426905.1 of Ctenocephalides felis. Classification (NCBI taxonomy): domain Eukaryota; kingdom Metazoa; phylum Arthropoda; class Insecta; order Siphonaptera; family Pulicidae; genus Ctenocephalides; species Ctenocephalides felis. The sequence goes on from NW_020538040.1 coordinate 149,574,696, forward strand.
GGGCAAGAGATGTGTAATCAACCATCGCCTCAAATCAATCACTAGCAGGAAAAAACGACTTTATTTGAAAATTTTTAACAAAAGTTGTCCTTGATAGTTTTTTTAGTTGTGAGCATTGTTGTTTAGTCTACAAGATCTTAATATAATTTTCAAGTTAGTTTAAACTTTGTTATTTTAAAAGGTGTATTATTGATTGTAAGTTAGATTCAACAGATGTATTTATATAACCTCTAGTATCTCATATGTGGATGGGGTAAAAAGGACTAACTGAATCTTTACCCTGGAGTAAACAATAAAAAACAGACAATAAAAATGTAAATTTAGATAATAAAAACTATTTTATTAGAAATTAAATAAATTAATAGTTATTACAACTTTGCTGATGAATATTTCTTACGTAATACAATATGTGATATATACCATCGTAAAAAATATACCTATAAAATTTTTATTTTTTGTTCGTTGAATATTGTATACATGAAATTACTCAAAATTCAAAATAAGACATTGGATCTGTTTGCTTTCCAGCTGTCTCATTTTATATAGTCTTCTATAGAACAAAAAAGGACTGGTGACAAATTTTAGAAAAATAGAAAAAAACATAGTCTATAATTAGGAATTACCTGGGAAATTTTCTGAACATAGTACGTTAGTTGTTTGTTTGATAAGTGTTGTGATATATTTTATTTGGTTTAGACTGTATAATTACATCAAATCAAATTGGACTTTCGTGCCCCGCCTTACCCTATGTATATATATTTATATGTATGTATTTGGGCTGTAGCACCTAGTTAAAGAAAAAACTTAAGCAATGATAAATTGGAGCTTTATTTATCTATACGTTTCGATCTACTTCGAGACCATCATTCAGTAAAATAAACTAAAAAGTTGTAAAATTAATTCAAATTAAAATTATAGGGTTTACAGATCTAAGTACTTCCTAATGTGTCAAAAAGTTTTTTTAATTAATTTTTCTATACAAACGATATATTATTTTATTATTAGTGTAAGTTACTATTGAAATGACATGTGTAAAAGTTTCTATTTATCTTCTATATACGAGTATATAAAAATAAGTCGGGTATTCATTCCTGACGAAATAACTCCAGAATGCACGAACCGATTTTGACAATTTTGCTTTCGTTGGAAAGGACTCGGGCTCCGCAAGGTTTATAGTGCATGGCATCGTGAAAATTAGTGGTGCATGGCATCGTGCCCTAATGCCAATTGCTGGAACTTCACGCACCGTAATTAAAAATTCGAGTAATGACATTAGTGAGAATTATCAGAATTATGCTTGGTTAAGTCAACGAGCAATTCTTGCCGCAAAGAAGAATGATGTACACGCACTGAATTTCACCATGCAATCAAAAATTGCTGGCGATTTGGTGACATACCAATAATTCCGACTGGTTTTCCGTTTGACTTCAAACGATTGCAATTTCCAGTTCGCCTTGCGTTCGCAATAACAAGTCGCAAGGCCAATCGTTTAGTGTTTGCGGGATAAATTTCAAATAGATTATTTAGAAAATCATTGTTTTTCACATGGGCAGTTATATGTTGCCTGTTCACGAGTTGGAAAACCATCCGCTTTGTTTGTGTTAACGTGGGACCAAAAAACAAAAAATGTGGTTTACCAAAGAGCACTTCAATGAAACGGATAATTTGCGGATTCACTTTCATTTACTTAGAGAAGTTCAACTAAAAAACACTTCATTTTTGTAATCGAAATACATTCATTACTGTTGTATAATAAAATCAAATTTTTCCTTTTCAAATATAAAATAAACAAAGAATTTCCTTCATCTTTCTCACGAAACCATCTGGTGGCGAAACGGAGTTCGTCGGGTTTGCTAGTTATATTATAAATTTAGATTATATTACTTATTTCAAATAAAATTCAAAATAAATAGTAATATATGACATTGGTTCTTTTTTTGACAAACCCCCATGTAATGAGATAAGAAAAACTCCATTCATTGAATAAACTGAAAAAATAACAAATGAATTTGAAATTGGTCGGATCATTTTTGCAAAGACTGCAAAAAATAGAAATCTAGTTTTTGAAAGAACGGAGCATCTGATTCGAATGATTCAAAAAACATTCAATTTGTAATGAGGGGAGTAGTAGTGATTAGATTTTGGCAGAGGCAGGTCCAGCAGTTTCGGAGATACCTAACTAAATGTGGAGAAATTAGTTTTTGAGAGAAGTAAGCAATAAATAATTCAAAGAACTTTCTGTTTGTGTTGACAAAAAGATTGCTTTTGAGGATTTTTTTTTTTAATTTTCAGATTTTTTTTTTTAATGTCGAAAATAATTTGGATTTTAATTCTAATTCGAGCTAAACTTCTATACGTCCTTTATATACTTCGAATATATAGTTTTAGTTTTGCAATTCAGTTTATATAATTCTTATAATATCTTTTATTTTATAAATCCGATTGATCATGTTTTGTTTTACTTTTCATACAAACGTATATAAACGTCGCCGTCCAATTTATGAGCTCTTATATTTTGTCTATAAAGTAAGAGTAATTAAGTTTACAGTATTTATAATAACATGTTTGAAAACATTTAATATTCCTTGAATATTTATTAAATTGAATATTTATTTCATTGCGGTACGGGAAGTTCCAGCAATTTGCCTTAAGGCATGATGCCGCCTTACACCACTAGTTTATTTATTGAACTTCTTTTGTTTTGTGATACATATTGCATATTAGATTTCATACTAGTCGAATAGATCAATAGTGATTGTAGTCATACATGACAGAATTCTCAAAATATCCTTCTGTATTAAGAAAACCAGTTATGTTCAAATTATTTGTTACAAGTTTATGTTCATAATCGTGTCGTATGTATCGAAATTACTTGTGGTTGCTATAGTTTAATTGATTCGGGCGACGCATTTCGTCATATGTCTTCGGGGCATTTCATTGAAAAATTCCTTGCTAATTATGTATTCTAAGAAATTCGGCAGTATAAATAAGAACAAAGGGATGACATCAAAGAATTTGACTCTTGATATCTGTATGTGATTGTTAGGAAAGTTACGAACGGTTGTCATGCCACAGTCAGCGCGTTTTAAATATAGCAAGACACAAATAGAACTAAAAGTAGACTTTGACGATCAATTATTAAAGTGCTGCCGATATTTAAAAGTTTTGTTTTGTTCTGTCTTTAGGTGGTGTGGAGAAAGTCTTAATCACACAACTCTCAATATTCAAATAACATAAAATATTAAATAATGTATTCTTCTTTATAATTTCAAAGTCAAACGTTTCAGTCGGATCTGGAGATTGACATTTTAATTGCAAGCTTATGTTTTTTGTCTGTCTAAATATACTACTGACAATAAGTGGAGAAATGTATGGCTAATAAACAACATTAATTACCAATTAATAAAAAATGGTTGCTCTGTCCAAAGACATGTCCATGAACTGGGTGTTCTTCCAACTCGAGTAGTTAAAATGACTAATTGACATATACTGTCCAGTGCCAAATAGTCTATTTTCAATTAAAAACATAAGTAGTATAAGTATTATACGTGGGTTTAAATTTACGAAGGTATGACCCTTAATCGGTACGTAGCGGAGTATAGGAGCTTCAATGTCCGCGGGTAAAAAGGCCCACTACCGATGTCTCAAAAACAAGTTAGAAATTTTTCTACAACAATATTTGAAAGCAGAGGGCAAAAGATGTATATTTAGCCATCACCTTGAATTTTCTACATCGCTATTAGGAGGTAAACTGCAATGTTTCAAATATTTTTGGTTATAAATACTGTTGTTAAGTTCACGAGACCTTAATGTAAATTTCAAGTATACAATATTTAATTGTTTTATAAAATGTATTTTTATTTTCAAATTAGATTCAATAGTTTTTTTGTATAACCTTTATAAATGCTTATATGGGGGTGGGGTAAAAAAGACCAACTGAACCTTTACCCTGGCAAAGATGTAAACCATAAAAATAGTGAAAAAAAGTAAATTAAGTTTAAAAAAGTTATTTTACAAGAGATAAAGTAAATATATTCTCATTCTTGCTTTGCTTATTAATATTTTCGACAAAATACCAGATCAAGGTTATATTCAGTTTTTTCTCTGTAAAAAATGTGCCTATAAAATTTATATTTTGCATTAGTTGAATATTGTAGCTGACTAGTGGGGCATGCCATCGTGCCTTAAAATTGAATGTTCGAGCAAAAAAAAATTAATAATTAATAAATATTGATCAATAATTAATTACAATGATTTAAAATTTATGTATTTTTACATATATACCTTTGAAAATTTTGAAAAAAAAAATCTGAAAATTTTGAAATTTGTTTGAACCGTATAAGTGAACTTTAAAAATTAAAAATCTCGGTATGGAATCCAGAAAAAATAGTACCAAATTAGTCCACATGTTTAAAATTTCTATATGTCTAATGATCTGTATCTCCGAAGACGCTAGACCTACCTCACCAAAAAACCTTGCCTTTACCAGTTTTTCAATTTATCAATACAAGTAAAATGTTTTTTGAATCATTCAAATTCGGTACTCCGTTCTCTCAAAAACTGAATAACCGTTTTTGGCACTTCTTGCCCCGTATCTTTAAAACGGCTGGACCTGCTTTCACCAAAAACTAATCAGCACGTCTCCTCATCAATAGGAATCGATTATTTTTTGAATCATTCAAATCGGTTGATTCGTGCGCCCGAAATCGTGGACAAAAACTTGTATCCAAACATACACACACACTCACATGCATACATCCATTTTTTCTAAGGTATGCCAAAATGTTCAGAAACCTTTGAAAAGTAACGATATATAAAAATTTCCATTTTCGATTTTTATGCGATTACTATAACTTACCCTACGGAAAGGTAATAATGAAATAGTTGAATTAAAACATGTTTAAATTTTTAAGTTTGTAAAATTGAAAATAAAATTTAAAAACTACTCGTGAAGTTCTATAAGACCAAAAACTGAAACTGATTCAGTGTTAACCAAAATAGGAGTACATTTTTGTTTCACTTCTAAAAAAAAATTATCAATTTTAAACGGTAACTTAATTGCACGCATGCATTATATATTTCTTTATTCATATTTTCATACAAATTCATAATATTGATAATTCTTAAAAAATGCGATTCAAAATACAAACAAAATACTTAATTATAGATGATAATTATCATAATTTTATTGAAATTTGAGTCCTATACTGATTGTTTGGTCGACTGATGAGTAAATGCAACATAAATTTAACTGAAATATATAAGTATTGCGAATTAATAATTAACATGCATATCATATACTAACAAAGATATAATTTAATCATTATGTAGATAAGATATTAAAAAAAACATCTTATTTAATGTAATCATTTCATTGCAACAACATGTACAAATAATGTATAAAAATGTTGATTAAAGACATCTTTATGAATTATTACTATATATCGAATAATTTATTGAACTTTACTAGTAATTTATTAATACAGCATATTTAAATGCATTACTTGCATTTATATGTTGCAATTTTGAATGAAATTATTGGCGCTGGTGAAATGCACGCATTCGACTTATGACCTGTGTCCATCACTTTCGGTTGTGTAATATTGATATAATTAGTAATTGCTTTGAATTTGAATTATGGCTATAATTAGAATTTACATAAAAAATAAAATCGTATTCAAGTATTTTAATCGCCTTAATATTATATATAGAACAAAAAGCAGATATATATATATATACATATGTATATATATATATATATATATATATATATATATATATATAAACTTTATATCATTTTTACACTTTTCATTTCACAAACTTATCAAATAAGATTATCAATAATATACAGATGGTATACAAAAATAGAAAAAATCTAACTATTAAGGATTTTTAACTATACTGTGCTAGTTCAAAAAATATTCAAAGCTTGAGGTATTTTCAATTATAATTTTTAGTAAATGCAAAATTGGATTTTTAATTAAGGTGACCATACGTCCCGGTTTGGCCGGGAGAGTCGCGGATTTTCAACTTTTGTCCCGGATTTTTCTGAAAGCAATATTTGTCCCCGATTTAGATGTTCTGTCTCGGATTGTCCCAAGTTTCCAAAAAGTATAGTATAAATATAAAAATAGTATAGGTATAAATTAAATATTTGCATTCACTAGAAAATAAAATTACAACAATCCATCAAATATTCGATTATGATATATACAACGAGTTTGCTTATATGAAACAATACTTTATGAATGAGAAAATTGCCGAATGCAGAATTCCAAAAGCCGATTAAAATAGCCCCTCACATTACAATTTCGTACTTGTAATTTCAATTTTACGAAAATTACCAAAAATTATGAAAACAATCTTTCTGAACGCTTTGCACAAGTGCAAATTTTTACTTAAGTTAATTATGAAGAAAAAATATATGATATACATATATTATGACAAAATAATGAAGTCTTAATTAAAGTCAGTTATTCTGATTAAAAAAACATTATATTCAATAGAAAACTGATTTTAAATTATATTTAAGATATTGAGCTAATAAAAGATACATCGACTGGCTTTTAAGTTTTGAAATTGGTGCAGTCTTTTTTGAGAATACTTCCATGCAAGGTCAAAAATCCGCTCATATGCACACATGCACATACTGTTTCCAAATTTGGTCTCGAACACTTCAAAATTATTTGAAACATCGTAAGTTTTCCTGGCGATAACATAAACTTCTCCTTCGGGCAATTAAAAACATCAATTATTGGTTTCAAATAACTTGATAATAATTATTTTAAATTCTATAATTTTAATTTCATTCTTGATAAATCTATTTACAAAACTATTTTTTTTGTATTCGCAACTTTTTTATTATGTCATTAATGTTTTAAAAAAAATGTAATCAATAAGTAAAAAAAATGTCGATTTCCATGGAAAATGCATGGATAGACTTATTTAATAATTATTTTAAATTGTATAAACATTTATAATTTTATTTATATTAAATCCACTTATACAACTATTATTAATTTTTTGCATTGATTCCTACATAAATTCGTTGCAACTTTTTTATTATTTTACTAATGTTTCGAAAAAAACTTGTAATCAATAAGTGATAAAAAAAGGATAAGTGTCTATTCCTCGCAATGCGATGAGTCTTCATTCAATTACTTGAGGCGTAAATTCTGTTTTTTATTCTTTTTATCTTCTAACTTTAATGATTTATTGAAGTATCGTTTTAAGCATTATATTGCATTTATATGAGGTTTCTATTGGTTAATAAATTGTAATATATGAAGTAGCAGTTGGTAAATACATTATATGTAATATAATAAGGGAAACACTTGTTCAGAGCTCGTAGCACAAGTTTTGATAGTTTACTGTTCGAAAATAAATCTAATATATAATTTATTTAGATGGCATGTCAATCATCCAGTATTTGTCGCACATCTGACGTAAATATAACTTTAATTCTGGAAAGATGATTGTTACATTAAACATGTATCAAAAATGACTTAATGTTTTAAATTTTGAATCTGAAGGAACTCGAATAGATTTATTTTGCAATATGAGTTTGATGTAAATTACTAATATTATTACATGATCAAAAAATTAATCAATTGGCTATTCATCAGCTGATGGCAAATTGTCATAATAAATCATATAAATTTAAAGAGTCAACAAGTATTATTCATGTAATTTTTAGCTCAGCTAAAATATTCTAAATTATCCAACTGCCAATTTTTAACTTCCCTTAAGGGTATAGTCATCTTTCCCTTAATTTATAGTCATCGCAAAAAAATCGAAAATGAAAATTTGTATATATCTTTTCGTTTCAAAGATTTCTGAAAAATTTGGTATACTTTACAATTAGAAAAAATGGATGTATGTGTGTGTGTATGTGTGCGGATACAAATTTTCGTCGACAACTTCGGGAATACCGATCAACCGATTTGAATAATTTAAAACACATTGGATTGGTATTGATAAGGAGACGTGCTGATTAGTTTTTGAAGAAGGCAGGTCTAGCCGTTCCTAAGATGCGGGGCAAAAAATGCCAAAAACGGTAACTCCGTTTTTAAGAGAACGGAGCGTCCGCATTTAATAATTCAGAAAACATTTTACTTGTATTGACAAGATGAAGAACTGTTCAAATTTTTGGAAAGGCAGGTCCAGCGCTTATGGACTCTCAATAAAAATAAGTTAAAAAAATGTCATTTGGCGGTCCAAAATGTTTATTGGACATATGTACATCAAATTAAATTCTAGAGAGATTTTAATAATGTGTACACATTTTGTGTAAATTTTTTGGGGTTCCGTACCAAGAATTTTAATTACGGTACGGGAAGTTCCAGAAATTTGCCTTAAGGCACCATGCCATGCACTAGTTTTTATAGATTATCAACAAACTGGTGAATCTTGAACAAGTTGGTTGGCAACCCAGTAGTTTTCCTATCCAATTGTGACTAATTAACTTTACTCGAAGCATTTGTTGACATTTTTATGATTTATACCCCCGAGAGGCAATTTTTACATGGGGTCATATTAAGATCTATGACCTCAAATGGGAATTTGACTTGAAAGCCGCCTAGTGTCGGACTTGGCCCTGGCTGGGATCGAACCAGCAAACCTGAGACTAGTTGGTGGTGGTAGGCTACGTCCGAACTGATTACGCCACCGCTGGGCCAATTTTTCTACATTGGCTATGTGTTTATCGTCTTAGGCAAGTTATATTGAAAGTTTGATAAATTGATTATGTATTTGCATAAATTAGTGGTTATGTACTATGTATAAGGTGACCGTACGTCCCGGATTTTCACCTTGTGTCCCGGGTTGTTCTAAAAGCAATATTTGTCCCAGATTTACATCTTTTTTTTGGGTTGTCCCGGGTTTTCGAAAAATATAGGTCAAAATTAAATTTTTGCTCTTATTTGATAATAAAATTACAACTACCCATCAAATATCTCAAAATGATTTAGAATTGGTTTGGTTATATGAAACAATACCTTATAAATGAGAAAATTGTCGTATACAAAATTCTCCCACATTAATAATTTTAATGTTTTATTTTCCAAATTTTACAAAAATTAAGAAAAATTTGGAATATGGTCTTTTTGACTGCCTGGAATAAGTGTTTTTTATTTTTAAATAAGTATGAAGAAACTTGAACAAAATTTTATAAAAGGTTTAAAAGCTGAAAACTCATAGATCCAAAAATATAGGATAACATATAAAGGATAATAAATTTCTTAGTCAGTAAGCCTGATTAAAGAAGACATTTTTCGGCATAACACCTCTCCCCCCCCCCCCCTCCGCGGTCGTCATCCTGGATTACCATAACAAAAAGTACCATCACGGTTTAGACTTGCAAAATTTTGGTCCTCTTATAGTATGCATCTCGCTGGTAGTATTGTGATTGTGAATAATAATATGTGGAATACCTTTCTTGCCTCCCATATAGGAAAAGTCTAGAATGCGCCCACAAAAATTCTTCTGTAATTGTACATTGATTTTAAGGTTCAAAAATAAATTTTAACTGAAAATTATCCAGCTCCTTGGTTAATTTCGAAAGGCAGTTGCATGCGGCGAAGACAATCGACGATGTCGTATAGAGCCAAATAACTACGCGCTTGATTGGGACTATTCAAACGTAGACCACCCACGTTCACCAGTCATTTTATCTCCCCATGATGTTCTTTTCCCGTCTAATTTCAATTATAACAAATTATTCGCGATACAAAACATCTTGTTTTTACGATGGATTTATGTTCATATAAAGACGTGTTCAGGTTGCTCGTGCGCCATCGACCACTCGTCTTGTCAGAAATCCTCCATAACTGCGCACAAGGAAGACAGGTGATGATAATTTGAAGGATATACGTAACAATTGCAAAAGCAGTAGTCCTACTACTTCATCTGTTTTATATGATATATATAGTAAAGACTAGTTATATTCTTTTCACATTAGTAACTAGTCACACGTGGCAAACATTATACCTCATCTGCATAAAGTGATTCACTAATTCATCATTTTATAATTATAATAATTATTGAAAAATCGATGCATGTACTTACATTTACTATTAATTGGAATATAAAAAACTAAATGAGTATGAAATGCATTAGAGAGTAGAGAAAATACATTACCTCAGTACAATAGTTGAAGGCTAATTCTGACCCTTGAGATTTAAATGTATGTGTATATTTATTTGTATATAAATAAATCCATTTGATAATTTTATTGCCAAATGTTTGCCCGAATTCTGATCAATGATTTTGGATCATATTTTCCACCTTCTTCTCTCTAATTCACTTTCCTACTTTTGCTTCTACCCACGTCTTGCGCCTCCGATTTCAATACTTGCTCTGTATTTTATCTTTTTGCAAGGAGTTCTATTTCTGGTTCATGCAGCAAACAGACATTTCGAATATGAGTAGAATACCAATTTTTTTCTTGTTTTACAATAGTATTCAGTAAAGATCTCAATCCCGCCGGTTGTGGCGGTACTTCCTCTTTTGATCTATCTCTACCAATCTCCTACACCATCTTTCTGAACTCTCCAGACATTGTTTTTCTAAATCTTGTAAAAGTTCTTAGTTTGTTAATTATTAACACCTATATCAAGAAAATCACTTCTCTACCTCTGATCGCTGAAGTAATATACTTAAATTTCTTACCAATTATTTGCCTTGATTCATATCTTGCAATTTCTTATTTATTTCCGATATCCTATAAATCTCATTTTCTTTCTAATCTCATGATTTGGCAATACATTCTGATCACATGATTTGGCCATGACGATTTGCATTCTGCATTGTGTTCCCACTTCAATGATTTAATTCATCGGGTTTTGTAAATCGTTATCGTTTTTTTTTAAATACCACGAGGTCGTCTGTGTACTCTATGGTGATTTAACCATCATATTCGTAAATCTTGTCGATCATCTACTCTCCATATACGTAGATTGAATAACTATTATATATATTGGTATAGTTCAATCCAAACATTTGGTTGAACTATGTATAGATTCTAGATCAGCCAGAATTTGGAAGAGATTGAATGAGATAAGACTATATTGGTACAATTCAAAGATTTGTTTGAGAGATATTACTATATTGGTTACAATCTCAAAATTTGTTTGTATCACATATAGTTTCTAATTCAGCTTAAAGAGGCTTAGATCAGATTGAATGAGATAATACTATAAGGGTTCAATTTTGATTATGCTATGTATATTTCAAATTTGATTCAAAAATTTGATTATGCTATGTATACTATAGGTTCTAGATTAGCTTGCAATATCTCTAATGAATTTAAATATATATTGATATTCATGTAATCAAGTTATTTTCATTGAAGGATATTATTTATTAAAATTAATAATTGTTTAATGTTGAAATGAATAAAATGTAATTCAAATTGAAAACTAGTGGTACAAGACAACTAGTAGTCTTAAAGAAAATTGCTGGAACTTCCCGTACCGTAATTTAAATTTTTTAAAGCTCAGAAGAGAAAAATTTTATTTTCTGAAAACTAAAATTTTTTGTTTTTTTTTATTTTAAAATTTCTTGAAGGTGTTTGACCCATTCCTATCGGTTGATTTAAATTACAAAATATTTGGATTCTCTACCGCCAAATGGTATTTTTTTTTAACTTTTTTGTGGATCTCTGAAACCACTGGACCTGCCTTTGCAAAAACTCAATCAATTTTTCGTCAATACAAGTGGAATGATTTTTGAATCATTCATATCAGTTGAGTGGTGCTCTCGAAAACGCCGATAAAATTGTATCTATTCATACATACATACTACATTTACCCATCCGCACAAACACATCAATTTTTTTAAGGATATGACAAAATGTTCAGAAACTTCGGAAACGTAAAAATATGCAAAAAATATGATTTTCGATATTTGAATGATTACTATAACTTACTCTGGTGCGTATGTATGTGCGAATACAATTTTTCGTCCACGATTGCAGGCGCACGGATCAACCGATTCGAATGATTCAAAAAGCATTTGATTTCTATTGGAGAGAATTCATAAATCATTTTACTTGTAATGACGAAATAAATAATTGATGAAATTTTTGGTAAGGCAGATCTAGCGGTTTTGGAGATATAGAGGAAAAAGTAAAAAAAAAGATATTTGGTGGTCATTAGACGTATGCACATCAAATTATCAGATATTTGATGAAGTTTTTAAAAATGAGAACTAATTTTTTTGTTACAATTTTGTTGGGTTCCGTACTAGAATTTTTAAATTTTAAAGTTTACTTAGGGGGCGTCCATTAATCACGTGACCAATTTTTTAAGGATTTTTGGACCCCCCATGTATTATGTATTACCATGTATCACCAAGGAGGAGGTCCTTGGTGATACATGGTAATATTCAAAATTACCCCCCTCCTCCCCCACCAAACATAACGTGTATTTTTAGTTACGTGATAAAACTGTATTGTTTTAATTTTTTTGAAAATGTTTGATTTTTTAAAAAAAAAAATGAATACACATGATATCTTACTATACCCCTTTCTCCCCCACGTGATATTTCGTGATTTTTTGTCAGAACTACCCCCACCCCTCCCCTTAAAAGCTTCACGTCATAAATGGACGCCCCCTTATACGGTTCAAGCAAATTTCAAAATTTTCAAAAAAAAAATTAGAATTTTCAAAAATATACAAAGTTTTATACTGCAAACATGAATTTTAAATTTACAATTCAATTTCAAAATGTATATATTATATTTCTAATCGTAAGAAATATATCCTCAAATGGATTTATTCGGCTCCTCTTGCTAATGTAAACTTTCTCAAGTGTTTTGAGCGATAAGATTGTCACTGTGTATTTTATGAACGATAAAATATATAGTGATTATAATTATCTGTTTGAAAATGTTTAAAACAATTGTTAATAATCATTGATCAATATTTATTGATTACTGATTTTTTCTTCGAATATTTCATTTTGCTACGGGAGGGTTCCAGAAATTTGCCTTAAGGCACGATGTCAACCACCACTAGTTAACTTTCCGTAGGGCAAGTTATAATAATAGCAAAAAAATCGAAAATGAAATTTTTTATATATATTTACAAATGGATGTATGTGTGTGTGTGTACGTGTGTGTGTGTATGTGTGTGTGTGCGTGTATGTATGTGTGTGCGGATACAAATTTTCGTCGACGATTTCGGGAACACGGATCAACCGATTTGAATAATTCAAAAAACATTCGATTCGTATTAATAAGGAGACGTGCTGATTAGTTTTTGGAGAAGACAGGTCTAGCCGCTCCGGAGATACGGGGCAAAAAGTGCTGAAAACGGTAACTCAGTTTTTAAGAGAACGGAGCGTCCGATTTGAATAATTCAAAAAATATTTCACTTGTATTGACAAGATAAAGAATTGATCAAACTTTCATGAAGGCAGGTCTAGCGGTTTCGGAGATCTAATGAAAAAAGTAAAAAAAATGCCATTCGGCGGTTAAAAATGATTATTAGAAATATGCACATCAAATTATCAGATATTTTATAGAGATTTTAACAATAAGTATATTTTTTTTTTACATTTCTATGGGTTCCGTACCAATGCTTATGCGTTAGACGGCGGCGCGGCACTTGCGCGCTTTGACATTTCGTCTCTATGTGCAGGTCAAGCAGTACGATTGCTTTGAAAAAAAGTTCAGAATTTCTAAAATATGTCAAAATGAAGAAAACATTTTTCTTTTCAAAAAAATTTTGTTCTCAAAAAAAAAATTTTTTTTTTTTAAAAAAAGTAATTTTTTGTCAAATTTATAGCTTCTCAAAAATCTAATTTTAATCGTTAATCGTTTAAAAAATGTTAATCGTTTTTAAAAAAA
>NW_020538040.1:149591044-149721618 GCF_003426905.1 Ctenocephalides felis
CCATCTTCAGGATATCTATCAAGAAACATGATCTTGAGAAGATTTAACCAAAACAATATATTCAAGAAAAGTAGATAATGGTGGATTTTTTATATAAAATGAATAAAATAGTAAATATGGTAAAATAGAATAAAGAGATAATATTATAAAAAATATGACAATATAATCAAAATAAAAATAATAAAAATAAATCAGTGCATTATATAACGAAATATTAGAAATGTTAGAAAATTAGAAAGTTTTTTTTTTTAAAAAAGGGGGTATGAAAATACAGAATTAATTACCGGTATGATTGATTATACACTAACACTTTCTCACTAAAAACGAATTTATCAATACAAAATTTGTTTTAATGAATTTCTCTTCAGACGAAGAAACAAATTTTGTAATTCAAATTTTTTAATTATTTTTGAATTATTTTTTAATTACAGAATTTGTTTCTTCGCCTTCAAAGAAATTTATAAAAACACATATTTTCTTGATAAAATCGTTTTTAGTAAAAAAGTGTTAGTATATAATCAATCATACAGGTAATTAATTCTGTTGTTCTTTACACTTTTTTAAAACTTTTTAATTTTCTAACATTTCTAATATTTTGTTATATAATCCACTCATTTATTTTTATTATTATTTTGATTATATTGCCATATTTTTTATAATATTATTTCTTCCACAATTTTATTCATTTTATTTAAAAATCTACGATTTTTTACTTTTCTCAAATATATTGTTTGTTTAAATCTTATCAAGATCATGTTTCTTGACAGATGTTCTGAAGATAGAACGTACCTAGTTCCGAAACGTCGACAGTAAATAAATAAATGTTTTTTTTTTTAAAAAAACTTTTGTTTATTATTACTTTTTAAATTCTTTGTTCGAAGTACTCAATATACATAAGCAAAAATAAAAAGAAAAAGATTTAACTAAAAAGACAGACTAATTATATCTAAACCTTAAATTAACTCTTTAGTTAAATCTTTTTCTTTTTATTTTTGCTTACGTATATTTAATTTTTAATGTTACTTTCTGTTTTTTTTTTCAAAATTGTAGAACCACTGACGATGACGTAGAATTTTACGTCGAAACGTATGGAAAAGTAAAGATGTTTTAAAAAATTTTTACTTATTTATATTTTTTACTTGATGTTACGCCCTTGAAGAAATTAATCATACATTTCAACATCAAATTTAAACACTTCCAACATAATATATATATATATATATATATATATATACAATGTATATATTTCTATATTAATATACATTTCTTGGCAAGATGTTGCTCAGAATCTGTATGATTTAATTACTGATTTCTCACGATGAGTATAAATATGCAATTAGCGTTTCAATGAAGATAGCATTTCCAATGTAATGGAAAGATATTGTACCAGGCCCGAATTAATTAAATCAAAGAATTGTTGATAGAAGAGCCACAGCCACGCCTTCTATTCTTATTATTACAGACTGAAAAAAATGAATTGGAGATCTATTAATGGAATTTTTATCTAAATAAAATACATAGTTGTAAACTTCACACATTCGTGATTTGAGTTATTTTTATGTATATAAGTATACGAGGTGTGTTCAAAAAGTACCCGGAATTACTAATAATTAAATTTCGCGGGTTTGGAGTGTCTGATTGTCAAAATTTTTTTTTTATTGTGTTGGTATACATGCCCCTAAAGTATGATGAAATTTTCAGCTATATTCACTGTTTACTTTGTCTGTGGTAGTCGCTAAGGTTCGACGTGTTTTTCTGAGCTCGGCGATTTTTACAATGGAAGAATTGAAAAGTCAAAGAATTTGTATAAATTTTGCGTAAAAAATGAAATAAAGTGTTGCAAAGTGCAAAAATTCACCAGATATGGCTCCGTGTGACTTTTTCCTATTCCCAAAGTTGAAGAGACCCATGAAAGGACGGCGGTTTTCCTCGATTGAAGAAAATCGCTGAGAGTGCTCAAGGACATATCAAAAAGTGAATATCAAGGGTGCTTCGAAAATTGGAAAAAACGCTGGCATAAGTGTATTATATCTGGGGGGGACTACTTTGAAGGGGACCACATTAATGTAGACGAATAAATAAATATTTTTTTGAAAAAACGAAAATTCCGGGTACTTTTTGAACAGACCTCGTATATGAGGCAAAATCTTTAGGGAAACACATCAAACAAAAAATGTAGAAATGTAAAATCTTTATTAAATAGCCGAACGTTTGATATAATATCTTTAAATTAGTGAAAATTTTGCCATGAAAATTTTGCCTGTTCCATGGCGTAACGTTTAAGCGCACTGCCTTCTGTCGACAGGGTCTTGAGTTCAAGCCCTCGCTCTGGACAACGTGATATCGTGCAGTATCGATGTACGTTTTCAATTGAAAAAAAGCCCATTTCGGGCACTGCGGTGTGAAATGGCAATGGGAAATCTCTCACAACAATGTAGTTCACGGACCCATATATATATAATATGCCGTTCTACCCATATATATAATATTTGTGAAAAGACTGTAATGATTTTTTATTATAAATATGTTCTTTAAAAATAATCATTTAAAACAGTTGTTAAGATATTGGAAATGAAGTTAATAGCCTCAACCAGATACATAGTGATTTTTAAAATATTAAATATAATAAAGAAATATACAGCCATACAATGATCTTATAAATATGTTGTGAAAACTAGTTAAAAGTGGCATTTAGTCTTAAGGCAAGTTGAATGAACTTTCTCGAATAAACTTTCTTGAATGAACATGTGCTTGTTGTCCTAAAATTATTACTTATTATTTTAAATTTTAATGAATGTTTGACTCGCCACATCACAAATGCAACTTTTGACACAAATTTTGACTATAATATTTTCTCAAACTTGTATGAATTTTCAACATTAAACTATTTGTCGTAGGGCCGTAACATTTTAGTATGTTTTATGAGATCATTATATCTATTGCCAAAAAAAAGTTTTATAAAAATCGGCAAAAATTTTTTCTCAAGAAACGGCCTGGTAGATTTTTACCTAAAACTAATCAGTATCATTCCCAACCAATATCCTTCGAACAGTTTTTGATTTTTTTAATTCGATTTAGAATTGAGAGCTAAAACGTGGACGAAAAATTTTTCACTTTTCGCTATTTACAAAGAATTGGCTGAGCCCACCCATCAATCTCAGAATATGATATTGTCTGAATTGTTTAAAAAAAAAAACGAGCCCACCCATCAAAAATTTGCTTCCGACGCCACTGTTCCCAATCAATATCCCTCGAACAGTTTTTGATTTTTTTAATTCGATTCAGAATTGAGAGCTAAAGCGTGGACGAAAAATTTTTCACTTTTCGCTATTTACAAAGAATTGGCTGAGCCCATCCATCAATCTTAGAATATGATATTGTCTGAATTGTTTAAAAAAAACGAGCCCACCCATCAAAAATTTGCTTCCGACGCCACTGTTCCCAACCAATATCCTTCGAACAGTTTTTTTTTTTAATTCGATTCAGAATTGAGAGCTAAAACGTGGACGAAAAATTATCACAAAGAAACGGCTGAGCTGATCGTCGCAACAAAACTGAGAAAAGATAATTCACATCGAAATACATCGATTGGCGTTTAAATTTTTGAAATCGGTCGAGCCGTTTTTGAGAAAATGTCGATTTACGGCAGAAAATCTGTTCACACACACTCACACACACACACATACGTTTTCCAAATGTGGTCTTATTCGATTCAGAATGGCTTGAAACGTCGAGAAAACATAAAATAAGCGAATCGGATTTTTTGATGAAAACCTAAACTTCTCCTTCTGGAAGTTAATTAATGATATTGGCAATGAACTTAATATCATCGATCAGATATATGTAAATTAAAATACTTTTTATACATATTACACATATGATACTTCTAAACAAAAAATTAAAAGCACGTTTTTTTCTATTTCAAGCGTACCATTTGATGATTTGGCGAAATTTCATATCAAGCCATCGCAATGCTATAATATAAACCATCCCAGCAAACTCTTTGCAATATTTTTAATTTTCGCGCTGTAGTTCGGCTGCAACACTGTTCTATTGTGTTCGGGTTTCTTGACCCCCGGCACCGTGTATGTAGTATATGTTATAAAATTCGGCCCTGGATGCATCGAATGCATCGAATGCATCCATCCAACGCTTTCGCGTGTTGGATGTATGTCACACCATAGTACAGTGATTTCCAACCTGTGGGGCGCGCTCCCCTGGGGTGGCGTCATACCGTTCTAGGGGGGGCGCGAAGCTGTTTCAAAAATATTATTTTTAAATGCTGAGTATGTGTCAAAAACAAATGAGCAAAATACTTAAAGTACTTCTAAGAGTGTTTGAACTCAAAAAAGAAATTGCTATATTTCTTGCTGATAACAAAAGAGACGGAGCAATCTTGTTTTAGGACACAAAGTTTCTCGCAAAATTTGCGTATTTAGTTGATATTTTTCAAAGACTTATCGATTTAATTAAATCAATGCAAGGATCTCAAATTCGTGCTTTTGTTCATAAAGACAAGATTACTGCTTTAATGAAAAAATTTGAACTGTGTTGTATAGCTAGTATCAAATAGCTTTATAACTTTAACATGTTTTACACTTTTAAAATTACTTGTGTTACTGATGAAATAGAAGTAAGTAAAGATCTTATTATTATATAAGTCATATGACTAGTCTACGAAACTAATTTTCGCATTACTTTATCTAATTACGTCCAAATACGAATGGATTAGAAATCAATTTGTCATTGAGAAACATGATGATTTTGGTAATTCAACAGCAGAGCAGAAAATGATAATTGATTTATCTAGTGATAGCATATTGACGCAGATGTTTCAGGACGAAAATATATTGTTAAGTTTTTGTTACCAGTAAAGGACGATTTTCCTACTTTGGCAAATAATGCTTTAGAAATTTTATTATCATTTGTGAGATCTTACTTATGTGAAACAGAAAATTCTTATAATAAATAGTTATGTTTGTATGTATATTTTTTATAATACTGTGTATTATTTGGCATAATTTCAGTTATATTAAGTATATTTAAATTAAATTGTTAGAAAAATAAGAATGGGAGGGGGCGCAATATTTTTATCATTCGAAAGGGGGGAGCAAGGAAGAAAAGGTTGGAAACCGCTGCCATAGTACAAGGCATAACTCATCTCGCGAAATGCGAAATGCCCAACAACTTGATATACGCGGTCCGTTGTCGCACTTTCAAATGAGATGTGGCAAACAAAAGAGAGAGGAACGTACAAAAAACACAAAACACATACTAGCGAGAATATTTTGTTGACCCTGCATATACACACGTTGCCGATCAGCTGTTGTACTTGTCCGATTCGTTTGGCGGTAAAACTTTGGATCAAACTCTTTAATAAACTCGACACGTTCAATTTAGGTTGATCAAATAACTGGTTTGATCATACATTATGCTTATATCTGATACAACTAGCTGTAAGTGGAATTCTGTCTTAAGGCAATTAAGGCATCGTGCCTTAAGGCAAATTGCTGGAACTTCCCGTACCGCAATTTAAAATTCGAGGAATTAAAAATAATCAATAATAATCAATAAAAGTTGATCAATGATTTGAAACTTTTAATAGAATTTCGAACCATATTAAATCATTCTATCTTAATTCATTTATTTCGAAATATTTTGGAAATTCTGAACTTTTTTCCAAAGCAATCGTACTGCTTTAACTGCATAAAGAAAAAATATCGAAGCGCGTAAGCGCCGCGTCGCCGTCTAACGCGTAAACATTGGTACGGAACCCATAGGAATGTAAACCAAAATTATACTTATTGTTAAAATCTCTATAAAATATCTGATAATTTGATGTGCATATGTGTAATGATCATTTTTGAACGCCAAATGGCTTTTTTTTTACTTTGTTCATTAGATCTCCGAAACCGCTAGACCTGCCTTCATGAAAATTTGATCAATTATTCATCTTGTTAATACAAGTAAAATGTTTTTTGAATTATTAAAATCGGACGCTCCGTTCTCTAAAAACTGAGTTACCATTATTGGCACTTTTTGCCCCGTATCTTCGGAACGGCTAGACCTGCCTTCGCCAAAAATTAATCAGCACATCTCCTTATCAATACGTATCGAATGTTTTTTGAATTATTATTATTATCGGTTGATCGGTGTTCCCGAAATCGTCGACGAAAATTTGTATCCGCACACACATACGCACACGCACACATACACATACACACACACACATACATCCATTTTTTCTAAGGTATGCCAAAATATTAGAAACCTTTGAAACGTAAAGATATATAAAAATTTTCATTATCGATTTTTCTGCGATTACTATAACTTTCCCTACGGGAAATTAAAAAAATGTAAAAGTATATAAAATCTTTATTAAACAGCCAAACGTTTCTATATATTATCTTGTCATTTTCAGTGTAATTTAAATTAGTTCACTTCCAAATACTCCAACTATTCACAAAAAATACTCACACGCCATTTAAGATTGTCTGCACATACTTATTTTATAAAATATATCAAATTTTTATTGTATTTTTATTTATGATCAAAATAAGCAAATACAATGTTCAAAATTTTGATTCAAAAAACAATAGAATATTTACAATATATTTTTTCATTGTTTTAAATGAAAATCCATACAAATTAATATCTAGATTATTCTGTGACATCTCTTATTGGCAAATTAAATTAAGCATACATGTTTGAATCCAATTCAATAGCTTTTTTCACAGTTTATAGAACGTAAATAATTTTGTAAAATAATTTAACACTTTATGTAAAAATCGCATCTTTTTAACATTACTTTTCGACAGACAATATTTTTATTACAGCAATGTATTTTGAATATTATTTTTGCATTTGTCTTAAAATCAATAATTAGCTATTTCATGCAGGGCGGGCATAACCAATTTGATTTTGACAACAAATAACACATATAAAAATAACAACTATCTCATCATTGTAGAAATGCTTTTTTTGCTGTTTTTCAAAAATTATTCACATGGATTCTTTTACCCCATGAGCGCAGTAAAATGGGACAGCCAGGAAGCAAACAGGGTCCAGTCTTACTTTTAATTTTAAGGCAATTTCACGAAATGATAGCTTCATTATTCAGCTAATTTAAAATATAAATTTCATGGGCACATTTTTTACAGAGATACCGAACACCTTATATAACCTTGATCTGATATTTTGTCAGAAATATTTATCAGAATTGGAATAACTATTTATTTAATTTAACTCTTGTGACCCCCAAGGTCCATTTGGACGTCACGGTCAGCAAAAAAATAATTTTGGTTCCACGAAATGAAAATTGGGTCCACGGTAGCAGATTACAATACACCAAGTTAATATTTATTTACATTTATTATACTATCTATAAAAAAAGTATTTTGCAATATTTATAAATAGTACTAAAATGTAAATATAAATGTTGTTTTTGGCACTCGATTTGTGGTCACAATGAGCTCGTGAAGATCCAATTTACTGGACAACAAAAAAATTTAACTAAAACCTTCATATAATTTATCCTAAAAATATGAACGAATTTATTATAAGAAAGTACGTTCATCTTATTTTTTTAACTTGTATGTATATTAAATATGTGCATGTAATGTTCTCGTTATAATTTTTTTAATAAATCGCTGAAATCCGAATGGAAGGGAAAAATGACTAAGATATACTCGTACTAGTTAGATGAATGAACAAACCCGACAAGAAAATTTCACTAAAATCTGTATATACTTTTTCCTAAAAATATGAAATAATTGCTCAAAAAAGATACTAAAACTTGTATATTAAATATGTGCTTGTAATTTTATTTATTATGATTTTAATTATTAGTTATATTTATCTATTAAATGTTTAGAATATTCATTTAAATCTTGTAGAGTAGTTTTAATCATGTTTAAGACATTTACATTAGAAGCTTCATATAATCACATATAAATAACTTTGCTTTGGCGTGCTTTTGTTAGATTCTATAAATAGAGCTCAATAAAATTCTTTGCTAACAAATGTGTTAGGTACATCCTTCAAAACTTTACTCATGCGTCTTCTTAATTCGCTGTAAATAAATTTTTTACCATTTATGGAAAATAGTAGGGTAGGACGGGGCACAAAAGTCAAATTGGAATTTAAGTAATTATAGTGTAAAAACCAGACCAACTACATCACAAAACAAAATATGCATTAACAACTATAGAACTATGTTCAGTAAGTATTCCATGTTAATTCCTAATTATAATTATTATTTTTTTTAATTTTTCTAAAATTTGTCATTTGTCCCTTTGTACCCCAAAGGCGGAGTAAAATGAGACAGCCAAGGGTCAAAGAGATTTAACGTCTCATTTTCAATTTTAAATGTATTTTACGAAGCTACAATATTCAACTAATGCAAAATATAAATTTCAAGGGTAAATTTTTTACAGAGATAACACTGTATATAACTTTGATCTGGTATTTCTTCAAAATATTTCTTAGGCAAATTTGGAACAACGAATTATTTAATTTATATCTTGTAATATTGCTTTTTTAACTAAATTTACTTTTTATTAACATTTTTTTATTGTTTATACCTTTACCAGGGTAAAGGTTCGTTGGTCCTTTCTGCCCCACCACATGCAAGCTTTTGTAAAAAAATTTTTTGATACTTTTGAATCTAACTTAAAATAACAATATATCTTATAAAACAATTAAATAACATATACTCAACAGTTATATTATGCTCTCATAAACTAAACAACAGTGCTCACAACCAAAAAAAAAACTCACATCTAAAAAAAATACTTTTGTTATGGATTTTCAAACAATGCCGTTTATCTCTTGATAGCGACGTTAAGAATCAAGGTGATAGCTGGTTATTTATTTTTTGCCCTCTACTTTCAAATATTGTTGATAAAAATATCCCAACTTTACTTCGTTTTTGAGATATCGGTGGTCAACTTTTTTACCAGCAGACCTTCAAGCCTTGCTCTACCCTCCTACTTATATATCCCATACCAGTATATTTCTTTTTTTTTCAATTATATCTTGTAGTGCAAATAAATATGAGTAAGTAATAAAATGAATGAAAGGAAAATATACAAGGAAAAATGTATTGTAATCATTCACAAATATGCACGCGATAAATATTACCAACACCCATGCTAGAAAGGTATTGCTGTTTTGTAATAAGGTCATTGATCTCAACTATTTGCTTGCCCTATGATTGAAATACCCTATTTAACTGCTGCTAATGATATTTTGCTATATATTCTGTTTTTGCACAATATGTTCTTCGAAAGCTTCGGTATTATATTATTGAAATAACCGAGCACTTAGAAAAAAAATGTTTATAAAAAAATCGTTTATGCATTTACAGGGTTTGCACCCGAGGAAGAGAAAGAACTTAATCGTACCATACGTTTGTTCAAAGTCTCTACCTCATTCTGAAAATTTAACTTGAATAATGCACTTGAAATTCATATTGCATTTTGCTTTAAATATTATGTAACTGGTGGTGCATGGCATCGTATCCTTAGGAAAATTGTTGGAACTTTCCGTATAGTATTTAAAATTTTTTTAATTCTAATTTTTTTTGAAAAAAAATAGATTTTTGAGAATTTTGAACATTTTGTAAATATTTGACTATTTTGAAAAAATAGATTTTTTTGTATTTTTTTTTTTGAAAATTTAGTTTTTTTTTGAAGCAATAGCGTTGCTCAATAGTCTAACATTTAAACATTATAAAACTTGGCACGGAACCTACAGAAAAGTAAATAAAATATCTACTTATTATTAAAATCTCTATAAAATATCTGATAATTTTATTCGCATAAGTCTAGTGATCATTTTTGACCATCAAATTGCTTTTTTTTACTTTTTTCATTGGATCTCCGAAACCGCTGGACCTGCTTACACAAAAATTTAATCAGTTCTTCATACCGCCAATACAAGTTATATGCTAACTGAATTACCATTTTTTGCACTTTTTGCCCGGTATCTTCAAAACGGCTGAACCTACCTTGGCGAAAAACTAATCAGCACTTCTCTCCATCAATAGGAATCGAATGTTTTTTGATTTGATCATTTAAGTGTTCTTGAAATCGTCGACGTAAAATTGTATCCGTACATACACAAGCACACACACACACACACACATACATCTATTTTTTCTGAGGTATACCAAAATGTCCAGAAGGCTTTGAAACGTAAAGATATATAAAGAAATTTATTTTTGATTGCTACGGCAAATAATATTAATAATAGTTTATATTATGTAAATTGTAAAATAAAAATAGACGGATACGAAAAATTGTATCCGCACATACATATGCAAATACACACACACATGCATTCATTTTTTCTAATTGTAAGTTATGCCAAAATGTCCAGAAGGCTTTGAAACTTAAAAACTTTCATTTTCGATTACTGCGGAAAATAATATTAATAACAATTTATATTATGTAATTTTTCATATTCATTATTCATTTTTATTTGTGTTTATTATTTATTTATTTTTTTTTTTTTGGGTTTTTCTTTTTTTCTTCTTAATTTTTTTTATTTTTTATGTGTAATTTAGCCATATAACTTACAGAGTTCTGTCTGTCAATAAGTCTGGTTGGTTGAGTTAAAAATATTATGTAAAAATAAAAATTCTAGAATTATTTGCTCTCAAAACGTTTTATGTTATTGAATTAAGTTCTAGCAGTTCTGTTAAAATCGATTGCTGAGTGTATTAAACCTTAGATTGCATTTGCACCAATAGTTCAATGACTTTCAGTCTAAACAAGTACTTCTTGCAAATCTTTCGATAACTAGTTTGTAGATTTCTTGGTGAAAGATATTTTGTCACATTTTTCGCTCGCATTTTCACATATCATTACTCTAGTTAATGATCGGTCTCGTTATTAATAAAATTACTGATAAATTAACACGATTGTAAAGCAGATAGACTTTTTCAATGAAGTAAATTTTTCCGTGTTCAAATAAATTAGTATAATGGATTCGTTATAATAAGGCCGTTAATCTCGCCGTTTTGCTTCATGTTTGAAGTATCGATGATGTGTTATGTCTGCATTTGCGTTATGGTCGATGAATTTGCGTTCCAGATGCAGTTTTAAGCATTCGTGTTGCATTTCAGTTCAGATCCACCTCGCTCTTCGCTGCACGACACAAAGCCGTCGGTCGGGTATTGCATTTTTCTAGTTGGCCCTAAACTTCCATTCATCTTTGTAGCCGGAGAGCTAAGGAATTTTTTTCTTTGAGAACTTTCATAAGAGAATTTATAACTGACTAACAATTGATAGATATTTCTACTGGTAATATTTTTATAATGGTGTAGTTTTCTCATTTTTTACTTTTATGCTTTCAACAAATTAACTGATCGCATCAATTTGTATGCCTTCAACAAATTAATTGATCTCAACTTTGATTAACGAATATACTTGTTATGGAGAAGTGGCAAAATTTTGTGTTTTGACGAAAATACTCGTTACGCTTATAAATCTTTGACCATTTGCTATTTAGATTGAATGTTGTTTTTTTTAAAAAAAAAACGTTTGAGGCTATACCGGTATAAAGTAAATAGTTGCAATTGGCATTTTTCTCCAAAACATCATTTTACTTTAAACAACTTAATTAACCAGTTAACTTTGATTGACGAATATACTCGTCATGGAGAAGTGGTAAAGGTCAATACTCGTTATTTTTGACCGTTGGTTATTTAGATCGTAATTTTAGAAAAAAACAAGATTTTTAGAATTCCTTGAGACTATACAGTATATAATGAATAGTTGCAAAGTGGAATTTTACTTTATAACATGATTTTACCTTAAACAGATTAATTAACCCGTTAACTTTGATTGACGATTATACTCGTCATAGAGAAGTGGTAAACATGATGTATTGGCAAATATACTCGTTATTTATGACCATTAGTATTTTAGATTGCAATTTTTGAAACAAAATTTGCTCAAATTTCAAGATTTTTAGAATTCCTTGAAGCTATACCGGTATAAAATGAATAGTTGCATAGTGGAATTTTACTTTAAAACATCATGTTACCTTAACCAAATTAATTACCCAGTTAACTTCGATTGACGAAAATACTCGTCATGGAGAAGTGGTAAATTTTTTTAACTTGACAAATATACTTGTTATAAATCATCGATCATTTTTAGGCTATTTATTTTGTAATTTTTGAAGAAAAGACAATACATATTCTAAATTTTCAAGATTTTAGAATTCATGGCATTTTACTTTAAAACATCATTTCACCTTGCTTCTGACCACAAAAAACTTTGCACACAATTTAGTGAGACAGCCACGCCACAGTTAACTGGTTAAAAAAAAGTTACCGATTTTGCAATATTTAGTCTTTTTATTAAGAGTTATATGTACATAAATAGCAGAAGATCGTGTAGTTCTCTTTTTTATATTTATGTATTTCGATAAATATTTCAATGAATAATTAAGTATTTTTGAATAAAATAGTGTACAAACAATAAACACAAATTACACATACAAGCACACAATGAAGTACTCACAATATTTTTTATATAAATTAATTACTATTTTTATTTTTAAAAAATGTTTTTTCATCTAATTGCATAACAAGTAAAATTTTAAGAATAGAAAATGGGTTTTAAAATATAAAATCCTCTGAACAATGTACGTGACTTTGAGATTAATCATACCTTAATGCTAATTGCTGGAAATTCCCGTACCGTAATTAAACATTCGAAGAATAAAAATAATCAATAATTAATAAAACATGAACAATGATTCATACCAAATTTAAATGTTTCCAAAAGTAAATAAACAAAAACTAATCAAGCCGAGTTAGAACAAAGAACTTTCTTTCATATTTCATCATGTATTAGAGGACCGTATCTCATGTTTCTGAGAATTATATAAAGTGAATTCCAAAGTTAAAATTGTGTATTTTTAAGAATTTTTGAAAATGAATACTATCTATAATTTTAAAAATTGAAATCCGAATAATTTCTGATACTTAAAAAATGAATTTTCGAATATTTTGGATATTTGGAAATTTGTTGAAAATTTTATTCTTCACCCTGTCAACACTTCACAAGCAATAAATATATTTTTCAAACATTGTGATCGAATACTGCGCTTTCTCACTCAACTATTGCTATTTTTTTTGTACTTTTTGCTTCATATCTCCGAAACTGCTGGACCTTCCTTTGCCAAAAACTCATCTTCCTTCCTTTGACAAAAGCACTTCTTTCGGGCAATACGAATCGAATGTTTTTAGATCATTTATCTCGAAATCGTGGACGAAAAAGTGTATCCAAACATACACACACATACATAGATTTTTGCTAAGGTATGCCAAAATGTTCAGAAACCTCTGAAAGGTATCTAAAAATTTTATTTTAGATTTTTTGCGATAACTATAACTTACCCCAGTGGATGTTAATTGTTAATATGACTTAATTATTTTAATTTTGACTCACAATTTTACTTTTACCGATCCACTAAAAATAAGTTTCTGCTTGCCGGAGCCCTGGCTATTCTGTTTAAGACATTCTCTTCTCAATGCACTTGCGAATGGCCGATGCGAGCGAACGATCATCCACGATTGATATTCGCGTGAACATTCTAAAACAATAGTCACTGCTTGGCAGGGTCTTTTTTAACGTGCTTTTTATATACATAGTTGTTATATAGATAGATACTATAAAAGCACATTTTAAGAAATCTATAAAAAAAATGATAGAATTTTTTTTTAAATTATTCTAAAAATTAAATGGAAAGATTATTAGGATTTTATTTTTCGGGCTGTGACATGCAATGTAATTTTAGTTAAAGCAATTACTATATTTTGTATTATTTAAATATAGAGTGAAGCGGGGCACAAAGGTCCAATTTGACTTTGAGCAATTATATTTTGAAAAAAATATATCCAATACTTATATATTTTGAAAAAAATAATCCAAACCGATTATATCACTACAAGTAACACATATCAAACAAATAACTATCTGACTGTGTTCAGTAAAACTCCCAGCTAATTGTCGAAATGTGTTCTTTTTCTGATTTTCAAAAATTTGTCACCAGGTCTTTTTTACCCCATAGGCTCTGTAATGTAACGCTAAGGGGACAAACAGATCTTATTTTATGTTTAAAGGCATTTTACGAAATAATAGCTACATTATTCAACCAATGCAAAATATAAATTTCATGAGTACATTTTTACAGAGATGTATATATTTGTATATACCTTGATCTGGTTATATAATTTTATACAAGTCTTTAAAAATATACAGGGTCTCCCAGAGCTTAATATCAAACCGAAGCAGGATGATAGTATTGACCTTAACTGTCCTGAAAAAAAATATAAAAAAAAATATCTTGCTTTGTTTTGAAATTATGAGCTTTTAAGTGCAACCCAGAGCTTTGGTGAAATTATGATTTTGGGTTATTTTGGTTTTTATCAATTTTGTTCATTTAAGCTTTGAAACCGTAACAGTGAATAACATTTCTAGGACCAAAGTAAAAAATAATAACTGCTCCAAGTTTTCAAGAATTAAGACGTTTTATTAAACTTTCAATTTAAAATTTTGAAAATCCGTTTTGAGATGCCCTCCTTTAAAAATATGTACTAAAGTGTGTTGGCAAATTTTGTCAAAAGTTGGCGCATTTTATCAGGATTATAAAATGGTATTATGCTTCATAATTTCATCATGGAAAAATTTCGAGTAAATAAATAAAAACTTAAAAATAACACGGCTAAAGCATTTGGGTGTTTAAAAAAATTAAATACACGTTCGGCCGCATATTGTGCGTAGTAAATATGATTTATTAATTTGTTTAATAATTACTATGCGATTGCTTGTAGTAAATCAAAGTAATTAATCCATATAATATAAATAATCAACAGGTGATTATGAACAACAAAAATGCAAAATCATCAAACTATAAATATAAAACAGATCAAACTATTAATATAATCTTGTTTTCAACGGCAATGTGATGAAATCCATTATGTATCTTATTATTACAATATCGTTAAACTTTTCACTTAAAAAAGCTTCATTTATAAGCTTATGATGTTAAAATAAAATAAATTTTTTTCTGAAGAAGTATATATTTGAAATTATAAATAATATTTCATTGATTAATTTCTGATCATTCATTAAATGAAAATTGTTTCTAAATTTAGGCTCTTATCAAGCGAATTTTGAACTAAATCCATTAAAGTCATTATTTAAACGAAACAATTTTATGAGGAAGCATGTATTTGTAATGATAAGTAGTACTTTATTAATTAATTTCTGATCATTCATTAATTAAACTTTCTTTTCAAATATAGGCTGTTGTCAATCTAATATCGAACTTAATCCATTAAAAAACTGGTCATTATTTAAATAAAACAATGTTTTTTTGTGAAGTATATAGTTGCAATGATAAATATTGTACTTCATTGAATAATTTCTGATAATTCATTAATTGAAAATTGATTTCAAAATTATACTTTATCAATCGAATTTCGAACTTAATCCTTTAAAAAATCGCACTGGTTATTATTTAAATAAAACAATGTTTTTTTCTGAAGAAGTATATATTTTTCCCATGATATAGTACTTGTTTGATCATTTATTAATTGAAATTTGTTTTTAAATAATGTTTGTTACCAATCTTACTAATTTAAATAAAACTTTTTGTTTCTGAAGAAGTATATATTTTCGATGACAAATAGTACTTTATTGATTAATTTCTAATCATATATTAATTCAAAATTGTTTTCAAATTTAGGCCGTTATCAATCTAATTGCGAACTTAGTCCAATTAAAAATCATCAGTCATTAATTAAATAAAACAGGTTTTTTTCTAAAAAAAAGTATATATTTGCAATAATTATGCTTCTGATTATTTATAATCAAAAACTTATTGAAAATTGATTTTAAATTTAGGCTAATATCAATCGAATTTCGAAATTAATCCTTTTAAAAGTCGATATGGTTATTATTTAAATAAAACAATGTTTTTTTCTGAAGAAATATATACTTGCAATGATAAATAGTACTTCCTTGATCAATTTATTGAAATATCTATTGAAAATTATTTCTAAATTCAATCTAATTTTGAACTTAATCCATTTAAAAATCGCAAGGGTCATTATTTAATTTAACCCATTTTTTTCTGAAGAAGTATATATTTTCAATGATAAATAGTACTTTATTGATTAATTTCGAATCATTCACTAATTCCAAATTGTTTTTAAATAATGACTGTTACCAATCAAATTTTGAACTTAATCCATTTAAAAATCGCACTGACCATAACTTGAAAACATAGCACGAACATGCAACTCATTGGTGTTCCCCCAGTTCACTGCCCTTACGTGTTAAGCAAAAAAAATATTTGTGTGCGCTCGCATGCAGATTTGTGTATGTAGTCGTATGTATATATGTTCCCCTAATATTGTTTACTGCATCATATGAAATAGAATTCTGCCCCTGTATTAGGTTTTCAACCCTTGCGCTCTTCTTTGTAAAGTTTTAGGTTTTTAATTTGAGATCTGAAAAGATTTAACTACAAGTTTTAGCTACTGCATTATGAATTATATATTAACGGATATGCGCGCAAATCAACAGATGAACAGTTGATACATTAGCATTTTCAACGATTAATAGTTTCGTTTATCTCTGGGTGCATTTACCTTGATACTGAAGCTCGGTATTCTTTTTCAAAACTTGTTCAGTTTTCACTCACACCTAAATATGATTGAGGAGTATTAAGATTTAGGGCTTTGACAAATAACAGTTAACCAATGCAGAATACCATCAAAACTAGAAATAATAATATGAGACTTTTTGGAATCTACTGAAATGTTTCTTCACTCATTTTTTGCCTTCATTAGCACCATTTGTTTGCACTGCCCATTTAGTAACTTTTTTTACTAAATCATTTTTTATATTTGTAACAGTAATCAGACTGCAATATCCTATGAGCTATTGCATTCTGATAGCTGTTACATAATAATAATTATTATTATAATAATAGAAATGAATAATGTCTTAGCGAAAAATACTACTAAATTGGCACAACTATAAATGATAAAAATGCGTGCCTATATTTATATAGAATCCAAAAAATTTAAATGATAAAAATTTAGGCACAGTTTTCAACGTTTATATAATAAAAGTCAATAGTCCTTATTCAAAAACTCTTATTTAAATATCTTTCAGAAAATTTTTGATAGAGAAAACATACATACGTACTAATATTTTCTATTTTTAATTTAAACGCTTTGTAATTAAAGCTAAGCCACATTCAACAAATTTGTTAAAAAAAAATAAAAAGTTAAATTGCAGTTAAAAGTATTTGATCTTGATTCCAACAATCTTATTTAAATGTTTTTCGAAAATTATTTGATAATAGAGAAGCCTCTTTCACTAATATTTGCTACATTATATTTACACAGTTCAGTTTAAATTAAAAATGTAGAGATGCAACTCATTCGAAAACTCTAAGCCACATTTAACAGATTTAGTAAAAATGATGCAAAACGTTAAATTGCAGTTGAAAATAATTATTTGATAATAGAGAAGTCGCTTGTACTAGTATTTGCTACATTATATTTACACAATTCTGTAGAATTAAAAAATGTAGAGATGCTACTCATTCTAAGAAACTAAGCCACATTTAACAGATTTGGTGAAAAGATACAAAAAGTTAAATTGCAGTTAAAAGTAATTGATGTTGATTCCAAAAAACTTATTTGAACGTTTTTCGAAAATTATTTGATAATAGAGAAGCCTCTTGTACTAATATTCACAACTACAACTAATTCTAGAAAATGAAGCCAGATTTAACTGATTTTATGAAAAAAGACAGAAGGTTAAATTGCAGTTAAATGTAATTGATGTTGATTCAAAAAATTACATTTAAACGTTTTTCGAAAATTATTTGATGATAGAAAAGCTTCTTTTACTCATATTTTCTGCATTCTATTTGCACAGTGTTGTATAATTAAAAAATATAGAGATGCAACTCATTTTGAAAAACTAAGCCACCTAAAAATTAAATTGCAAGTAATTTTTTAACCGCATTTTGGAAGACTTAGAAGATAGCAAAAAATTTCATTTTTTACACACTATTTATACAGTTCTGAATAATCCCAAAACATAAATAACTCTTTAAAAAATCTAAATTACTAGGCCACATTTAATAAATTCAGCGAAAAAAATTAAATTGCAGTTAATTTTTAAATCACGTTTTGGAAATCTTCCTTAAAAAAATGTTAATATTTTTTTGAAAATATAAAATAATACAACTGGTACAGTAGTGACCTTACATACCTTAAGTAGATATCATATAAAAATTACACATATCTGTTTGCATTAAAATTATATCTTGTACTCTTCGTTTCTCAATGCATTTATTGCAGCAATAAATATGAAAATTAATCAACTTTGTAATTGGATATTAGTGCACACCATTCGTCTTATATGATAACGGGTGTTTTATAATACTAAAACGCTTGTAATGTATATATGCAACTAATTAAAATAAAATTAAGAATAAGTTGATATGTTTGCATACGTCTAAAAAGGTAATGGAACGTCTTCCACATTAAAGTGGGTGGGATATGACCATATATATATATATATATATATATATATAGGGTATGCCGGGGCATAAAGGTTCAATTTGTCTTTCAGTAATTCTACTGTCCAAACTAATTGAACTACCTGTTAACATATAACATACATTAAACAAACAACTATCGAAATATGTTCAGTAAAATTCCCAGTCAACTCCCACATTTTCTAAAATTTGGCATCTGTCCCTTTTTGCCCATGAGTGGGTTAAGAAAATATACTCAAAGGGCAAACAGATCCAACGTTTTTTTTTAATTTTAAATGGATTTTACGATATAATAACTTCATTATTTAAACAATGTGAAATACAAATTTTATGGGAACATTTTTTACAAAGATTTAATAGTATATAACCTAGATTTGGTATTCAGAAATATTCATCAGCAGTGGTCGTAATTAGTTTATCTCTTGTAAAATTCCTTTTTTTTTAACTCGATTTGCATTTTTATTACTATGTATTATTGTTTAAACCTTTGTCCAATGTAAAGATTTATATGGTTCTTTTTACCCCACGGAAAAGTAAGTTTTTATAGAGGAGACATAAAAAACTACTGAAGAACGTATACTAATAAATTATAATTCAGGTATAAACTAAACACAAAAGCTTAAAACCAAAAAAACTACTAACTAAACAAAACTTTTGGCATCAATATTGATACATTTCCGTAACGTGATAGGTGGTTACATATCTTTGCCTTCTACTTTAAAACAGCAATATTGAAAAATTCTATACTTTGCTTATTTTTTTGAGTTAATTATGAAGCCCCGCTCTACCCTATATACAGGGCCGGTCTTGGGATCCTCAGCGCCTGCATGCCAATTTTTTTCTAGCTAAATTTCATTATGTTAGTTATAGCTTGCAAGAATATTTTTAAATTTTCCATTATTTCTAACGCATGTGTAATATTAATTTTTTGATTTTGAAAAACTTTACTAATTGTTTTTGGAGATTTTGCGCGATTTTTTCTATTGAGCACAAATCATAGAAAGCAAAAAAATTCTAGCCTCTAGAATACTGGTACTTCCAAATGTATGTATTCATCTTTACTTTCCCCCTCGTACATCAGATTGTTGTTTTAAAGTTAAATGTATGATGTATTTTTAAGATATTGTCCAAAGATTAGTAAAAGATGCAATGAAATTTTATATTTCTTGAATGATATTGAAAAAACTATATTACAAACTTCATAATCGTGTTGGCGCCCCCTAAGGCGTGCGCCCGCATTTTTGCATGTATTGCATTTAAGGTAGAACCAGCTCTGCTTATATATACATATATATATATATATATATATATATATATTTCCGTTTCCTATCGAGATTTTAAAATTGATTTTTTTACATCTTGTTGTTAGTAAAAAAAAAATGTAATCCTTTGTGCTGATTCATAACGCTCTTACATGCAAAATGACGTCACCAACTTCCATTTTTATTACGTGCATATATTTTAATGCAACGATATGAAAAGGATTATATTACAAATATTGTTCGACATTTTTTTAAATTTATGATTGCATTAAGAATAAACATATTAAATTTGAAATACGTGTGTTTTATGCTGCATTTTATGATTTCATTCAGTAGGTTTAACCTTGAAGATAATTTTCTGTGGTCTACGATAAATATTGTACGTATGCATATTCATGAGCAAATGTTTTAACAGAGAATAGAATTGAATTCAATTTAAGTAATTGTTTCAATAATATTGTGCTTTTTTAAATATAAATTAAAAATATCTACAACTTTGTATTTTTATGATAAATGTTGAGATTGAGATATTTTTCTTCACATCTCGTTAGTCTTGTGCACATTAATCAAATTGCAATATTTTGTTATCAAATTATAAACATGATAACAAGTTATAAGCTCGACGCTCAAATAATTGCTTATTACTTGTTCGCTCGTAAAAAATATTATTTCATGATTTTTCGTGATTAAAACTATTTGAAACTAAAAAACCTAAAAAACTTTTCGGTTTGTATAAAATTCAACAGTTGCAACAGTTCAACCTTTTGGCGACAGTACTTATTGTCGTTACAATATTTTCACTCTTGAAAGATGCTTTCTAGTGTGAAAGTACTGCTTTTAATGTATCTAAACATTTACAAGTGATAACGATCGACCATATTTTTTAATATATATATATTTAATCTTAGTTATTTATACATCGTATACTTTTTATTTTATATCCTATTGTTAAATATATCTATTGTATTCAAAAGTATTTAAAAGTTATATTTACAGCTGCGGCGGCAAAATTCGTATTAATTCTGCATTTAGCGAGTGGAAAGGGTTAAAGGACTCATAAGATTTATTATTATATTGAAGTACTTAGAAATTATATTTAAGGGTGTATTCTAGTGTAGAGGCATAAATTTTAGGTAAATTCTTAATTAAACGTCTAAAAAAAAGGAAATTATTTTTTTACTATCATTTTGTTTATAATTTATTTATAAACGTACAAGAGTACAGAAAAAAAGTAAAAAGAAAAAAGTTTATAATTTTAAAAATTAGCAGTTGTTAAAGTGGGGGGTCTCAAAAAAATGACACGTGACCATGCCTTAACTGCAACCCTCTTTTTTGCAATTTGAATTTATTTATCAATTTAATTATATAATAGAGATTCTATAGTTTTTCTTAAACTTACGCATTTCATTTACGAATAATGATCATAACATTAATTTGAATATTTAACAAACAAAAAAAACATAAAATATCAAGATTTATTTTTACTAATAGGTATCTAATTGAGTAGGTAAGCTAATTTAGTAGGTATCTTTTGTTTAAAGATTCATATATTTATCTTATTAGATTCTTCGACCGGAAATAAGAGATTCAAGTCGAATCCGTTTTCTGTTGATAGTAAAATCATAAAATTGTTATAAATTTTAATTTTTGTATTTTATATCACAATATTTTAAATGACAAAAAATTACCTTTTTATTTTCTAAAATGAAATTAATAAGTCGTTTTAAATTTCAATCCTGGTAATCAGAAATTAAAAAAAAAGAAAGAATCTAGAATGATACGCCATTGACATATACTCAGATTAAGATAAAAAAAAGACAAAATTGTGACTGTTAGTAAAAAGAATCACTTTTCTTACCACTTTTTTGAGTTTCTTGAATATTTTTAAAAATAGCAGGAACTGAAATTTGGGGAGGAGGCTGGTATATGTTCGAGAGAAGTCTATAAAGAAAAAAATTATTTAAATTTTAAAAAATCCTCTCGTTCACACAATCTTAAATACTTACTTTGAAAAAATGAAACAAACAAAAAAAACGTTTTTTTTTTGCATTTCTTTTTCCCCCTTCAATAATAGGTCATTCTAATACGAAGCATGGCAATCCAAATTTCTTACAGAGAACATTTTTTTCAAAAATGTAGGAGTAATATTATCATTTCTTTATATGTAGGACTATATAGGTAATAAAATATAATAATTGAGATTAGCTAATTAATAGCAATTTACTCCTAAATATGATTTTAAGTCTTTGAAAGCTTTACTTGTTTCGATATGTAGCCACAAGATAAGCGGATGAATAAAAGAGTGACAACAGGTTTTCATTTGAACTCTTTTGTACAGAGATGCAGAAATGGAATTATAACATGAAGCTATCCTATTTTGAATTTAAGATTTTGAAATTATATATATATATATATATATATATATATATATATTAGGGTGGCGATAGGATGGGGCGGGGCACAAATGTCCAATTTGATTTTAAGCATTTATACTGTGAAAAACAAATCAACTACATCAAAACAAATTGCACATATCAAAGCTAATTTTTCATTGTACAAATATATTTTATTCGTTATTTTTCAAAAATTTGTCACTTTGTCCAGCCAGGGGGCAAAAAAATCCACCGTTTTATTTCTAATTTTTAAGAGATTTTATGGAACTGCATTATTTAATCAATGCGTAGCAGTTTAATCATAAACTTAAACAATAAGATCAAAAATCATATTCTAAATATGTATTTTTGAACAGAATAAATAAAAAATATTATTTCTTACTAAATCATAATTTTCGCTTTGATAGATATTTTTGTTAATTTATTCTAATCAGACTCATTGTATATTGAAATATGTACAATTATTACAAATAAAATGAATACAACTTCTGTTTGAAATACATATTATATAGACACATTTTTATTATCATCTTTGTCAAAATCATCAGGGTTGGAATAATAACTATAAAGGTAATTTAACTTTTGTATAATTGCTTTTTTAATTTATTTTATATTTTTATTCTTCTTATCGCAAGTATAAAGGTATAGGTAGTTGGTTTCACCCCAACCACATATAAGCTGTTGTAAGGGTTATATAAAAAATGGTTGAATTTAACTCAAAAATAACAATATCTCTTATGAAACAATTAAATAACGTATTCTCAAAAATTTTATGCAGGTATTGTAAACTAAACAATCGTGCTCAAAAACAAAGAGACTTATAACGAAAAAAATACTTTCGTTACAAAATTGATAATGTGGTCGTTTATCTCGTGTTAGCGATGTCGCCCGAACAATAGCTGAATACACATCTTTTGCCCTATACTTTCAAATATGGTTGTTAACAAATTTCTAACTTGACTTGTTTTTGAGATATTGGTGATGGACCTGTTTATCTGCGGACCTTTAAGCCCCGCTTTACTCTATATATAATGTTGCACTTAATATCCCCTTCTTACGCTTGATCGAACAATTTTATTGCACAAATGTTTAAATAACCACTTACACCTGCTTACAATTCTTGTGACATAACAATATATCTATTCTCCCATTATCCAAAATATTTTTTCTGGGGCACGTGCCTTTATAGGTATGCCCTAGCGCAACTTAGGACCCTCAAAAAAGATGTTAACATGCAGGGGACCGGGTCTCCAAAATTTTGGTTCTTCTTTCCACCAATTCATTATGTCGATAAATTTTGGATTTCATTTTTTCTACACGTAAATTCTTATAACAGACATGATATACATAGATATAAAATACAATTTTTAAATTTTAATAACAGTTTTATGATTTTACTATCAACAGAAAACGGATTCGACCTGAAATTCTTATTTCCGGTCGAAGAATCTAATAAGATAAATATATAATCTAATACAATAAAGGAATCTTTAAACGAAATATACCAACTGAATTAGCTTACTTACTCAATTAGACCCCTATTAGTAAAATAAATTTTAATAATCTATGTATTTTTTAATTTCCTATGGAAGAATCTAATGAGATAAATACATGAAACGAAAGATACCTATTCAATTAGCTGATCTTCTCAATTAGATACCTATTAGTAAAAATAAATCTTGATATTTTATGTTTTTTGGTTTGTTAAATATTCAAATTAATATTGTGAACATTATTCGTAAATGAAATGCGTAAGTTTAAAAAAAAAAACTATAGAATCTCTAGTATATAATTAAATTGATAAATGAATTCAAATTGCAAAGTCGTTTTGTAATGAGTCTGTACTGAGCAACCAGTTTACTAGATCAATTTCTTTTTTGCGACCTCAATTTGCAATTTTTTGTAGTATATATTATTATAATTTGTTATAAAAATAATATAAATTTGTAAATTATATGATAAAAAAAATTATATTCATAAATATTTTTATAAATTAGATTATAACCAAATATGATTTATTTTTACTTTAAAATGCATCCAAATATATAATAGGGTAGAGCGGCGCTTGAATGTCAGGGGGTAGAAAGGTTCACCTCTATTAACTCAGAAACGATACTATTTTAAAATAGAAGGCAAAAGTTGTCGAAGCAGCTATCACCTTAATTCTTACGATGTCACTATCAGGAAATAAACGGCAATGTATCAATATTCATAAAAATATTTTCTTTTTTTTGATAGTTTTTTTGGTTTTAAGCTCATTTATTTTGTTTATGATACCTGAATGTAATTTTTAAAATATTTAAAATATTTAATTTTATTAGATGTATTGTTATTTTTAAATTAGATTCAACAGTTTTTTTTAAATAACCCCTATAAATGCTTACATGTGGGTGGGATAAAAATAACTAACTTTCACGCTAAAAGTGTAAACAATAAAAAAAATAGTGAATTAATTTTAAAAATCTATTTTACAAGAGATTAAATTAATAGTTATTCTACTTATGCTAAAAAATATTTTTGAAAAAATACCAGATCAAGGTTATATACAGTGTGATCTTTGTAAGAAATATGCCCATATAATTTGCATTTCGCATTGGTTGATAATGTGGCTATTATTTCGTAAAATTCCTTTAAAATTAAAAATGACACTTTGCTTCGACTTGGGACAGATGACAAATTTTAGAAAAAATATTAGAAAGCACATTTCTATAATTTGGAATTAACCGGAAATTTTACTAAACATAGTTCGATAGTTGTTTGTTTGATACGTGTTTGTTGTGATTTAGTTCATTTAGTTTAGACAGTATAATTACTGAAAGTCAAATTGGACCTTGGTGCCCCGCCCTATCCTATATGGAACTTTGGTGGACGCCGGTCGTGCAGTGGATATGGTTATCACTCATGGCGGGATGGGTCGTAGGGTTCAGTTCCTCGTTCGGTCAACCTGACATAATAGAAAATAGCCCTCTTTGGCATAGCAGCGTGATTGGCAATGGATAATCTGGCGCACTAGAACATCCCTAAATTGAATAGTTGATTTTCAGGAACCTCTTCTCGCAATCAGGACCTAGCTCGTAAATCGATTAATCGATGTGGAAAAATAGCATTGATCTTATTCGAGCCGCGTCGTGGCGTCGCATCAATACGGTGACCGTCTTGGAATGCTATTTCACAGTAAAAGATAAGTACAACCGCGAAGGTACACCGACTAAGATGCAAGAGCACAGTGCACACAAACTCAAAATTAGCGGCGCGTGTGTCTACATGTCTGATTAGACTTGTGTTTGTTTGAATTGCACATGCGCTCTCGTCACGTGACGAATATGTGTACTCTCGCGCGTAATGTAATGCAACTGCTAAGGCTGCACTTTTTTTATCGGCTTCTACATTTAAATGGTAAAAATGTTCGAATTTTACTAGAATCTTACCTGTTTTGATAGATTCTTATGTACAGGCGGATTCGTATTAACGTAGAAATCATTTTAAAGCAGTAGACATGTACATGCATTCTAATGTCTGTGAAATGCACATTGTATGCACCGGTTTGGTCTATACGTATCTATATACATATATTATTGACGCCATAGCTATTTTATCGCAAAATAATTTATATACAAACATACTCTATACAAAGTCTATATACAGAAATGATAAATCAAAATAATAAATTTAAAAAATATATCATAACATATATAAACTTAACAAAAGTTTTCGCTCTATTTAAAAAAATAATTTTACGTATTCAATAAAAGGCCGCTACATAATATAAATGACCCTGTATACATTTAACTAAGTTATTTCATATACTATATATATATATATATATATATATATATATATATATATATATACATGTGCAAACGTTCCTACATGTGCCAGTATTAGTAGTGAGTGTAATTATAGAGTCTCAAAATGGTTTAGTAAATTGTACCCAACCCTACGTTAATAGATTTCCTTGGACATTTAGATAATTTTTCAAAGTAAAGAATAATTGCATAATTTTTTTTTTGAAACAATGATCAGAAAATTTCTATCTGTGGGAATGAAAACAGGAATTTCTTTGGATACACTGAAAGATTCGTTGAAGTGCATTATACCGGTTTATTTTCGTATAGGGATAGGCTTAAATGTATGATATTGTATTCCGTTCTAGCGTATCTTATATGATTCTGTTCGAATGAGATATCTGCATATGTACGCGACAGACGGTCATTATAGCTCCCCACCGCGCATGTGCAAAAAGTTGAACGGTGCAAACGGATTTCTGCAGACTGCATAGCTAAACACCGCGCGAGTTAGAATTACTTTGGATAACGACAAATACTCAATGCTGCTAATTTATAATTGTTATTTTTGTTTAGTACGTTTTAATTTAGTTATTTATTGTTAGTTAAACTGTTTTAAAATTTATGTGTTGAATAGGTAGTTAAGTGGTTTAGTTGTCATGAAAGTGCAGTTCTAGTAAACGAGAGAGTATGCTGCCGATAAAGTGTTCTTGGATTAATAATCTAAATCGTTAAAAATTATCATGTAAGTTCTGTTATTAATTACTGTGTGGTTTAAATTTGTGGTTTGATCCTTAATTGCATCGAAATTCATATATTTCAATTATTTGCTATGTATATTGAATTCGAACGTAAAATGCATTTTTGCAATGTTTTGATAAATTTATCAGAATTGCATTGGTAGTCCGTATGCGACTTGGTGCGTGCGCGTCGTTTTGTGAACCCCTTCATATCATCACGTTGACGTCGACGCCGCCATTTTTAGATCTTGTAAGAAACTTTGCAAAAGTCGCCAATATGAATCCACCGACACAAATAGAATCTTATTTGCGATGAGAGCGAGATTAAATCTATCAAACATTATTTCATGGTAAATGATTCCAAGTGCATGTCCTTTCTACCATTATTTACTTGTCATTGAGCCAGAACAATTTTTTGCACAAATGCCGGTTCATAACTTTCATTGAGTTCCAACTTTACTCTACTTTGTTTTTAATATTTCGGCATTTGCTAATTTCTCCCAGTATTTAATTATAACCATAATATTTATTTGTAGCAATTGCTCTTAGCCGTTATGCAGCAGATATAAATTATATATAGTATCGTTGTTAAAGTAACATACTATGATGGGCGGAAAATGTCGATGCTCTAAAATGCTTGTATATATTAATTACTATTCAGGCTACTAGTAATAACTTATACGATTAATAAAACTTATAAAAGGGCGCTTAATCGCAAAATAACTAATAATTTGACATAGAGCACTTACGCAAATTATATATATATATATATATATATATATATATATGTGTGTGTGTGTGTGTGTGTGTGTAATATGTGTGTATATGCGTGTAATCAGTTACAGTATTGTTTTTATCATGAATACTATTTTAAAATGCGCCAAACTAACCTATCATTGATATGTCAAATGCGTGTAATAAACATTCTCAACTTGATGGCGACAGTCCGTTTTTTTATTAATTTTTCACATAAGCGTAATGCTTACAAATATGTATATAAGGAAAATTCTGTATATTTTTTTATCTATGTAAGTATGATTTTCTATTTAAGTGTTAAAATCTTCTATATGTCTGCAGTAATAGAGACAATAAGAAACGAATCACTTGAATATATAATTTAGTACATACTCTATAATATACATATACACCCTTAGTTTAGATTTCAGTAAATTTAAATGTAAATTTTTGCAGCATTTCATTACAAAATTATACACTGGGAGTTCTAAAATACAATGGCAGAGGGTAATGGTGAAGTTTTGAATGACCTTCATAAGGTTGAGCTCTTAAGTGATTCTGAACGCACAGCAGATTATCCTAAATTAATTGAATATGGCCTAGATCAAAAGGTATATTCAATGTACTGAAATTGGAAAACTCTGATCTGGATTGTG
Organism: Ctenocephalides felis; assembly: GCF_003426905.1. NCBI lineage: Eukaryota > Metazoa > Arthropoda > Insecta > Siphonaptera > Pulicidae > Ctenocephalides > Ctenocephalides felis. Next base: position 149,619,222 of record NW_020538040.1, read on the forward strand.
AAAACTATTCACATTCTGTTTTTTTTAGGTTGCTGTTAAATTAGATGAAATTTATAAAACTGGGAAACTTGCACATGAAGAATTAGATGAAAGAGCTTTGGATGCCCTACGTGAATTTCCTATAGACGGGGCCTTAAACGTACTTGAACAATTTATAGATTCAAATTTAGAACATGTTTCAAATAAATCAGCATATTTGTGTGGTGTTATGAAAACATACAGGTGAAATAGTAGTGAAAGTAGCACGATTGTACATGTGCATGAGATAGTATCATAAGTAAGGCATTTTTTGTGTAAATTTAAGGCAAAAAAGCAGAGCTGGTCAACAAGGGTTATCAACACCAACGCCTGCAGCGCCTGCAAAAGGGCCTGACCAAGAAAAAATTAAACAAATTTTAGATCGGACAGGTTATTTATTAGATGTAACAACAGGTAAGTACTAGGTGCAATCTTTAGGTTTGTGATACATATAAATACATAAATATATATTTATATATATTATATATATATATATATATGTGTGTGTGTGTATATATATAATATTAATATTAATAAAATAATATTAACAACGGCAAATAATTTTATTTGCCGTGGCATTTTTAAAACATAAAATTTACATATACATACATATGAGATGAATGCTTTTGAAATCACCTTTTTATATTATATTCATTTTAATTATTTTTTGAATATATAGAATCAAAATATATTTTTGTGTAATGTGTGGAAATGTATGTTTGCTTTTGTTTTATATGTGTATATATAAAACAAATATATATATATATATATATATATATATATATATATATATATATATTTCTAAGATCTATATCTCCATGTTATTTATATGTGCACTTTAGAATTATATTGTACTAATTGTACAGGACAACGCAAGTATGGTGGTCCTCCACCAGATTGGGATGGGCCCACTCCCAGTACTGGCTGTGAAGTGTTTTGTGGCAAAATCCCAAAAGACATGTATGAAGATGAACTTATACCTTTATTCGAGAGTTGTGGCACTATTTGGGACTTACGTCTTATGATGGACCCAATGACTGGAACCAATAGGGGCTATGCGTTTGTCACCTTTACTACTAGAGATGGAGCACAAAATGCAGTTAGAGAGGTTTGTAGCTTGTTTAATAATAACTAATGTGCCATTTTTTATCCTTACTTTATATGTATATACATGTATATATGTAAAGATACATATATTTATGTATGTATGTAATACTATATGCATATATCTTTTATAGATTAATTTTTAATGTCTTGAACATTTCTTTAATGTTTACTTCAGTATTGTAATGCTTCAGTTATTTGATTTTTTATATATGTACACCTTTTTATATTTCTATGATTATATATACATATGTAAATTAATTTATATATATATATATATATATATATATATATATATTTATTTATAAATACATTCGTGTTCATATGCATACAAAGGTGTACATATACAATATATTATCTAAATCCGAAATTTTTCAAGAACGGTAATGATTATTCTTTTAATAATACGTTATTTGCATTAATACTTTTAGTTGTTGATTGTTCAAAATAAGGTAAAGTGTTAAATTCTAACTTTTTATTAAGGCAATATTAATAATGTTATAGTAATTAATATTCTCCCAAAATTATATGATAGTTAAATATATGTTTTTAATTTTGGTCTGCAAGATGGCAAATTAGTCATTCAATTAGTAGTAGTGAAGCTGCATATTTACTAAATATATATATATATATATATATATATATATATATATGTATATATATATTTATACATATCATTGAAATTGCTTCTTTCTTCAATATACATTGTTAATCTATGCATGTTTAAAAAACTTTCAAATGCTTAAACTATTATTGGAAGTATTACTTACCATTAATGCAATATCTCAGAATATGTATAACTTTCAATTTATGTTCTGGTATGTTGCATTTTCACATTGTTTTTAAATATTATACGTTCATTAAGTTGGGTTGTTTAAAGGTTTTGCTTATTGTTTATTTTAGTATAAATAAAAGCAGACTTTTATTGCAGTGGCTCTGACTAAATTTGATTCCTGCCGTATTTTATCCTTTTTAACATCATATCTCTTAGAGCCCTTCACAATAGAAATTTTATCAATTTCAGAAGAAAACTTCGAGAAAACATTCAGAAAAACACTTGGCAAATTTGGATTAGTTTCATACTAAAATGCTATTTTTTTCAGGTCTCCTCTTTGCTCCACTTGCAAAATTGGGACTAAGGAGATTGGTTTTAATCTAAATTTATATAACCTCTATCATTTTTTTTTAATAAAAAAGAAAATGAAAGGCGGTTGTATTTTGTGTGTTTTTATTTGGAATTTTTGAAATTTTGGTATTGGGTTTTACGAAATTTTTTTGGAAATACTCTGCAAGTATTCAGATTTGAAATTTATTCCAAGAATTATAATATCTTAGTATGTTCAAAAATATGAGCATGTTATGAGCATAATGAAATTTCATAAGTAAAGTTCACAATAGCCAGTACTTTTTTCATTTGAACTCATTTTAGAACTAAGTGTGAACTAGTTAGGGTTCATTATTATCACGTCCTTTATAGCCCATACAAACATAATATTTAAGTTTATAACACAGTATAATCCAATATTATTTATATTGTAACATGTGCTTTAATTACTGTTTGTATTGCTATTGGACAGAATTTGATTTATGAATAACATTTCTATTAAGCAAAATTATTCACTGCATATTCGAAGAATAAGTTTTATTTCTGATTGCTTTATGAAATTCCTCGAATATGTTTGGATTGGGTTGTACAGAGGAAATTTAGAATAGATTTTCCTTCCCTTTTTTTTACTAAATTTGATGAATTGTTCTTTATAGTACAATGCATCGCACTAAACGAGCAAAATTTTATTTTATAAACACAAAATTTGGCAATTTGTTTTTTTTTTTAATTCCCACAGCTAGATAATCATGAAATTAAACCCGGCAAGAGTCTGAAAATAAACATTAGTGTACCGAATCTCCGACTTTTTGTGGGCAACATACCAAAATCTAAAGGCAAAGAGGAGATCTTGGACGAGTTTGGTAAATTGACAGGTAAAGTTGAGAAATTTAACGTTGAAATAATTGGCACATTGTGCTACTTCCAATTAGGAAAACAATTGGAAAGGCAGACGGCTGCCTTGGGCTCTCCTCTTACTAACTTTTATCCTTCTCCTTCACCTGTTTGAAATTTTCTTATTGATAAAATATATTAAATTGAAATCATCGCATGTTATTTTCTTTTCCAAAATGTGTATGATATTGGCAATTGGCATAATTAACCTTAGAAAATCGGATTAGCAAACAGGCACTCCCTCGTTATTCCCAGAGTTCTATTCTCTATTCTGAGCGGTTTCTTCACTAGTCCATTAATGTAAGTCCTTCCTTTAAATTCCCATCTCCAGTCATTAAGTCAAGCTTGACTGACAGACAATGGAACGTTGGTACGTGCAGGCTTAATTGGCTATGTTTTTCCTTCCACATTATTCTTGCAGCTGAATGATTATGAAATTCGGAAAGGCAAAAAGATTGGGGTTACCATTTCTTTTAACAATCACCGCTTATTTGTGGGAAATATTCCAAAGAATCGAGATCGAGATGATTTGTTAGAAGAGTTTGCTAAACATGCACGTAAGTTCCTTTTCCAAATGTAAAATTTAAATTATTTAATTTCAGTGAGTACCTTGTTTCTATTTGCCATTATTTTTTTTACCAATTTTTGAAACATTGGTAAAGTTTATGAATTGCTTGAATTTAGTTTGACAATTTCATATAATCAAAATTAATTTTAATTTTATAATCTGGCCTGAAACTAATAGTAAAAAAGTTTAGTTTGAACTAACAAGCCTGAATCGTGACAGATTTGAAATTATAAATGTACAAATAGTAATTTGTACGTAGTTCACTGTAGATTCCATTAATTTTTATGGTAAAGCGGTTTACCATATTATATTTGATATATATATATATATATATATATATATATATATATATATATATATATGAAATTGATCATTAATTATTCATTTGTTTTTTTACAACCCTTGATCTGGAATAAACAGTAGAGGCCGATAAACACTATTATACTTTTCAAATTCGGAATTGTCAAGCTATTATTACAAATCAATTTGTGGATGAATATTCGTTGTTTTATTGTACAAATTCCAAATAATGACTGGAGAAATCCATTTATGTTCCATATTATGCTTTATTAGAAAAATTGACTGATTTAAAAATTTAGGTTTAAAAATTTGTAAGCATTGGTTAAAGTTGAAATCACATGGACGACATTTTTGTATAATATATTTCTTCATTTTTGAAATTCGACTCATTTTTTCATATTTGGAACTTATTTTGCGCAATTTATTTCATCATCAATATAGTTTTTTGCATGAATGTTTCATGAATTTAATGTATATGTGAACAAAATACAATTGATAAAAATTAAATATGGGAAATGATTTTGAGACCCATATCTTAATTTGTTTCGACAAAACTTGATATTTTTATTAGTCCAGTTTTGTTGATTTATTTTTTTAAGTTCTTTCAAATATTAATTTAGTGATATAATTGTGGAAAAATATTGGTTATCTCGATTTTATAAAAAAATGACAGTAAATTTTAAATTGGCAGCCCACCATTTTTATGAGAAAATTATCTAAAAAACTACAACATGCCAATGTTTGTTCATATATACATTCTTATTATGTTAAATATATATAAATATATACATGCTTATATATTTATATATATATATATATACATATATATATATATATATATATATATATATCTTTGAACTATTTTTTTCCACACAGTTTAAGTGAACCAACATTTTCAAAATTGTTGCTTTCCAATTTTTACTTACATTCAGTATAAAAACTATTCAAATACCCCATCGTGTTTTCAGCTTTGCCTAAGGCTTATATTTAAAATATTAACAGATACAAATATAAAGTTTTTTCTCATATTCCTGTAGCTGGTCTAATGGAAGTAATCATCTATAGTTCACCTGATGACAAAAAAAAGAATAGAGGGTTTTGCTTCTTAGAATATGAGTCACATAAATCAGCATCTTTAGCAAAACGTCGTTTAGGTACAGGTCGTATTAAGGTTAGTAATTCATTATAAATACTGCAAGAATATATTTTTGGGCAAATGACAATGGTGTAATCCTTTATAAAAATAATTTACCAACTATTGTTTAAATGTTTATATCTTCTTCATAAATTTGATTGTTTAATACATACAAAATACTTTAAAATATGGTATGATTGAAGCAATGTACTTCATTAGGTTTGGGGATGTGATATCATTGTGGATTGGGCAGATCCACAAGAGGAACCAGACGAGCAGACTATGAGTAAAGTGAAAGTGCTATATGTAAGGAATTTGACACAAGATATCAGTGAGGAGAAATTGAAGGAATCATTCGAAACATATGGACGTGTGGAGCGCGTGAAGAAGATCAAAGATTATGCATTTGTTCATTTTGAAGATCGGGACAATGCAGTGAAAGCTATGCGGGATCTAGACGGAAAAGAAATGGGCGGGTCGCACATCGAAGTATCACTCGCCAAACCGCCTTCAGACAAGAAGAAGAAAGAAGAAATACTACGTGCCAGGGAAAGACGAATGATGCAGATGCACTTAGGACGTGGGGGGTAAGAGCATTTTATTCCGTGATATACTTTTTAACTAAATTTTTTTTACTTCTTTTTCTATCAATTTCAGTAATTTTGATGGCAAATAGAATTATTTATTTTCAATATATTTTCTAATTTTAATGTCATGCCAACATAATTAAGACATTGTTTCAAATATTTAACTTTTTTTCATAAAATTTGATATTCAATTTTTCTTTTTTTGGGAATATGTGAAAGGCGATTTTAACTACTTTATTTATCATCTCACTCCTTTATTCCTATAGTAGAGAAGCAGTTAGGCTGAAACAAATGAGATTTTATTAATCGGGTATTAATAGAGTTATAGTGATGAGTAAAGAATGATGCATTTAGAATAATGAGATATAAATTACTTAGATGTTCGCCGTCCCATCCCAGCATGATGGGGGCCGGCATGCCACCCGTGCGCGGTCTGCCCGGTCCCAGAACTGCCGGCGCTAACATGAGGGGTGGTCCCATGGGTCGCAGCGAATTTGGTGAGTCATAAATACATCTCACATTTATATATTATATTACATTATATATATATATATATATATATATATATATATATATATATATATATATATATATATATATATATATATATAAACATATACAATAAGCTTGGCTTATATGGTATTATACACATACACATGCGGATACATTCCATAGATGGAAGCGCTCTACATATACATTTATATATGTAATATATATGCACCAATGTGTATGCTTATATATATAAACGCATGCTACATAAGTGTTTATATACATAAATACATATATGTGTGCATAATATGTATGAAGTATAAATATATGATGTGTATTTGTATACTGCTCTATATGTGCCAATTGTCATTTGTAAACAAAATGTACATGCTTTCCAAACTTTTTAATTCAAGTTTCAATCATTATCTTACATATTTTCATCAGTAATTTTATTATTTTTACATTACAGTCAATTTTTATCAGCAATATTAACATAATGAAATAAATTGATTTATATCTGGCTTAATAAATATCGATAAATGCTTTTCAAAAACATCTCTATTAACAATACTAATGCCTTCACGTTTCAGGTACTATACAGTTTTTGTTGTGTAATAATCATTAGCACGCATTATTAAAATTTTAGTTCTAGCATGAATTTATTAACTTTTTAGTATTTTTTTTTTGCATGTTGCTTTTTATTTTTTGTATATCATTCCTGTACACCCATCATATGTAGTTGATTCTCAATCAGTTTGCCATTTTTATTTAAGAACATTTTATTATCATTGGTAAGTAGTGTTGAGAGATATAATTTGTTTATTTGTTGATTTTCCGTGGTGATTTTAGGTTGTCTTTTGTGGCAGTTAATCTTTATTTGGAATATTTATGAATTATCATGAAGTTGTCGTAGAGTACTTTTTTCAGTTCTCCATGCTATATTGAGCATAATTGAAGCGTAATTTTATCCCGGCATGCTGTATTAATTTGAGAAAAAGTAAATATTTATTTTGGTTGAATTTGTTTAAACACTGCCGCTCATTTTCTTTTTTATATTTAGACCGATTTTGTAATAGTAATTTACTGTAATGTTAATTAGTGACGTGGTTGCTTCTAAATTTGTTGGGTCCTGCATTTAATGTGTGTGTTTATAGATTATGATTACGACTATTACGGGTTTGGGGATTACCGAGGCGGCTACAGCGAACCATATTTTGATGACTATTACCGTTATGAAGATTACTATTTCGATTACACGTCTCCTCAAGGTGCCAGAGGAGCTCATGGCAGAACGCTATCGGTACAGTTACAATCACTGCAATGAAAGCAATATTTAATTTTTCAACTTTTATATTTTTTTATTTTTTTTTCTCATATCGAAATAAACTTTTGTTCGCTCAGCACACGTTATTTCACAACAAAATTAAAAGCAAATTAAAGCATCACAACTTTTACAAATTTCTAATTTATCAAGACAACCAAAATGCAATTACAAATTGCGTCCCCATGTCAGTCCCTGGCGGTTGCACCTTTACAGAAGTTTATTTGTATATGAGATATGCCACATAATATCTTCATTTTGATGGTGTCTAAATTTCGGACGTGATTAACTGGTTAATGGAGTCTAGGTTTAGCACATTATAATCAATTATAATCCCATGATTATAATCAATTATAATTTCATGATATGCAAAGATGCATACTAAGTATATATACTATTTTTTATTTCATTGTAGAAAGAATAGAAGAATCTAAACTCTCTAATATGCTAAATCAGTGACTTCTCACAGTAACCAGAATGATTAATCACAATAACCGAAACCATAAATAAGATTTCAAATATTATGCCCAATAAAATTATACGTTAATCAAAATCTATAAAAAAAAAATCTCTTTACCATGATCAATATTAAGTAGAGTTTTAGTAATCTCTACTCAAATGTCATTTTAGGAAGATAGAATATCATTCAGTAATCTCAATAATATGTTCTTGAGATAATTCATCTTTAGTTGTTACTAATATAGGCATTAATCAGTATATTTTGTTCATCAACCTTAACTTAATAGTTAACTAATCATTTCAAAATTATATATTTGGAATATTAATCTGCAATCTATCATAACATGCAATACTCTTTAAGAAAATGTGTGTTTTTAAGAAATATTTTGCATCTAATTTGTTATATGTTAATGATAAACTTTGGAGACACGTAAGTGTCTAAATACAACATCTTCACGAGTTGTTACATTTCAATTGCTTCAGTATGATATTTATGTAGACGATTTATTCCCTCTCCTGCTTTCGACTAATTGAGGAATATGTAATGCTTTTCTGCAATTTCTAAATAACACTGCTTTTCTGCTTAAAACAGTTCTAAATTTTGGCAATAATTATTTGCTCTAATTACATAAATTTTGCAATTTTAATGTTACAATGAATATTTATGAATTATTGTGATTTGCCTACTTTTAAAACTGTTTTATTTAGTAATAACATTTAATAGCTGATGGCGCTTGTATAGTTGAAGCAAAATTTTCAAGTCTAACATGTTGCTTCACTTCTATGCTTTATATGAGAATACATACAAGCAGTATTTTAGACATTTCTAATGGTGCAGTAAGTAAGGATTTTTATATACTTTAACAAAATTTAATAATTAATGAAACATGTTTTATGTAATTTGAAAACAGTGATGCTGGAAAATAGTTCTGTATGTATTGTGTTCCATACTTTTTTTTTTAACAAATTTAATACTAAATGGTAATTGCACCGCTTCATAGTGTTATATCTTTTCTTGCAGAAATTGCTGGCATTAACTAAAATTAAATAAATTAATATTGCTCTAATTTATTATCAATATATTAGCTGTGATATGCTTCGTTATACAATGAATCATGATTGTTTTCATATATTTGACTTTGTACAAATATGAACTAAATAGCTCATGTTTTACTCTTTGATCATAAGATGAGTAAATTAATCACTTTAGCTGAGCCTTAATTTATAAAATAGTATTGAAATCGAATTTTGATCCATTTATTTTTTTATTTTATAAAACTGAGTTGATATAAATTTTAAATAAAACTTAACAGTTTCAATGATGTATTATTTTTCATGTACTTCTTACTACATATTTTATTTTTGATTGATAATGGGGCTCTTGAAATGATTTTTATTGCTCATTTCATGATATGAGTTTATTTGTGCATTGACGATTACGCATGGTTCGCGCGTTGAAATAATGCGTAATGAATCGATATGTTTCGATTTGTTAATTGAGGTTTGACATACTGTTTGGGTTGAGTAGGCTGGTGGACGTGGAGCAACAGCGCGTGGTCGAGCCGCTGGGCACCGTGGGGCGGGCAACAGCAGTCGGCAGGCGGCGCCCCAGCGGCCGGGACAGGCACCGGGGCCCGCAACAACCGCAGCGGGGCCGGGGCCGGCCCGTGGGGGACGGGCACGGGGGGCCATCGCTCGTGGCAACCCCCGCGTCAAGGGAAGTTTACCAGGTCAGTTAAATAAAGTTAATAAAGCCAATACCATGGCCAAATAAATTTTTTGAATTCAAAATATTGATTGTCTTTTCATCCATTTAGATGAATCTGTATATATAATCCGTATATAAAGTAGATTTATTTATATATATGTACATAAAAAATAATTTTTTTATATAATACGTATTCAATCTATGTATAATTGTAAGTGCAAAAGTGTTAATGCTATATTGAATAATAGTAGAATTACTATTTTAATTATGGTTTTTCATAGTAAGGCATTTTTCATTCTCAGCGTTTTTCATTCTCAGCGTTTTTCATTCTCAGCGTTTGTTTTATTACATGTCAATAAATGTGCAAAATAATTGAATTAGGTAAACGGAAGTTGGACGGGGGTCACCAGAACCAGGGGGAATCTAAGAGGCGATACGGCAGCAGTTGGGGAAGTCAGCCACTTGCCCAACAACCGCTGGGATCTAATGGTGAACAATGGTACACCGATAGCTATCAGCCATGGAGCTAAACATTTTTGATTACTCATGTACTCATGTGCATACGTATCATATGATATATATATGTGTATATGTATATATATACATGCATGTTTACATATAAAATATGTATGCATATATATACACATATATGAATTATATATATATATATATATATATATATATATATATATATATATAGACACATACATATATATATATATATATACACATATATATATATATATATATATATATATATAGCTGTATGTATGTGTATATGTATATACATAATTGTGCATGTATTAACTATACTTATGATCCGAATCACATATACATATGTATATATAATTATTTATTTGTCACGGGGCATCTTGTATGGAATAGTTATAAGGATGTTTAATTTAAAGATATTGTTGAGAATGTTAAGAAGTTTTACATTATTAGTCTATTTTATAAAGTGATTTTCAAAACTTTGTTACTTTTATGTTAAGTGCATTTTGTAATTATAAATTACAAAAATTAAATGTTGATATCTTGTGTTACTTTTATGCTGAGTTTGTTTCATTTCATTTGTATACAGCTTGTTATTGTATGCTATGAGCTATTTAAATGCTCTAATTTAATGGTTTTTTTTTGAAAAAAAAAATTGAGAAATTTATGAAATGATGTATTTAAGCATAATGAAATTATATATTATTAATTTGGAAGACATCGTGATTTGTAGTTATTATAAAGTTTTTGATATGATCAAACTTGTAGATATTGTTGGAAAACATTTGGCATGCCTCGTGACTATAATTTTAGCGTATAACGCCTCTTATGTGCCCAGATGCCTCAAGCAAGTGGGATATATTAAAGACTGAAGTGTGGCCCTTGGACAGAAATCAGGAGCATGTATTTACTATGTTTTAAAGAGTACGATGGCATGTTGGCCTTTACAGAGTCTATTCCCTAAATTTTTTGACAAATAAATATTCAATTTAAAATTTTAACTAGAAACAATATCAAGCAAGTTTTAGTATTTTTTTCAATTTTTGGTATAGACTCTGTTAATCTAACAAGTCAAAGCACTATTTTGTATTTTGTACAAACAGTGTAGAAAGTTTATACTCGAAGGCAGACAATTGAAACACCAAAGATTTGTTTAAGTTTTTATTCTGATTCTTAGTTATAAAATGTCCTTCATATCTTTAACAGCATTTTTGAATATATTTATTTTAATGTATATGTTTTAAAATTAAATATTCTATTAAATAAATTTTTCATGATATTTGGTAAATTCGAATAATTTGAAATTGATCAAATAATACTCTGAAGAGCAATAAGATAAGGGCATATATATATATATATATATATATATATATATATAAAAAAATATTCAATCGAAATTTTTTTTGAATTAGTACTTGATAATTTATGTAAATAAAATATGGTCAGACAGTAACTTTAGATATTTGACTAAATTCGGTAATTATAATTAAATGAATAACATCACCTATTAATACTAATAAAACAAAATACTATTAATTTTTAGGCCCTGTAAAATAGAATTGTTTGCAATAAGTTACTTTGGTGAAATTTTAATTTTCGATTGTATGTCTCCGAGTTAATTTAAATAAATAAGATTTGTTGCTAATGATTGCAAAAAAACCCACTTGTACAAAAAAGATAAACATCTGATGCAGAATACATGGTGTTCTTAGTAATATTTAAAATATGTTAATTTCTTTTGCAATATTTTAGACATAGTTCAATGCTTTAACAATGATATTTTTGAGCAATTGTTTGTGCATTTAGGAAGTTTAGTAAACCATTTACTACTGATTTATGCTTACAGATCATAGTGTTTATAAAATTACGAAGGTCTGAAGCCACTTCTAATTTAACTCTTAAAATAAAGTTAACAAACCCTTTTAATTATAATGAATATTTTAATAGCTAAGCATATATTTCCCCTCGTTCTGGCGACTATTGCAGGGGGAAACTCATTTGACTACTATCTGTTTCTGTACTCAGATGGGTGGAGACCTGTTTATTTAGCGTTTTACTTAATTTTAATAATCCATTTTTTGTAAAATCCTTTATTTTAGACTAGATTTTCAGCTAAATTATTCATTTGTAATACAGATTAAGCAAAATAATGTAATTGGAGAGTGGGTTTTTTGAAAGCGCAGTGTGACACGACACATGAGGCCACAAGTTTAGTGTTAGTGGAATTTTGGATCGGGTCAACGCGACATAGTTAGATAAAGTTAAGTCAGCTCAAAAGATAATTGTTTTTTTTAAATAATGAAATATATTCTATTCCTGCAAATATGCATTTTGCGATGTGATGTATTTTAGCAGTAATTTAAGAAGTGATTAATACTAACTCAGCTGTCCTAATCTGAACATCACACCTCTTTATCAGCCTGGACGATACAAATGCAATTGGTGCGATTTTGAAAATAAAAGTATATTCTATGTGTTTTAAATGCGCAATATGTAGCATTTGTTTTGTCCAGTTGATATAGAGCTCAGGCTTAAAGCCAACTAAATAATTGAGGAGTGAGATTGAGTCTCAAGAAAACAGTTGTATGTGAATGACTTTATAACATTGTGTTTATTTTTACATTTTATTATACTAATGAAATTTGAATAACGAACATGTTTTATTTTTAAATACTTTTTAGCGACACTCTTCTCCATATTTAGCTCTACAGATTTTTGCGAAAATAATACCTTATTACCATAACAATTTGCACAGACTAAAATATTGTTTGACTTCCCAAAATAAATGTTTGAATAACAAGCTAAAATAGTGCTTGTGCTGAATTACATGCATAGATCATCTTCATTGTTAATTATTCACATTATTTTCCAATTAAAATCAAGATTTTAGATAAATTTAGAGTGTGCAATTTAGAGTGATCATTTTTATTGGCAATAAATTTTAATGGCAATTTGTATAAGGATTTTATGCCATAAGAAAAACAGACCTAACATTGAGAAAGTAATTTTTTTCAATAATGGTGAAAGTACTATTAATACACACATAAATGATAAATTAAAAAGAAACCATTGTGCCTGTAATAGATTTACAAATACCTTACATAATTCATATTTAAGTGGACTTTATCCATCAATATGAGAGTAGAATACAAAATTTAAAAGATTAATTACCGGTCACAAATAAAAAGAAAGCAACTCTAAAAATGAGAAGAGAAAATTTAAACTACTTTGAAAATACATGATGCTTGTTGGGTATGCATTGACAATATTAATTAATGATATATTTTGGACTATTAATTAATTTATGCAATTGTATTTTATTGCTTCAAACAAGTTATTATTGAGGCAAACTTGTGACATTAATACCTGTAATTGTAATTTTAATACAATGATTGCCAGTATCAGAAACAAATGCACTGCAATAATATTATCGTATTTTCTAAATTTATGCCTAGATTTATTTATTTTGTGGTAAAGAAGATTTACAATGAATGAAAATTAAAATTAAAATTTCGGTTATTAATTTTTAGTGTTATGCAACTTGTGCAAAGTTTATTAAGAGCCGTTTATTGTTAAATGCTAAGTTTACATTAAAATTATATTCTAAAATTAGTGCCAATGATGACCAAGTTTTATATTCATTGCTGTTTTTTATGAGGCCAAATTTCTAATTGCATAGTAGAATTGTGTATTTTATTAAATTTAATTATAAAACCGCTGTGAATACACGTATTACAATTATTATTGCTAAGAAATTTTGACTCATATCTATCGACTGCATTGACTTTGAACACTTAAAATCAAATTACAAAAAGAATAATAGAAATAAAGTTAAATAAAAACATCTGCAAATAAAGACAAATTTTTTTTTAGACATCACACGTTCAAACGTAAATAAATTTCTTCAGAATAATAAATATTTTTCCTTATTATCGTTGGGGTTTTTAGTTTTACAGCGCTTGCAATAACTTGAATGTTTGACATTGAAGATGGCCCCATACTTATCAGATAATATATAATAATAAATGAAAAACGCTAAGGTGTTTCTAAAATAACTGGAAAAATCAAATAATAACTGTCATCTGTAAAATTCCACATGTCGTTCAGACTGATTTTTGGAAATACAGGTCAAGCGGTTCCGGAGATCCAACAAAAAAGTAAATAAAATGCCATTTGGCGGTCAAAAATGATTATTAGACATATGCACAATATATTTTAGAAATATTTTTTAATAATAAATACAAATTGTGTTTACATTTCTACTCCCTACCGATTTTACGCGCTCACGCGCTTCTAAACTTAATCTCTACGCGGCTAACGCAGTTTGATTGCTTTAGAAAAAGTTACGTTTTTTAAAAAATTACAAATTATAAAAAAAAAAAAATTCAAAGAAGTCATTTTTTTCTAATCTTTCAAAATTCTCAGAAATCTAATTTTTTTTAAACATTTTAATTTTCGGTACGGAAAGTTCGAGCAATTTGCCTTAAGGAACGACGTCATGCACCACTAACGGCCACCCCGTAGAAAATATTAGAATCATATTCATATATGGGCCCCCCTGGCCCCCCTTGGAGACAAGAGTGTCAGTACAGTTGTTTGCGGATGCTTGCTATCAGTGCTACCTACCTAATAAATGCATGATAGCTTTTAGTAAATATAATAGCGTCATGTTGGTAATGTGTATTAAGTTACATCTGGCAACACTTATTCCCATTCGCCGTATCCGCTTGCTGTCGAAGTAATTCTTTTCAGAGAATATTTTGCCAAGATAGGTGGGTTTTTGCGTGTAGTATTGTTTGTTGTGATTTAGTTCTTGTGCCCTGGTTTTGTGAGTGTAATAAATTTAAATTTCATTATACCATTTATTCCAGAGTCATATTTGGTAAACAAAATGCAGTTGCAAATTAGAGGACCACGCACACATGTCATCGACTGTGAAAATATCGAGACTATTGGCAGTGTCATTGTGAGTAAATATTCTTTAAAATATACACACAAATACTTAAAATTTAATACTAAAGTTTCGTGCTGTACATAGGAAAGGATAGCTCAGTTGGAAGAAGTGTGTGGAGATGATATTAGGTTATCTTGTGAGGGTACTATTTTGTCTAAGGAAGACTCTCTATCTAGCTTATCCAGTTGTCAGCTTGATTTAACTGTATCCTTGTTGGGAGGAAAAGTCCATGGTTCTTTAGCTCGTGCAGGTTAGTTTCTGTTCCAAATGTCTGTTAGTGTAATATCAAGAACTGAAAAGTTACAAGCCTATTCATGCTATAGGTAAAGTAAAAGGACAGACACCCAAAGTAGAAAAACAAGAAAAGAAGAAGAAGAAGACTGGCAGAGCTAAGAGACGTATTCAATACAATCGCCGCTTTGTTAATGTTGTTCAAGGATTTGGCAGACGTCGTGGACCAAATGCCAATGCTTAAGTTTGTTTATAGCGAGTGATGAATAAGAAATAAATTTGTATTCAAACTCAGTTGTTTTAGTCAGTAATTTTATACATACTAACTTTATATTCATAAACTCGTTTGTGTGCTTTGGGATCTCTAATGGTTCATATTTTACCAGGCTTAATATACATACTTCAAGTAATTACATAGAATCTTGTGCAGTATAGTGCACGTTAATTTATCATTGTAATTAGTTGTATTGCTTAAACTCCACTAATAACACGTACTCATATTGAATTTTAAGTGTAATTTATTTATGGCACACTAAAAAATTCATATGTTTTAAATTCACAAATCTAAATAAATATCAAAGCTGATTCAATTTGGTGATCAACAAACTGTAATTAACTTCCTGGGTTTTTAATCATAGCCACTTAAGGTGATAATCCAAAGGTAGTTCTTTAATAATTCTTTTTTTTATATTAAAACATCTTACAAAAATCCTTAGGTGCATTATAATTAAAACTACAAAAGTGACCTTTAATATTATGCTTATGAACATGTAAGTATTTCAAATGTTTAATTAAACTATATATTTCTATGTGCATTATTGTACTAAATTTCCTTTATGACTGGCAGTATTTTGGTACAGTAGAACCCAGATTAAACAATTTACAAATTTTCTTGTGTATGTACATATATATTTTCTTAGATTATATTACATACATATACAAACTGCGACATAAATCGTGCAAAAATTCGAATTGTAGGTATGTACATACATATAACTCTGTCGCAGTTGGTAGTCTGGATAATCGCGAATCTGTATAACTGAGGTCCGGATAATCGAGGTTCTTCTGTATATAATTTTTAATATATCAAATATACAATTAAACAAGATTTTGCAGATGTATAATATGTAATCTGGACATTGGTTCCCGACATACCGGGCATTCTGGTTTAGTATTTAAGCAATCATCTATGCAATCTTTACAAAAAATATGGCCACATGTAAGTGCACATGTATTTTTTGCTGCACATAAACACAGTGTGCATTTGCAACTATTGTTGCTCTCCTGTTCATCTTGACTAATATTTTTTTCATTCTCTAAAGTGCATTCAAGTGTTAAACAATTTTTTGATTCCTTGGCAATTTTAACAGCATTTATCAATGAGTGAACCATTGTGATTATTCCAAGTAATTTAAAACCTCGTTCAAAATTATGATTTTTCATCCAGTGTCGTACGAGGATCTGTAAGCAGTTGAATAAAGATTACTATTGAAATAGTTAATACTGAAATATTGTATGTTTTAATGTTGGGAAACTTGTAGATATCAGTTTAATCTGTGCTTTATGGATAATATAGTTAAGATTTGTTTTTATTGATATTATAATAAACATATGAAGTTTGCTTGAATATTAAATAGCATCATGTGTATCTGATGCAAGTTTCCTGCTGAATGCTTTTTATACTTACGTAATTAATACCCGTAATGCGTTTGGATATGTGAAAATGACCACCTGCTAAAAAGAACAAGCTTCTGTGAAATTCTTGAAAAAATGGTTGTAAATTGATGAGGGCAGACAGGAGGTTTAAAATAATGTGTCTAATTCTAGGCTGTAATTGTTTATTATTCTGCAAACTGCGTTGTGAATTTAAAATGATTTTTCTGAAAAGTCTCTCACCACCACATTGCAGAAGTATACTCAAGAAGTGAAGCTGAAGAAGATAATGTTCAGGTTTGAAATAATTCATTATTTTCATTGGATACAAATTTAATTACCTGTTTACTAGGAATTGTTATAAAGGAAGGATCAACTTGCATAATACCAGTGTACTCTTCACCAAGTGTTTGCAAGTTGCACAATGCCAGGTACCCATAGTAAGAAATTTCTGTTATTAATTTTATGTATGGTGAATATATTATTACGGATCTAGATCCAAAAAAGTGCCTGTATATTTCTAAGACATTCTGCTGTAGATTATTGACATATGAAATATCTTTTTGTGATGCTCTAAGGATTTCGGCAGGACCGGCATCAGTCGAGATTAAACTCATTATTATATTAAAGGTGAATATTACAATTAACTAAAAATTAATAACTTCATTTGATGGGACGCGAGAAATACCTGCGACAATCTTTTACATGAAATGACCTTTGGATATTTATCATTTTAAATTTATCAATTCACATTGTTGGGGTTTGATTTACTCAGCTAAATAGTTCAACATAATTTATTGAACATGTTTTCTGATTTTTCGATGTCGAATTTAATAATTAATTATAAACTTTAATGTCAATTTAAGTCTGGCGATTCAGGAACATCGTTAATATCAAACAATAATGTCAAAATATGAATAAATTTAGTATAAATCAAAATGTAATTTAAGACACAGCCCTAAACTCGTTCAACATTTTTTGTATGTTTTTTTGACATTTATACAACTTTTTAATATGTACATGCTTTTATAGGTTATGTATTACATGTTTTTTCGGTGACATATATTTATGGCAAAAATTATTTATAATTTGATATTGTTATCATATTTAATTCTTAAGAAGCTTGATATAATGTGTTTTTTAATCTAAATTACTATAATTGGGTATAATATACATTAATACGTTTGCTATGATAACGGAACGAAACTCGTTAAATTTGAAGTCATAATGTGACATTTTGAAAATTGTTTGAATAAATGATTTGAGCAAATAGTTTACAAAGTTAGATCGTAACAACTATTTGAAAAAAGTACAGATATCTTAGTTCTGTATCTCAAGTAAATGGAACTAGAAGATCAACAATTTATTAGTCTGCTTTTTATATTTTTGTGCTGCACAATTACTTGAGAAACATAGCACAAAATTTTAGCATCAAGAATTCACTACTAGCAGATTTTTCGAATAATCAATATTTATGCAAGGATGAGTTTCAAGTCAAATGTTTATATGCAATTTTGGGGTCTGATGTTTCTTCATAAACGAATCAGTTGCACAAAACCCATGTGTCGATTATCTATTCTTATCAATCAAAGCATTCTTAACTTCTAGATTCTAGAAAAGTATATTGCATTATTGATTGAATTCAATTTTGTAATTATTACAATGTAGTTCTATTTTTTGTATCTTTGTCATGAACACTGTGGGAAAATGCAGACTTCAGATGATGGAGAACAAGATAGTTTAACTGTCTAGTTTGAACAATATGAGTATAGTCCAGTCATTTAGGCTTAAATTAGGTAAGAATCTTCTAATTTGAGATACCCAGCTGTAAGTCTGTAAATATTTGTATATCGGCACCCTAAAGTTGTCTCAAAAACTACATATGGTATTGACACCCTACCATGTGTAGGTTTTGAGATAACTTTAGGGTGTCAATATACAAGTATTTACAGACTTACAGCATGGTATCTCGAATTGCAAGGTGAACTTACTATAATGACTGGACTATAGATTGTAACAACTATTTGAGAAAAGTACAGATAACTTAATTCCTGTGTCTTAACTAATTAGAACTTGAGGATCAAGAATTTGTTGATCAAAATACTCAATAACTTGAGAAGTCTTGGAAATTGCACAAAATCCTAGCATCGAGAATTCACCACCAGCAGAGTTTTTGAATGAAAATCAAAATTTATTCCAGGATGAGTTTCTCGTCTACGAACACCCAGGATTTAGTCAAGTTAATGTTAGTCAATTATATATTATAATGGAGTTTTCTTTTCTTAAGTCGCAGTTGATGGAGAACAAGATAGTTTAACTATCTATCTTGAAAAATATAAGTAAGGATAATAAATGTTTTTTTTAAATACGTTATTATAAGAACAATTATTTTCCAATTGCAATTCTTTTGTTTACAATTGTTGGTTTGTTTAACCCTTTAAGTGCAAACCGTCGACATATCGAAGCTACATAAATGGGCATAATGTGTGGAGTATAGGTATTGCGAGGCTAGGTACTGTTGTAAAAAAGGAATGTTTAACATTTGTTCTAAATTTGTACATTTTGTGTTTGCGTAATACAAAATAATAAAATATATCTCAACTACAATTTACTGCTCAAACAACTGAATGTATTGAGAAACCAGATTCAAAAATCTTTATGCAATGTATGCAAAAATTACCTTAGCACTCAAATGTTTAATATAAATCATTGTGGTAGTTCTATATTATTCATATCAAAGATTCAAGAGTAAGGATTATATAGAAATAATTATTTTAAATCAATATCTTCCATAAATCAATGAAAATTTGGTCCAAATTTTTAATCTTCCACATATCATAGTTCATTATATTCAATATTTTCTATCATAGTAGTGGAAGTATGAGACAGTAATCAAATCTGATCAGTCTATGTTTTTTCAGTGGCTGTCTGATTGATTCCAAAAGACTTCGAGAAACTTGGAGCTGGAACCAAGGGATGGAAAAAACATATATTAGCAGGTTCAATATCTGGGTATATATCTAACCCGTTCTCATGCTCTGAACAGGGGGCTTCTAAGCAAACAATCTTGTGGTAAGTGAACAGACTAGTTACGCTGGTGATTTTGTGTTATGCGTAGTTAAAAAATATATTTATTTTTATATGTGCATTTTAAGATAATGCTGAATTTTGGAAAGATAATAATCATAAATACTGTATGTGTAATACTGTGTGATACATAAATTTGCTTAGAAATTTAAATGAATTTTGCTGTTGTTATTTTACCATACGTTTATTTTTTCTTTGTTGAAGATGATTTTGGTTTTGCTTAAGACAGCAATTTTATTATTTAGTTTAATGGTATAGGATATCCCATGAAAACTGTACAGTAGAGTAAAAATTATAGACAATTATCTATTGATTAATAATTTATCTACTGATTAATAAAGTTTGCATTCATATTTTAAAGACTTTATTTATTACAATGATTATATTATTTGTGAACATATTTATTATGATTATAAATATTTAGTGCCTAATGCGTCAAATCCTGCGGCACCCAAACATCAAGCTTTTTTTTGTATCCAGCCTTCTGCAGATGGTTTAAAATGGTTTGGTGACTAACTCCCATCTCCTGGGCGATGTCACGAGATGCCACATGCCGGTCTAACTCGATGTATTCCATGATTTGATCGGTATTTGTCGTCACAGGTCTTCCGCCGGCTGGCTTATCCATGGTGTCGTTTTCACCGGCTCTGAATCGTCGAAACCATTCCTCCGCGGTTCGAAGTGATAGAGTACCATCCCCCAAAACACCATTAATCTCACGGAACGTTTCTCTAGCGGATTTGCCTTTAACGAAGGAAAACTTTAAAATAGCGCGAATTTCGGCGTTAGTGAACTCCATGTTTACACGTCTATAACTGTTGAACGCAATATCCAAACTAATCATGCATAGCGTCGTTTTATAGGTTATGTCAAGACCTTTCAAATTATGTATAGTATTGCCAGATACGAGCTCTGTAGCGCTTTGTACATAGCCGCGAAATTCAAAAGACAAAAAGGCGGAAGGGAGATATTTGACGACCTTATATTTTAATATTGCCTTAGCCTATAAGTGAATAGAAATGTTTGGCAAATGACAGTCTTCAATTGTTTTTAATGTCAAACTAAGCTTCAAATATTTTCAAGGGCAAACAATGATAAGCGGTTTTTTGTAATTTTTTCCATTCATTTCTACAATCTAACTATATCTCTATGAATCAAAACATTCTAGAAAATTTCCCGAACAAACTTCAGGAAGATTCATGAAAATCCGAATTATAGTTTAGGAGGATTAATGAAACTTACATTGTTACAGAAGAATTTTATATATAAGATATATATATATATATATATATATATATATATATATATATATATATATATAAAGAAGGAGGGGATATTTGATAGCTTGGTAGTCGGAGTGATGGCATGTAATATGGGGTAGAGATTAGCAAATAGAAATAGATCACCATACTCGAAAGGGTACAGAGAAAATATTTCAAGTGGGCATGAAAAAGAATGTGTGGCTTGTGTTTTGAGGATGAGAAAATGTAATCTGCTTTAGTAATAATGTCATAAACTAAACTAAAGTTTTTGTTGATGTTCACTGTATGAAGATCTAGTGTTGCATTTAAAATTTAAATTTTCTTAAAAATCAATATTGAATTTAAAATGCTACAGTTAAATTTTTGAAGTTTGAAACAGGTTTAACTGTTTGCTTGGAGGTAATCTTCTAAGTTTCCTATGTAAATCCTATAAGTCAAAGGTCTTATTTGTAGATATGGGATCCAAATATATCTGCTGACCAAGTAAAGACTGTGTAAAATAAAAAAAAAGTCACTTTTACATGCTACCATTGCCTCCTAAGTTATTTACAATGCCTTAAGAATTGAAATAGTTCAGTAAATTTCGGTTTCAAATGAATCAATGTTTTTTATGATGGTGAAAGTTGTTTCAAGCATCTATTACAAGATTTTTTTTAAATATTTCATATAACTTTTATTCTTTATACTTTATATTTAAAGTAAAGTACCTATTTTACTATAATTCAATATTTAAGATCATTTTCCTATTATTAATCTTGAAATCTTATAAGATGTTAAAATAGTTCTTCATCGAGCAATAATGTAATTTGAAATTGGTCTCATAAGATGAATACCTATTCTTTGCAATAAAATATATATAAAACTGAAATGCAATCTTTAACATTTAATACTTTTGAAAATATTGTTGTGTCCATCCTTATTCATAATAGAATTTATCATGATTCTTTTATGATATATATATATATATCTGTTAAAGGCTATACAAAATATAGAAGATTGTGAGGTGTTAGTTTTCTTGTACTTAATGTTTGTATTTAATTTTACAATACTGAATTTTCAGCTAAAGTACCTTGCTCGCACTGGAGGTCAATGAGCAGTTGTATATGGATAACCTCCCGTTAAAAGATCTATTATTAAATGTATTAATCAAAGGTTAATTAAAATGTATTGCAGTTAAATAAAATTTATGATTTATTCACTGTGAGCGACAATTTTTTTCTGTTAGTTGCAGCCAAAGGGCTAATGTAGAAATAAATGACGTATTTAAAGCGGCTTTATTAGATTATTTTAGATTGTAATAATGAAATTACAATAATAAAATGTAATTATATATGTAATGTAAATGTAATATTAATCATGATTAATAACGATTGTTTAAACTATTTTCAAGTAGATGTTCAAATCAAACAATTTTGACTCAGAGCATAATGCCAAGTACCACTGATTCATTTTTTATATATACATAGTAATGATTAAAAGAAAGTCAAATCCAATCAAATCAAATCATGAGAAAGGCCAAAAGTGTTGTATTAGCCTACAAAATAAATTGTTCAACAAATATTTTATATAGGTAAATTATCTCAATAAAGCTAATACAAAAAAAGTAAATAAATAGCAATTAACATAAAAATACAATTTTTTTCTCCTTAAAATCCATGCGAATGATTGCAAGTACGGCTAGTCGTTAAAAATTTTCTGATGCTCAAATGCTTGCTATTTGCTTTCAAGATACGGTCTGCTCAGTTGCCAAAGTGTTTTCTGAAAAAATATTATGGATATGAATTAAAATCAAATACACCGACAGAGGGCGCGCTATTGTGTGTATCTCGATATGTATCGATATTTGGATACAGCCATGATACAACTTCAAATTTCTGGTCTATAATTGTTGTCTCTAGTTCATTCGGTACCTGCATTCCGTTGGCATCGTAACGAACGGCGCGTCGACCCGGCGTCAAGTATTAGGGTCGGCGTCGTCGCATTTTGAAGAAATCAGGGCAGTTTTATGTTAGTGATATTAGTGCTTGTGGTATTAGTGCGGTATTAGGGCTTGGATTCTTCATAACTGAGTGTGATAAGTGAGTATTACATTTTTTTTATGCTTAACCCCTTAACCTACAATAACGAGCAGAGACGCGTGCGATGGTTAGGCCAAATGAAAATATTATAGGCGTAGCCCTCGTACGGTAATCGTGCCAGATGTAATGTGATCGAGCCATATTCAATAATTGTGTTAGACGCAAGTATTACAAAATATTTACATGTACAAAACTTCAAAATACAATATTAGTATTTGGTAAAGAAAAGAAAAAATCTGGATCGGTATGATATGATCTTTGAATAAATTGTAGATTAAGGGGTTAAGTGTGCTCAATAACAATTTAGGTTAATTGTATAAAAAATACCAATTGATTGTGAAAGCATAGAAATCAACGTTATTTGTACGGTGATACGAACATTTTCAACATTTCAGTTTCAAATGAATAAGAACTGTTGCTCCATCCTGCATAGTCCAATAGTGTTCGTCAAATTATATCTGTTTGAATGCAACAGCATGTTTTATTTTACAAAAACTTATTTAATAATTACCCTTTACCACTCGGCACTGATTAAAAAACAATCTGATAGCAACTCGTTGCCGCTTTCTGATGAACGCACCTTCTGTAAACTTAGTATTAGTGTATATGTTATGCAATTTGTTTCACGTGAATTTGTGGACATTAAAGAACACATTAAATTTATTTTCAGCAGTATGTTAAAGTTTAAAGATATTTCCAGAATTTCCATTTTGCGGATTGATTTCAGTGTCGCTGTAATTAATTAGCGCCGTGACAGTTTAGTTTATAATTTCACAGAAGAGTATAATACGTATATCGGTTTTTATATGTTGTGTCTTTTTTGATAAAAATTTTGCTTTACGAATTGCTAGGTCGTTTTAATGTATTTAAAAAAAGATTATATAATAAAAAGGGGTAAAAACACTTCGATAATATCTAATAGTAAATTTTGAAGAGAACAAGTTGAAACAAATTTTTTTTTCCAAAATCAATTATTTTGTTAAGACAAGCAGAAAGTTCTTTGAATCATTTAAATCGGACGCTTAGTTCTCTCAAAAACTGCCATTTTTTGCACATTTAGCTCCGTATCTTCGAAATGGCTGGGCCTGCCTTTGCCAAAATCTGATAAACACTTCTCCCAATCATTACTAATTGAATGTTTTTTAGAACATTCAAACCAGATGCTCCGTTCTCTCAAAAACTCGATTTCTATTTTCTGCACTCTTTGCTCTTTGTCTCCATAACTGCTGGACCTGCCTTTGGCAAAAACTTATCAGCTTATCTCCCTATCAATAGGAATCGAATGCTTTTTGAACCATTAAAATCGGTTGATCCGTGCGCCCGAAAACGTGACTGGAAATTTGTATCCATACATACATACACACACATCCATTTTTTCTGAGGTATGCCAAAATGTTCAGAAACCTTCAAAACGTCGAGAAATGTAAAAATTTTCAATTTCGATTTTCGGCCAATTACAATAACTTACCCTACGGAAAGTTAAAAATTCTACTTTAGAAATACTTGGCCGGCGGCAGAAAAATATTTAAAGGGCCGTATATTATTCGATCTATTCTATTCGATGCTTCAATACGACCTGATGTATACAAACATATGAGTGCCTCAGAGGAGACAAACGTGTGCACAGACAGAAATACGTTGTCGTCCCCTCAGGAATGGAGTTAATAATATTTAATAATTAAAACAGATTAATCAGGTAAACAACATTTATTTATTATGAAAGCACATAAATAAGTATTAGTTTAAAAATGACATAATTAATATTTCACTCTTGATTCTTTTGGCACTGCGGTACGGTGCAACGAAATATTATGCGGATTCAAATGTAAACGACTTTTCTTCACACTGATCAGCGCAATAGTACCATTCTATTGTTTTATTATTTCAATCTGTCAACTTTCTTGCGAAGTTACAACTGAAAATTATTTTATTCTGTATATAAGACTAATTTTCACAATAATGACGTACATTTATTATTAGTTATTTCTTAACAACATAGTATTATTATTGAAATTTCCGAACTGCGATGAATCGCACGTCTGATGCGCGCGCAAGCGAACCGTCCGACGCGACAGCACGTGTTCGACTAAACTGGTGAAGCAATGTTGGCGGAACTAAAGTCATCAGTATTTTAGTCGGTTTGTGGTGGTTGCGACGGTACTGTTTAATATTTAATTCCGTAAGGTTTATGTACGACTAGATCTCAAACTGTGTATATACGACTGAAGTGCCAAAATCAAGTGTTATTATTGTTATAAATTTTCTTGTGCCTGTTGAAACATTTCTTTCAAACCATCGAGACTGATCTATCTCTGATGGCATGGAGGAATCGGGCATTGATTTGGGCTTCGACTTGGCCGCGTTGAGCTCCGAAGATCTTGACTTGAGTTATGCTGAGCTCGAAAATGCACTTTCGTGCCTTCAGAACTCCCAAGATCTTATGTATTACGAGCTCAAGTCCAAGGCCGTGCCCGAGTCTGACAGGTTAGAAAATATACCGAATAAATAGCTTCGTTCCATCTGTATGTTTATTTATATTTTACGTATGCAGCAACATTGTAGTCGCCAAAATTAATGTACAATATAATGCACACATAATCCTCCGAATTTTGGTCAAATAAAAAGTCTAATTTTGAATTTTATTCAATTATCGTACTTATTCATTTTTCATTATAGTTCAGCAAAATACTTCAAAATTTTTGTTAAATGTATTTGATTTACTTCAATACGACACTAGTTATAAATGAAATCTTTATTTACATTTAAATGATTGTCAAACTAATATGAAGCTGAAGAAAATGATCATTTCATCATTTGATTGTAGCACATTAAAAGTTCAAATATTCTAATAAAAACTCTTGTTTATTAAAGTTTATTAAATGACCAAAATTAAAAACTAGTGGTGTATGACATCGTGCCTTAAGGCAATTTGCTGGAACTTCCCGTACCGTAAAGAAATGTTCGAGGAATATTGAATGTTTTCAAATAGATTATTATAAATAAATAATGTAATATAGTCTAACATTTGTAAAAATGATATAAACTGAATTGCAAAGTTGAAATTATTTGTTTAAAGTATATTAGAATTTTAGTCAGAATCTGAATTATTTTCAATATATATATATAAAAAAAATCGAAAAATTTTTTAAAAAAAATTGAAAAAAAATTGAAAATGAATTTTTTTTTCAAAAGCAACTATTTTGTTAAAACAAGCAGAAAGTTCTTTGAATCATTCAAACCGGACGCTTAGTTCTCTCAAAAACTGCCATTTTTTGCACATTTAGCTCTGTATCTCCGAAACGGTCGGACGTGCCTTTGCCAAAAACTAATCGCCACTTCTCCCCGTCATTGCGAATTGAATGATTTTTTGGATCATTCAAATCGGATGCTCCGTTCTCTCAAAAACTCGGTTTGTATTTTCTGCACTCTTTGCTCCGTATCTGTGTAACGGCTGGACCTGCCTTTAACAAAAACTAATCAGCACATCTCCTTATCAAAAGGAATGGAATATTTTTTGAACCATTCAAATCAGCTCATCCGTGCGCCCGAAAACGTGAATGAAAAAAGTTCCATTAGGAAATTTACAACTTAATTTCCAAAAACGTTAAAATGAGTTTTAATGATATTGTAATGTTTTTGTGTTGAACATTTAAATACTTCCCATTATTTCTGGAAACACTGTATAATGTGGTTCAAAATTATCGAAAAATATTTCAAAAATACCGTTGCCTTTAAAAATATCGAAATTTGAATAGATTTGATTAATTACCCCTTTCTTTTTTTTAATTCAATTTATTCTGCAACCTGTTAGATAAAAAAAGCAAAGATTGTTAACAGTATAAAAAAATAAATTTTAATTTTTGAAAATATTTAAACAATAGAATTTTTTAATACATTTATAATAAATTAATATATTAGAATATTAAGATTGAATATCTTAGTTGTTGTCATCCTGAAGAAACAAAAACTACAAACTACTTACATTTTAATGCAACTATGTTTTGATGATATTATAACACTACTATGGATATTGGGATACAAGAAAATTAATTCTAGTATTTAAGGCTATCAGATCCAATTTGTTTTAGCTTCGTATTGTGGTTATTCTAACAAATTTACAATGTTTTTGAATATTCTTGATTACCATGTGGTGTTAATAACTTTATCAGTCATACATCTTAAATGTCAATGAATATTTCACGATCTTGGAATTCATAACGAGAGAATATAATGTTGCTTTACTTTTGTATGCATAATAATTTATTATTTATATCAATAAATAATAGGTTAATATTTTCATCGATGAACGATCATTTCAGCACCTGATCGAGATTAAAATGTTGCTGTTGCTTTTCTATAGCTAATTAAAAAAATACTTTGCGTTATTGTTCATTGAAAATTTATTTGCATTAGTCTTGATGTAGTTGAGAAAGATAAGTCTAGTTCAGTAAAAATAAATTTACAGCTGGCAGTATTCACAGCCAAATAACTTGAATTTTTTCGCTGTCGAAAGCGTTAGTGTATTTAGCAAACATATAAAACGTGCTGGAAAATAAATGCAAATTAATTAATGGGAAATATTCATTATGAATTTGAATTAAATTCATCTAAATATTTCGATAAGACATCGGTGTTTATGCGAGTTTTAAAATTAGATAATTAATAAGTTGTGTTATATTTATATTGTTAGTGCTGTGGTATTTATAGATTTCTGTGTCTTGGACTAAATCTACATTCAATTTTATATCGCAGTAAAATTGTATGTAGATAGGTTCTTGAAATAAAATTTTGATGTGCATTCCTTGTTTCTATGTCATATTTTGCAATGGGATGTTGCATGTTGTGTGCAAATTGTGTTCATTTATAAAACATCAAATATTCATTTGATGATCATTTGAAAAGAATCCATTTAGCTGTCAAGGGTACCTATACTTACACTCATTAAGATCAATCATTAAGAGAGGTTAAGTCGTATAATTTATGGTTTTGCTCGTATTTATTGTATTAAAACATTTTTTCACTTTTCGAAGGAGAAGTTTGTTTTTGCTAGAACCGTTTCAAGTGATTCTCAACTATTTGACTCAAATTTGAAAAAAATATGCATATATGTGAGTGTGTAGTGTGCGAATTTAAAGATCATCTGATGAAACTCGATAAAGACTACCGTTTGCAATGCGATTTTTCGAGCCGTTTCTTTGCAAAAAACACCAAACTGATCTGAAAAATTTAAACTCTTCGAAAATTATCAATTACTTCAATTAGTAAAATTACTGGTGAAGATAGGCCGGTCTGTTTCTTTATAATTAATTGTTCCATTTTTTTTGACGATTTTGATGTAACTCTTCATTCATAGGTAGCTACTGATAACCGTTGATGTCCACATTTTTAATACACCATACCATAGATTGACATGAAATATGACAAATTGATTTAATATAATTGAATGTAAATATAATTTACATAGTACAAATATGTTTGAATGATCTCAATTGGAAATTGTATTGATTATTTTTTAGTAAAAACGAAGATTTTATTTTCTATATGAACAGTTGAACATTTTACATAAATAGTTGGATTTTAACATGGTTATGTTGATTATATTCAAGTATCGGGAAGTTTATATAGTTTGCTTTGTGGTAAAATGCCACTTACTAGTTTATGTTTGAACAGAAATCAAAACTGAGTGTTCTATGATTATAACTAAAAACTTAGTGCTTCTACAAGATAAACCAGTAGTTGATCATTGTCTTTCTGATTATATAGTAATATACCGAAATGGATATATTCACTTGATACCTATAATCTAAACTGAAAACCTGATTCAGGAAACCCCCGCGTAGCACGGTAATTCCATAACACGGATTCACTCTAACACGGTTTAAGAATTGAGTAAAGTTTTCATAAAATAAGAAATATAGTACAACCTATAAAAAGCAAACTTTATTTATCTAATATTAGTAAAATCGCCGTACAATAGCTCAATAAATGTGATGAAACTAGTGCAAAAAATAATTAATTTGATATATATTATTACAGCGCGTACGTTCTATCGAAAATTTTTTTTAAGATTATCCGAACAATATATTAAACTAGCTGTAAGTGGAATTCTGTCTTAAGGCAATTAGGGCATCGTGCCTTAAGGCAAATTGCTGGAACTTCCCGTACCAAAAATTATTATTTTTTGTAAAAACGATTAACATTTTTGAAAAAAATTTACTTCGAAAAAATAAGATTTTTGAGAAACTATAAATTGGACAAAAAATTACTTTTTTTTGAAAAAAATTTTTTTTAAAAAATTTTTTTTTAGAAAAAATTTTTTAAAAAAAATTTTTTTTTGAAAAAAAAAAATGTTTTCTTCATTTTGACATATTTTGGAAAATCTGAACTTGTTTTTCAAAGCAATCGTACTGCTTTAACTGCATAGATACAAAATATAAAGCGCGTAAGCGCGGCGTCGCTGTCTAGCGGGTAAACATTGATACGGAACCCATAGAAAAATAAACAAAATTTATACTTATTGTTAAAATCTCTATAAAATATCTGAAAATTCGATGTGCATATGTCTAATGATCATTTTTGACCGCCAAATGGCATTTTTTTTACTTTTTTCCTTAGATCTCCGAAACCGCTAGACCTGCCTTTATGAAAATTTGATCAATTCTTTATCTTGTCAATACAAGTAAAATGTTTTTTGAATTATTAAAATCGGACGCTCCGTTCTCTTAGAAACTGAGTTACCGTTTTCGGCACTTTTTGCCCCGTATCTCCGGAACGGCTAGACCTGCCTTCGCCAAAAACTAATCAGCACGTCTCCTTATCAATACGAATCGAATGTTTTTTGAATTATTCAAATCGGTTGATCCGTGTTCCCGAAATCGTCGACGAAAATTTGTATCCGCACATACATACACACACGTACATACATACACACACATACACACACACATACACACACACACACACACACACACACACACACACATACATCCATTTTTTCTAAGGTATGCCAAAATGTTCAGAAACCTCTGAAACGTAAAGATATATAAAAATTTTCATTTTCGATTTTTTTGCGATTACTATAACTTACCCTACGGGAAGTTAATAATTCTTAAGCAATTCTTTAAATAAAATGAGCATAAAAGTTTAATAAATGACTTTACGTGTGTTAAATATATAAATATCATTCTGCTAAAAGCAAGTAATCGCAAATATATTTTTTTTTGCAAAAAATAATGCAGGGATCTGGAAGCAGCATAGAAAACTGCTCAGAATATGAGGATATCTTGCAAAAAAAGGATCATGTTGGATAGTACTTACTTGTTAATTTTGACGAAAAAAAATCATATAATTCGAGTAATATACATTACTTCTTAAAAAAATGAATAAATGTAACAATATTTAATATAAAATCATGATATGTAAGAAAATCCTTGGAACTTAACTTCTCTTTTTGTATTAGTTCTTTGTTCCTTATAACACAGATTCGCATAACACGCTAGCTTTCTGGAATGTAACTACTGTGTTGTACGGGGGTTACCTGTATCACACTACCGCTTGACATCGGGCTGGCCGAGATGGTTATCGAATTCGAAACCAGTTGTTTTTAGTTCTTATCACAATAGCTCAGCACCTAACGGTCATTCCTCCCTTTTCTTCTTTTAAAAAATTATTTATATATTTTGGCGATTCCCACCTAAATAACGGAAAATTATGCATAGATTTTGATTATACATTATTTATCATATTTATATATAATATTAGCAAACCCGACGAACTCCGTTTCGCCACCAGATGGTTTCGTGAGAAAGATGAAGAAATTTTTTGTTTGTTTTATATTGGTACAGGAAAAATTTGATTTTATTACACAACAGTAATGAATTTATTTTGATTACAAAAGTGGAGTGTTTTTTAGTTGGTTTTCTCTAAGTAAATAAAAGTGAATCCGCAAATTATCCGTTTCATTGAAGTGCTCTTTGGTAAACCACATTTTTTGTTTTTTGGTCTGACGTTAACGCAAACAAAGCGGATGGTTTCCCAACTTGTGAACAGGCAACGTATAACTGCCCATGGAAAAAACAATGATTTTCTAAATAATCTATTTGAAATTTATCTCGCAAACTGAGCGATTGGCCTTGCCACTTGTTATTGCGAACGCAAGGCGAACTGGAAATTGCAATCGTTTGAAATCAAACGGAAGACCAGTCGGAATCATTGGTATTTCACCAAATCGTCAGCAATTTTTGATTGAATGGTGAAATTCAGTGCATGTATATCATTATTCTTTGCGGTAAGAATTGCTCGTTGACTTAACCAAGCATTATTCTGATAATTCTCACTAATGTTATTACTCGAATTTTTAATTACGGTGCATGAAGTTCCAGCAATTTGCATTAAGGCACGATGCCATGCACCACTAATTTTCTTACCAATAAATCTTGCGGAGCCCGAGACCTTTCCAACGAATGCAAAATTGTCGAAATCGGTTCGTGCGTTATGGAGTTACATTGTCAGGATGGAAAACCCGACTTATTTTTATATATATGTAGATAATATTTGGTTTATTATATTGCGTCTTTATTATTTCAGAACTAGCACGTCGTTCAAAACGTCGACTCCGCAATCTCGTACCCAGTTAAAGTTGGAGTTGATGCGGGAACAGCAACTCCAAGAACAAAAGCAGCAGCAATTGCAACGCGAACAAATTCAGTATCAGCTGCAGCAGAACTCTAACAGATTGGAACAACAAAAGCCGCAAGACAGCAGGCAGGTCGCCGCGAACGCCAACGTCACCGCTACGGCCGCACTCAGCCTCGAGCGCGCCGTGCCACCGCAAGTGTTACAGGTTAGATAGTAAATGTAGCAATAAACATTAAAATTGACCGATTGTTGACTAATTTAAATTGAATTAGAAAAAGGAAAGTTCAGTTTTCTAAATTGAATTCTTGTATTATTTAACACGTTAAAGATTGCATCGAAATATTTTACACAAAGCGACTGCACCAAAAATCGACAATTTTTGATGCGTTAAAAATACAAAAATATAATAATTTAACCCCTTTCAAACGGCAATTTTCCTGAGGGATAACGTAAGTCTAGCTTATCACTCTGCTATCTTCTCTGAGGCACTCGGCCGTTTGTATATACAACAATACTCAGTTCGTATTGAAGCGTCGAACACAATAGATCAAGGTTGAGCAACCCTCCATATGGCTATTTAAATATTTTTTGCTGCTCGCTAAGCATTTCTAAAATAGAATTTTTTTTAATTCAATTTCTTCCATCAGAAAATTATTAACTTCCCAAAGGAAAAATTTATGTCAAAAAACCTGATCCGCTAATTTTATGTTTTCTCGATGTTTCAAGCCATTCTGAATCGAATGTGACCGAATTTGGAAAAAGTATATTTGTGAGTGTGTATGTGAACAGATGTTTTACGTTGAATCGACGTTTCCTCAAAAACGGCTGGACCGATTTCAAAATTTTAAAAGCCATTCGATGTATCTCGATGAGGACTACCGTTGTCGGTTTTGCTTGACGATCGGTCAAGCCGTTTCTTTGTAAATAGCAGGAAAGTGAAAAAAAATTTGTCCACGTTTTATAGCCCGCAATTCTGAATCGATTTTGAAAATTCAAAATCCGTTCGAAATATGTTGGTTGGAAATCGTGCTGATTAGTTTTTAGTAAAGATTTGCTGGCACAATTTCTTGTAATTAACGGTTGAAAATTAATTTTTCGACGATTTTTATGAATTTTTTTTTGACGATAGATATCATGGTCGTTTTCTAGGTAATACTAAAATATCATGGCCCTATGACAATTGGTTAAATTTTAAAAATATGTCAAAGTTTGCAAAAATTAGTCGCGATTTTTTGGCGTTTGTCAAAATTAGACCTTTGGTCGACGTTAGCTCAAAATGCCTAAACCGATTTTAAAAATTTAAAAGCCATTCGATAAATCTGTATGAGGACTATCGTTTCTCAGTTTACGACGATCGGCTGAGTCGTTTCTTTGTAATTTGGTATAGGTGTTAAACTTTTCGTCCACATTTCAGTTTATAATCCAGAATCGATTTTAAAAAATCAAAAACTGTTCGGAAGATATTGGATGGGAATGATACTGATTAGTTTTAGGTGAAGATCTATAGAGCCGTTTTCTTGTAATTATGTTACTGTTAAAATTTAAGCCGATTTTTTTCTTATTGCTTTAATTTATGAAATATTAACTTTTTTAATTTAGTATTTTTATATTATAATGTGCATTAGTATAAATTAAGCTTTGTAAATTATTAACTAGTATTAAACCGCCACGAAATTTAAAAAATTAAATGCGGGCGGCGAGAAAAAATCTATGCAGTGATAATACAGCGTTTTCTTTTCAAAATTTATTTAGTTATTTTCAAAGTATTTTGTATCCTTTTTATTACATAGTCTTTTTTCTAAATACGGTAAAACGATCGAGCAATTTTTCAAGCAAGCTTTTTTACCAAAAAAAAAACAGTTTTGTTTAAACAAATATTTTTGTTTACGTCCTGGTTTGGTTGGGACAGTCCCGAATTTTCACTTTTTGTCTCGTATTTTACTAGAAAAAATATTGTCTCAGATTCAATATGTTTATTTTCTAAATTAAAAGTATATTTTAAATATTTTTAAATTTATGCTATCAGTTATCTTTATTTTTAAATATAGTTTAACTAAAAGCATTTACAAAGTTTGAATAAAAAAAAATACTTATTAAAATTCGATTAGTAATTTACATACTAAAAGCGATGTTATATATTAAAGTTAATTATGTTTTCATAATTACCATATAAATTATGCCGAATTTTATACAGTCTTAAAAGAAAAATGATCATAGTTCAGAAACAGAAGGTTTTGCACTTATGTTAATAACTGTGTTTTAAAAAATTGGTTTATTAAAAAAAATTGGTTTTTAATTTATCCCTAAACAATTATTGTTACGTAAAGAAGTCGTAAGTTTTTAGTTTGTTTAAAACTGCTAATAAATATTTTCTGTTGTTTTTGATTTTAAAACCTTTAAGTGAACAGAAATTGTACAATCTATAATTTTCAATATTTCTAGAACATTTTCGCTAACATCATTTATTTAAACGTAATTTAAATGAACTACTTGACAACACATAACATGTATAAAGAAACAACTATCGAACTATGTTCAGTAAAATTAACAGTTACCTCCTAATTATAGAAATATGTTTTTGTTCTACTATTTTTTTTTTAAATTTTTTATCTGTTTCTTTTTGCCCTTTGGGCGGGTAAGGAAAGGACAGCCAGAGGGAAAACAGGCACAATGTATTTTTTAAATTTTAAAGTGATTTTACGAAATGATAGTTTGATATACATTTAGCTCATACATTCCCAAACTTGTTTGTGTCGATACCGATTTTTCGATAATTATCTATTTGTACTAACAATTTGCATTAAACATTTCATGTAAAGATACAAATACAAGTTTAGACATTTATTAATTGACTTTAAAATAATAATAAAAAATTTATATTAACAAGGTGTCATGTAATCCACTATCGTGGATCTCCAAAACTCCTTTTTGCTGATGTGGACCCCTTGAAAGTTGTCATAGACCCTTGGGGGTCCATATGTATCACTAAATATCTTTAGTAATTTTTGTTGCAACTAATTAATATTTATTTCTTTCGATTAATAATATTATTCTTTATTAGTAATTTGCAGTAAATTACAATATAAGTTTTACCATCCTTTCGTAATAATTTGGCACTGAAATAAAGGTCAAGCGTGAACGTTCTATATATAGTTTTCAAATACACAGCAATAACTAGTCTTATAATGAGTTTTAATGGGTTTTAAAAAATAATTTACAAAAACAGATTAAGTATATAGATTCTTAATTATACATTTAACAACTTTTAATACTCTATTTGATATAATTTGATAAATATGACATTTTCAGGCTTGGTGTATCATTAATTTCTGTTAAATTTACCTCCAGCGGAAAATTTTAAGAAAACAAGATGTTTCAATTGTGGAGATGAACATATTTGTTGAATATTTTCGATTGAGTTATTATTATTGTTGATGTTAAGGAATTTCTGACGAGGAAAATATTTACATTTTAAACAACAAACAAATATGTTAGTATATAAATAGTTCGAAACTATAAAGTCAAATTAATTTCGCCCATAATTAGTTCGAAACTATTTTTTTCAAAATTAAACTGTTCAATTAAAATCAGTTGCAAAACAGTTAGTAGAAATTTATACTGCATATTATTAAAATCTTTACAAAAATCTGATAGTTTTCATGTACTTTTTTTCTGATGATTCCATAATGTTAAATTAAATTCAATAATTACAGCGATTAGTCAAAGAGCCTAACTGATTTTTTTACAATCATTTTACACTTTTAGTTCACTTTTTAAGCTACTTACATTGGATAATGTTTCTTATTTTTTGCTGCAAATTTAAATTTATAACAACATAAAATAATGTTAGTTTAATAATTAGAATAACCATATATCATAATTCGGAAACGAAACTGTTGAATCCATCACTTTGAACATATATTACTTTTGCATTACTACTTTGCTCTGGTGTAAATATGCAAAGCTTTTCCTCTGTTTTCATTTTTTATCGAATGGTATTAAGCACAAAAGCCAACTAAAAGTCTTTTGGAAAACAATTTGAAAGCGTTAAAGATACTTAACATGAATACCCAACACTATTTTTTATGTAATATTCTATTTAACTCATACCCAGACGCCTAATGAAATAATTGAAACTCGGTTTAGACTTTTTTTAAGTATGACCAAAAATTTGTTGATGTTCAGGATGGAATAAGAGCAAATATAGAAAAATCCTATTTTACCACATCAAATTGACAGCAGTATGTTATGATTGTTATGTAAAAATAGCCGCTACCCGGTCTTGTTGCATTCAATAAAAAGTGATCAGTATTCTAATATTAAGATCATCTAAAAGAGATAGGTCAATACATCATTAAGAAGCGATCACAGCAAGTTTGTGGGACTATTAAGTTCTGTTTAGTATTAATAATATATACATAAAATATGGATAGCGAGATGTTGTCTAGTGATGTCGTCATGGCGCAATTGTAAAGCTCACTGACTCGTGTAGACAGGATCGTAAGGCTCGAACTTTGCTCTGGGCAACCAGAGATCGTACATTAGCGATGTTCATTTTCACTTGAAAATATAGATAAAAAATGTTGAAAACTTTTTCACATTCTTCTATGAATTAATCTGGAGTTTAACTCAGCTCGCGGACATGTCCTAGGACATTATGTAGTACCCATTAATATTTATTACTTTGTTGTCTAGTAAAAATAACTACTACCCAACATAGCTGAATCAATGAGAATCAAAGCTTGAAAGTTTTATAGCCTTGTCGTGATGATTTGTTAATGATGTGGCTTTAGAAGGAAACCCCACGGATGACCTATCTCTTTTATAATGCTGACATTAATAGTAGTTATTCAAATAAGTTTATCAAAAAGAGGCCAGCCGTTGGGTTGCCTTCTGAAGCTATGTCATTAACAATATCTAATTATAATCTCATTGGAATAATATTATAGGATTATTAAGCTGATTGCTATTAATAATATATACATAATATAATTATGATATAATTTACAACTGCCCTTAGTGGATATTAAGCTACTATGATAAACAAAACGTAATAAACAAATTACAATGTGAAGTTACCCGCATTT
Organism: Ctenocephalides felis; assembly: GCF_003426905.1. NCBI lineage: Eukaryota > Metazoa > Arthropoda > Insecta > Siphonaptera > Pulicidae > Ctenocephalides > Ctenocephalides felis. The sequence goes on from NW_020538040.1 coordinate 149,656,391, forward strand.
CTTCTACTTTAAATAAAAATTCGATTTAAGTAAAAGTAAAAATAAGCAACCCAACGGTTGATTCTCTTTTTTTTTCTCTTTTTGATACTTATTATTAGATCAACTAATACTAATGTAAGTCGTCAAGTATAAAAGGTAAAATGTGTGGTTGCCTTCTAAAAACCACATCATTAAGAAGTCTTTAGAGAAATGCGACTATGAAGTTCTAATATACTGCTTGATGCAGGTTGGCAACATACAGATATCTATATTTTATGTATATATTAGTAATAGAAAACAGAACATATTAGTCCTATAAGCGTGCTGTGATGACTTCTCAACTCTCCGTCGGTCGGATATTTATTTACTTTCGAACGGTCAGAGTGGTCTGGCTGGACCACACATTTTTTCGTTCTGATTTTTTCATTGATCGGCAGCTAATGAAATTTTAGGAAAAGTCTAGAAATTTCAAGTCGATAGGATTACTAAAATCGATTTGATTTTAATTGAAAATCGAAAAAAGTCTGACCAGACCACTCCGACCGACGGAGGGTTAATGATCTACTTTTAGAAGGCAAACCCATGGTTGGCCTATCTCTTTTTGATGCATTCAATATTAGAACAACTCTTTTGCGTTTGTCAAAATCTAATCACCACTCCCCGTCATTGCGAATCGAATGCTTTTTAGATCATTCAAATCGGTTGATCCGTTCCCTTAAAAACTGATATTTTTAGCACTTTTTGCTCCATATCTCCGAAGACGCTGGACCTGCCTTCACCAAATCTAATCAGTGTCCTCATCAATAGGAATGGAATGATTTTTGAACCATTCAAATCGGTTAATTCGTACGCTGGAAATTGTCGACGAAAAGTTGTCTCTGCACACACACACACATCATTTTTTCTGATGTGTGCCAAAATGTTCAGAAATCTCTAAAACGTGAAAATATGCAAAAATTTTAATTTTTGATTTTTGGCCCATTACTATAACTTACCCTACTGGATGTTAATAAATACATGACAATGAGAAGATACCAGTATTATTACTTCTACTTACATTAATAAAAAATACAATTTGAGTAAGAGTAAAAATAGGTTTCAAAAAAAAAAAAAAAATACCGTGTGAATTAATATATGTTTTAATTGTTTTATTTGTTTAGTTTTATATGTTTTAATAATTTAATATACTTTGAACTAATTATTTCTATATTTTTAATTCTGCAGGTTCGAACAGTACTGGAAAATCCTACTCGATACCATGTAATCCAGAAGCAGAAAAGTCAAGTGCGCCAATATTTGAGTGAATCATTTTCGAAGCACCAGAATGGTTCCTCAGACGCATACCAAGTAAGTTTATATATAGATCGTACATCGCTCACGCTAATAGTTTTTATGAGATATTCTTGTTTACTACACCACTGCACGATGATAAATATGATTGCGCATTTATGTATTATGGTTATTCTTTCATTGTTCATGACCCAAAGGCAACATATCCTAAATATTTGTTGTGATAGAATCAATTACAACTAAATTGACCGTGCAGATTGAAACTGAAACAAGTTGCTAGATAATAATATGTAATTGCCTAAAAATATACAGAATCGCGCCAGGAAAGTATTGGATCAATGGTTAGTCGGTTGTTATAAAATTAATTAGACATATTTTAAATAAACCATGTTTTTTAATTTTTCTATTAAACTACAATCTGTCTTTACAAAAAAGAAGTAATTTTGAAGATAAATGTAATAATTTGAAGTTGTTAAAGATCACTGAGTAGTGAGACCCTCAAAATTTGAGCCTTGTGGGAGCAAGTTATGAAAAAAATTTCTTTGACAATTTTCACAAAATGAAGGGATGATGACGCAATCGCAGAATGACTGTCAGAACGGTACTTTCTAAATGGGTCGATCATAAAATATCGTTAAAAAAATTTCTAGCTCTGTGAAAACAGATTAGTCAAATAGTTCACTGGCACTGACTATTATTTGCCTACAAGATACGGCCTGTCCAGTTGTTAAACTCTAAATGTTTTATTATTTTTTTATATTTGCATATTATGTTCTTTTTCAAATAATGTAATTATAAGTAAATTGTTTATTAAACGGAAATATTCTGCTATTTGCCTTAGAGCATAACACCATACACCTCTAGTTTAGTGCTTGAAATTCTTACGTTCTGGGACGCCCATGCGCTGTGCGACATTTCATTGAATTTGTAAGAGATATATACGTACACATACAAACACACACACACACACATATATATATATATATATATATATATATATATATTTGTTTGTGTGATATTTGTACAATTCATTGGCAATTAGTGTCCAAGAGTTTTGCACGATTCGGCCGTGAAAATGCTGATGGTTTTGTGAGCGTTTTTTAAAAAATTAGAGTGAAATATTTATGTGATATTACCGAAGATTATTTAATGTGTAAATTATTCTTGCAATATACTTTTTCATATTGATCACTTATAAAAATCTTCCTGAATTATAGTTATTTACAAACGTTGTATATCATTATTTACATTTATTTTTACACCACTTTATAATATAACGTTTATAAAATATATGCAGTAAAATTTCTAGTTATTCATAATAAATACTACATATATTAAAATTGAGATCGTTGAAAAACACTTAGCCACAGTTATTGTCAACTATGTCAACGAAGAATTTTTTTATCAGAATATTTTTACCAGTGTTCTAATTTTGTTTTCTGGACGTTTCCAGTCATTCGAATCATTTGAAATCAAAATTGGAAAAAGTATGTGTATATGTGAGCCAAAATTTGGCCTTGCATTGACGTTTTCTCAATAACTGCTGCGTCGTTTTCAAAAAATTTAAAACTGTTTATGTAACAGTTTTTTTGCGACAACTAGCAAAGTAGCAATAAATCAAAAGTTTTCGTCCAGGTCTTAGCCCAAAACTTTGAACCGATTTTAAAAATCTAAGAATTTATAAACTGTTAGAAATACATTAGTGTCGAGTCGTGCTGATAAGACTTTGGTTAAGATCTTCGCAACTAATTGTTAAATTTTTTTTCGACGACATTATTGCATTTTAAGATTTTATGAAGTCCAAATTTCCATATTATATCGTCATAATGTGGGGGTATTCTGATCTAGAAGCATGAATTTTATGCGATTTTGGAAAGGTCGTGAAAAGTGCGAACAATATTTTAACTATATTTTTTACAAAGTATTGATTTATGTTTTGAAGTTCTAGAAAAGATAAAAATAAAAAATTGTCATAAAGTTCTAGAAGGTGGTAATGTGGGGGATTCCTAAATTTGGCACCTGACTATACCCTTGATTTTAGCCGTTCAAATAATCTGAAGAAATATACAAAAATATATTATTAATCTAGATTAATGTCGCCATTGTATGATCTACAGACAAGTTAAAACATATTTTTTCGCAAAGTAGCGACTGCCTGAAAGAAAAATATTTCTATAAAGTCTATAGAAATATTTCTAGAGAAGTCTATAAAGAAGACGCTGTAAAAAATTTAAGTAAATCGGTATGGTAGAAGTTGAGAAATCGTGGGTATCGAATCGAAAAAGACAAATTCGAGAAAGATGCGTTTAAAGTTTTGCCGCGGAAGGAAACAGAGGAAGATTGTCGCGGTCAAGCAGCTATATCTCTGAAAATAACTAAAATTTTGAAAGATCTTCTTCTACACATTCTTCTACAATCAAACTTTGAAAATATTGCGAAAAAAAATAGATTTTTTCAAAATTACAGGCCAGTATACACCCTTAAGGCAAAATGCCACTTGTACTCAGACTTTTTATTTGTTCGTTCTTTTATTTTTTTATATTATGAAGTTAATCTATAAAACTGAACTAGTGGTGCATGGCATCGTGCCTTAAGGGAAATTGCTGAAACTTTCCATACCGAAAATTAAAGTTTCTAAGAAAGCTATAGAAATTTTAACAAATTTGTACTTATTAAAATCTATAAAATATCACAAAATTGGATGTGCATATGTCTAATGATAATTTTTGTCCGCCGAATGGCATTGTTTTAAATTATATTTTGTTGGATCTCCGAAACCGCTAGACTTGCCTTCCCACAAATTTAATCAGTTCTTCATTTCGTTAATACAAATAAAACTAGTGCAGTATAGTACCGTACCTTAAGGCAAATTGCTGGAACTTCCTGCACCATAAATTTTTTAAAAAAGATTAATTTTTTTTAACCTTTGAAAATTTTTCAATTTTTGAAAAGAATTGACTTTTCTTGGAAAAAAATATGTTTTATTTTTAAATATTTCTGAAAATTTGAACTTTTTTCAAACCAATCGCACTGCCTTAGCTGCATAGAGACGAAATATCGAAGCGCGTAAGCGACCCGTCGCCGTCTAACGGACAAACGATATTACTAAAATAATTATTATTAAAATCTCCACAATATATCTGATAATTTTATATGCATATGTCTGATCATCATTTTTGTCCGCAAAATGGCATTCTTTTCTACTTTTTACTAGATCTCCGAAACCGCTAGACCTGCCTCTCCAAAAATTTAATCAGTTATCATCAAACACCCTCATTGTTTACCATTTTTGGCTTTTTTTGCCCCGTATCTTTGAAACAGCTGGACCTGCCTTTGCCAAAAACTAGTCAGCACGTCTCCCAAAAGTACGATTCGACTGTTTTAAGAATTACTCACATCGGTTAATTCGTGTTTCCGAAATCGTCGACCAAAATTTGTATCCGCATATATATACACACACACACGCACACACATTCATTTTTATAAGGTATGCCAAAATGTGCAGAAACCATTAAAACGTAAAGATATATAAAAAAAATTATTTTCGATTTTTTGTGGTTACTATAACATACCCTACTGGAAGTAGGGTTACCATTTTTGGCACTTTTTGCCCCGTATCTTTGAAACACTGGACCTGTCTCCTCAAAAATGCGAAACGACTGTTTTTTGAATTACTCAAATCGGTTAATTCGTGCTTCCGAAATCGTCGACGAAAATTTGTATCCGCATATATATATACACACACACGCACACACTTACATTCATTTTTTCTAAAATATGCCAACATGTTCAGAAACTATTGAGACGTAAAGATACTTTTCGATTTTTTTGCGGTTACTATAACATACCCTACTGGAAGTTAATAATCTTATTTTATTGTCTTAAGGGGGATAGGAATGCAACGTCCCAAAGTATGCACCCTTTGCCCGCATCTGCTACGTGCACGACTGTTCTCAACCCGCCCGCTAACGTACAAGGAGTGTCTCCAACAGGAACCATATCGCCGGCACTGAGTTCCGTTGCTACCAGTGCCTCCGAGGTAAGTGAATATTTATAAGAGCAATATTTTTTTAGGCAAAATATAGTAAAGATTTGAAATCATAATTGGTATTTGTTATGTATGGTAAAAATTGGTGCGTCCGGAAAAAAAGTATTGCATGTTGATATTGGTATCAAAATTAAATAACTTCTCCGCAAGAAGTTAGAGGGTCATTATTATATTTAAAGTTTTTTTTTAAATTAAATTGAATGATTCTGGTGATATGTTGTGCTTATTATTTAAATGCGTATTGTTATTGTTGGTTATTTAAATTATCTAATTGAAGTTCTATGTTATTTATAATTATTGGTGCATAGTCTTTGCATTGAATTATCGTAGACTGAAACGGTAATATGAATATAAATTTACAAAAAATATAATTTGCTATTTGTGCATTAGGGTGGTTTTTAATATGTACATTTTCGAATCTCTTTGCTCCCAAGGGCTCAAATGGTTCCAAATTGATAAAAAACAATTTTCTGAAGGTTTTAGCTCTTAATATTGTCTTTTAGATAGTGCGCAATTCAATCAAACTTTGTATGGAAATAGCTTGGAAAAAATTTTGAAAATTAAAAAAAAAATTTAGGTATAACTTAGCGACAACTTTGAATAAAACTCATTTATTTGTTTACTAAATTATATCTAAAACATTTTTAAAATTTTTGAAATTTTTTTTATGCTATTCTATACAAAACTTTGATTGAATTGCGCACTATCTAAAAAAACAATATTAAGAGCTATAACTTTGAGATTGAATTGTTTTTTATCAATTTGGAACCAATTGAGCTCTTGAGAGTAAGGAAGTTCAAAAATGTCCTTATTAAGGACCACCCTATTGTGTATACATATCAATATCAAACAAGTTTGAGAGTAGAATAGAACGTGAGAACCAATTTGAGTCCATAAACTGGTATAAAGTGAACTATCTGGTTAACAAGATCCTCGTAATTTTTGTGCCTGAGTCGTCTATAATTTTAACGGTTTTTGGGCGATTGGTCTACTAATGCATTGGTACCCAGATTTACAAGCGACTCGTTGTTTCGATATACGAGCAAAATTTGAGATACGAGCTTTGAGAGAGTAAGAGTTTTCTAGATAAATGTTAATGACAAAATAAAAAATTTCGTCAGTTGTTACAATGATTTTCCAACTGCAGAAATATTCTGGCTTTTTATGACAGTAAATTATTTTATAGTTAGTCATTTCGATTATATAATATACTAGATGACCCGACAGACGTTGTTCTGTATTTATGTTTACAATTCAAAAGTTACCATTTCTTTCAAAACCTATACTGATATTTACCAATTAGTTAAAAATTATCTTTTTTTACACTACAGTCTATACCGAAATGCATATACATCCACCCATATGGATCTTAAATGTACAACTGCTTCAAATAAAATGATGGGTATTTGCTTCTTTGAAAAACATTATAAAATATTTTTTTCTTATAATTAGTTCTTTTATCGATATCCGACGTTATTTTGAAAAAAAAATGAAATTACTCCATTGAGAGGGATGTCATCCCCCCGGGAAATGGCAAAGGAGTCTAAATTATTTTTACTTTTGAACTTGATAGTAAGATAAACCTAATTTCAAAGTTTCATACGAATTGGAGCACAGTAAAAAAATCAGACCCAAAACGCTCCATTGACTTAAGTAAATATTCCGTATCCGATGGCAAAAATATGAAAATACTAACGTTTGTATGTGAAAAAGAGGCTGTTTTTAGGATTTTCCCGGCAATAATTAGATTTTTTTAGAAATCCCGTAAGAATCATCCTTAGACTTCAACGAACATTTTAAAAAAAGAATTGGCCAAATTGGTCCAGGCGTTGTTGAGTTATGCGCTTACCAACACATTTTGCGATTCATTTTTATATTATAGAAGATTAATATTAATTGAGTAATAACGATTTACCCACTCGAATATATCGAAAACTATTTACAAAATATTGTATACTTTTATAACCATAGGTCTAAATAAAAGGCCATGATTCTTAAAATATAACGTGAAATTATTGAAAAATATGAGGATGGCGAAAATGTATGAACATAACACATAGTTATGTACTGTGTTCAAACAGAAGGAGTTGATAAAGGGATGATATATATCCCTAACTGTCCTTAGTTCACATCTAGTAAAATTGAAGACAATAGAGTTAAATCACATATGATCAATAAATGACAATAGTAGAAGTATATACATAATTAGGTTTTTAAAATACATCTGACGAAACATTTCAGATAAACGTTTTAAAAGAGAATTTTTTATATAAATTAGTATATAAAGAATCTAATTCCTAGTACAGTTCGTGGGACATCGAAATAAATGTCGACTGTCGAATACAATAAGCGGCAATAATTATTGCAGTGTCGTTTGAAAAGCACTTTTTCAATGTCAGATCTTGCTATGTGTTATTACGTCCTTGTTCGTTTATTATACATTTATTGATACCATGTGTCAAATAGGAATATATCGATTCTATTCAATAGACGCGATCGTAATGTTATTTGTTAAGTGGTGACATTCAATAAAAAATTCGTACAAACATAAGTAAATACTCGCAATAACTAGAATCTTATGCTTCATATCTGTAAATTTAATAGAATAGAATTGACTGAAATAAAACTATTGAATTGTGGAGAAATGGAATTTCTAAACAAATTTAAAACTGCATCATTCTTTTTAAAAAAATTGAATTTTAGATTGTAGAAACTGGAGTAAATTCACTTCAGTTTCAATTAACAGATGCATACATCTTTTTGCCTTGTTGTTGTTGTTTTGTCTTATTTAAGTGTTTTTTTTTTAAACTATTTTTAAGTTTTGATTTTTGTCTGAATAACGACACAAGTGTCGAAACGTATAATCAATAAAGAACGTTTTTATTAACCTTTTTTTTAATTCGACGTATGGACTGCAAATTTTAAATGTTTCAACGTCAAAAAATAATTTATATATAAATATAAATATAAATATAAATATAAATATATATATATATATATATATATATATATATATATATATATATATATATATATATAAATATGATGTCAGTCGATACATTTATCTTCTTGGCTGATTCATTCAGAATATGTAATCAAGAGAAAGTTTGTTAAAAATAGTATATTAGTATAATATCCAACAAGCATAAAGTCATCAATATAAAAATCCCTAAACCACACATTTCGTGTACGATAAAATAACTTGTTTTGAATTCAAACTTGTAACTAAATCACACAGTGCCAAGAAATTATTTTTTTTCTATATTTAAACCGCGATTAAAATTTGAGTCCTATAAGCTGTTGTAATGATTTTTTTTAACTACGTCGTTTTTTAGAAGGAAACATAACGTTTGTCTTGTCTATATTAGATGAATTTTATTATTAGAATTTTTCTAACAGTGATGATTTTTAATGTGTCGCAATTGAGAAAGGGCTATTTTTACTTGGACATATTGCAAAAATATTTTGTAATTATTTTTATAACAAGCTTATATATTTTTAATCCATGAGAATCATTTTATTTATATAATAGATTTGAGATCTATTAATAAGATAAACAATTAGACCATATTAAAAAAATCTTGATTGAATCAATGTTATGAATATAAACAATTCTCTAATCAACTAGATATCGCGCAACAACATCAATAAAAATCGATCTAGGCATTCAAGAGAAGTTTAATGACACCTGACACCCTGACAAATAAAATATACATATAATATCCATATATGGATATATCTATGAATAAAATTTTGAGAGCATAACACTAAAGAAAAGGTGAATAGAATAAAGCATCCAAATTTGATCGATGGATCTGTTACTCTTTTTTTATTGAATTTCGAAAACCGCTGGATCTGCCTTACCAAAAATTTAATTAAACCTTTATTCCCTCAATACAAGAGAAATATTTTTCAATCATTTAAATCGGATGTCCCGTTCTCTCAGAAACCATTGACATTCCTTGCAGTTTTTGCCCAGTATCTTCGAAACGGCTAGGCATGCCTTTGCCAAAAACTAATCAGCACGTCATAATCCAGTGAGTAGGAATTGACTGTTTTTGCATTATTTAAATCGCTTGATACGTGCTCGCGAAATCGTCGACGAAAAATTGTATCCGCACATATACACACGCACACTCCTTTCTAAGATTCTTCAAAATTTCAGAAGATTTTGAGGCGTAAAGATATACAAGAAATTTTAAGGGAGGTTAAAAAAAAGTTACCACTGATTGTTGTACTTTGTTTGTTTGTTTGTTTGTTTGAAAAGATTTATTTATTCAATAATATATTACATAATGGAAATGTGAGTAAATAGGATTTTGTATGTGTATCTTATGATAATAATACAATTCATTATCAAATAATCATTTGAAACATTATTGATAATACAAATTAAATAAATTAAATAAATTATTGAACAAAAATAAAAAAAAAACATATTACAATGCTAATTCATAAAGGTGGCTTATAGTTTTATTGATCGAGTATGAATGTCGGTAGGTTGTATTTATTGTACCAGAATATCAGTATATCTCCTCTCAGAAACCATTGACATTCTTGCACTTTTGGCCCTGTATTTTTGAAACGGCTGGACCTGCCTTTGTCAAAAACTAATAAGCACGTCATCATCCAGTGAATAAGAATTGAATGTTTTCGCCCTATTATTGTATATTTGTTTTTTAAAAAAATTCTTCATCTACTGTTGATGACATAGAATTGTGCGTCGAAACATCTGAAAATAAAGATGCTTCAAAATCTTCACCTTCTTCTTTATTCCTTGAAGTTCAGCACTCCAAGATCTTATTCGTATATTTCAACATCAAAATAAACTATTCTTCGGTTGATATATGAGTATATATGTTTGTGTATGTGATATTTTTTAAAAATGTGTCGACATTCAGACGTAGTAAGAGGTGCCATTGATTAGTAAATAATTAAGCGTCCACAAATGAATAACGTGCGAAGAGAATCGCATAATTACATAATACACTTTTCATATGTACAATCGTGTGTGCAGAAAACGGTGCGCGCGTATCCAGGCGACTGGATGTCTGCCTCTGACGTCACACGTCGTTAATTTCATTTCAAACGAATTTTAGCATAACAATAAGTTCGAATGGACTAAATTTGAAATCGACCTGATATGTGAACCTAATTATACATAAAATATGTTAAATGTCTTACCAGATTTGTCAGATTTAAGAAGTACTAATCGTAAGGCATATAAGTAGTATTCTGCTTTAGGATCTGATACAAAAAAAATTCGAGTTGAATAACAATCAACTTTTGCAATAGTGACGAAAAATGTCTGAAATCTTACTTAGGGTGCGTCCATTGATCAGTTGATCGATTGTAAGGATTTTTGAAACATCGTAAAATTTTGGATTTTTTTCTAAATATTGGATGTTTATTTTTTAATTGAGGTAAAAAATAAATACACGTGGTATCTTACAAAACCCTCCCCTTCACTCACCTCCCACACGTGATATTTTATGATTTTTTTTTATCAAATCAAATCATTTTTACGATTTTTATGATTTTTATGATTTTTATGATTTTTTTCATCATACTCCTTCATTTGATTAATGGATGCCCCCTTACGATAATATTTAAGTCTTTTAGTGTCTAGAAAAAATCGTAAAATTTTGGATTTTTTTCTAAGGGATCGTTCAAGTGTTACGTAAGCAGATTTATTACAATTATTTACTTCCCCCGCCATCCCCCTTGTCAGCAAAAGTATGCAAAGCTCTTACCCCCTACCCCCATGCTTACGTAAACATTTTGCAATTAATGTAAAAAAATAAAAATACTACCTATGACGTAATCATCATCCAGACTTCCCTGCCCCCCATGTCAACCCAAAATAAACAACCCCCGCGCCCTCCCCTATAGTGCTTACGTAATACTTGAACGGCTCCTAAATGTTGGATTTTTTTTAATTGAGGTAAAAAAACAAACACGTGGTATCTTACGAAACCCTCCCCTTCACTCCCCTCCCACAAGTGATATTTTATGTTTTTTTATAATCAAATCAAATCATTTTTATGATTTTTATTTTTTTCATCATACTCCTTTGGATCCCCCTTACGATTAAACATCTTGCTTAGGGTTTGTCGGTTTTCTGAAACCGGTTTATGGCGGTAATGATGAAATTCGAAAACCGGTTTGTATCAGAAAAAATCGGTTTGCAGTGCACGTATAGGAAATGACGAGCCAAATCGTTCCAGATGGATGCAACCGGATTTCTTAGAATCAGATTAATATCGGTCCGAAAAGATTTGGAATCATATATATCAGTATCATGAATTTAGATTTATCAGTTTGTCATCTGGTTACTCAGTGTATATATCTCATAGGTTCATTATTCTTATAAATCATTTCATCAAACAAAAAAGTAAAATGAATATTAAAACCGATATAAAAATTGCTTGGTATAAAAAATGCTCGGTCTTTTGCCTTATCGTTTTTTAAATTAAATTAAAATTAATCTAAATAAGAATGTATCAACATGTATCTCATGAATGTTTTTTGTTTTTTTTTTAATTTTTTTTTCTTGTTTTGAAATTGTATTCTTTTTTTTTATTCGAACTCTTGCTGAATATTTCAATATTATAACAATATTCAGATCCTTGTATGTGGAAACTTTGCATGAACAACGAATTAAAAGTTATTTAATCCTAGTCAATTATTTTTATTATTTTAGTTAAGATAATTTACTATCAATAATGTTGAATAGTAAATAACAGCCAAAAACTAGTTTTATACATTCTCGAATTACAGAATATTCGAGCAAAATTTATTTTAAGCATAAAATACGAAACCGGCCAAAACCGGTTTTCTGAAAAAAATACTATTTGAAAATATGTTTTCTTAAATGATTATTTTTGTATATACCCTAATTTTGACTGAGCTTAACTAAAAGTTGTCAAAGAAAATTACTGAAACTTTTTCAAAAAAAAACTTTTTAATCGGATTTGGATTATCTGATAAAACATGGGTCAAAGATTATGTCTTCAGGTTTTAATTAAGAAGAAATAATACTGCCAATTCTCGACGAAACTCATTTTTTTATTACTAAATTTAACAATTATATGTTACATGTTAAATATAAAGAAATGTTTTGATAAATCATCGTACAAAACTAATTGTAAGCAAAACGTTTACTCAAACAATTGAGTTTTATTAAATGTTTTAAAACATTTCGAGGAAACATTGATAAAAGACAAGGTGTATTTATACACATATACATATTTCTTTCAAGTTTTGTAGCAAACTTCTAAGAAAGACTCGTGTATAATAGTAGCGAATCTGATTTTCATGCGAAAACAAACTTCTTCTCTGTTTGATTTAATAATCTTATTTTATTCTGGTTACTTATAAAAAATCTATATACTTAAGAACATTCTGGGTAAAATAATAAACAGTGAAATTCGATATTCAATCCAATTTTCATGATTAAATTAGAAGAATTTATAAAAAAAATGAGTCTAATGTACATATTCTTCTACACTGTTCATAAATATGTACATTGTGTGCTTTTTCCAATAGTTTGTTCAGTCGTATTCTATAATATTGGCGTTATCTACGTAAATGCGATCTTCGGAAGCGCCACTGGATTACATGTGTAAATACGTCAAAATTGTGAATTTGCAAAGACAAATAAACCGCACTTTTATTTGTATTTATTATTACACACGAACAAACAAAAACGGTTATGTGATGAGATATCTGTGCGCTTAATTGCCTATTAAGAATAATTTTGGAAGATTCCTTTGTTATTTTTATTGAGACATTTTACCTAGATATTCGAATAGAGCTATGTATTTTCTGTCTTGCTGTTTAATATCCTACCCACCTGCTGTAATTGTTTTACCTCTAAGATAGATAGATGTTCAATTTGGGTTTTTACATGAAGTGTTAAATCAAAGAGCGATTTAAATATTGAAATCTTTGAAATAATATTAAGATGAGACAATTATTCTAGCAATCTTTGCTGCATCTAAGATATTGATAATAAAATGATAATTTTCCTAAAAGATTATTTTTCTCGAAAAAAGCAATTTTCTTAAAAATATGTTTTTTCTCCAAAAAAATTATTTTTCTCCAAAAATATGATTTTCCTCCAAAAAAATGATTTTCCTCCAAAAATTTTTGATTCAAACCTAAATTCAAGACTAAATGGACAGTAGTATATCATTGAACGTAGTATATCATTAAAGTTAGTATATCATTGAACGATGTCTACAGGGTATTATTATATTTTTTATATCATAATTTTACATTAAAATTAATGGTTTTGTTCTAAAGTTAACTGCTCTAATTCCGAGATGTCCATGATTTTATAAGTGGAGTACCTTGGTTTTACAATAGGTTTTACATTTTACAATAGGTATGGTTCATATTAGAATTTTTGTACTTAAGGAGACATTTTGCTCTAGAATTTAAAAAATCGTTTTTTTCATATTTTTAAAGTTTAAATATTGAAAAATGTGTGTATAAAAGTTTGCTATAATATATGGAGATGTAGCTGTTATACGATAATCCTCCCTGCTCTCTTCCTCGGTGAAAGTTGAAAAGCGTTTTCCTCGAACCTTTTTTTTGATACACGATTTCTTAACTTCTACTGCACCGATTTACTTTCATTTTTTTACTGAGGGTTCTTTTACAAATTTCTTTCTTATTTGGTATGTAACCATATCCTCAATTTCTTTTTTTTGGTATTTTTAAAAGAAATCGAGAATATAAAATTTGAGAAAAAATAAATTTCATACAATTAGACATATGTTTTCATATATCCAAGGATAACTTCAGGGAAGTTCATTATAATATACTTTATTTCGATGAATAGTTTTTTATACGGAACCTGAACAATACAACTTTAACTGTCAGTTCGCTGTTTTCTCCATTAAGGTGAAAGCTTTAAATATATATCTGGAAAGTAAAAAAACGTAAAAACTACGAAACAACGCTTTATTTGAACAAATGTTCCAAAGTTGTTTGCTGCTGGTTAAATATTTGTATGACTTATGCAATATTGGTTCGTAATGAGAGTATAAGATGCGTAATGAATAATTGTCTTCTGTGCTTATTCTGGTTCTGAAATATTCGAAATATTCTAAATAAGTTCATACCAGTTAAACATACATCATAATTTTTATGGTTGAGGAATAAATCTATAGTAACATTAAACATATGCACACACACACATTCATGTTCAGCACATTTACTGGAGCTTTGTATAATCTTGTATTCAGATAATATATCTTGGATGTTATTCAAAGTAGTTACACTTTTTGATGTACTACTTAATACATATTTTATATTATAAAAACAATTACTAAAAATTAATATTTTCAAAATATTACATGTCAATAGAAAAAAACTTATTCGAGATTTTTTTAAATTAGTTCTTAGATTTGAAAATTACTGCTCTAGCCAGTCATGTTTCTCCGGTTATTTAAATTACTTATTGTACAAAAATTTAAACTCCAACTTGATTCAGAGAAGAATCGTGTCAGAAATTTTCCATTTTACAACGCAGTGTCCGAAATCGGCTTATTTTCAATTGGAAACATATTTTTGATCTCCATTTTCAAGTGAAAATGGACATCACTACTGCACGATGTCAGGTTTCTCCAGAGCGGGGTACGAGCTAACGACCACCCTGTCTACACGAGTCCGCGAGCACACATATTTTCATACATGTTACAATATTTTCAGGAATTATTGTAGAGATTATTATTCAAAAATAATACAAATAATTATTATAATCGTTTTTTTTAAATGGTTCCCATAATATAAAATAATGCTGAAGTTATTTAACTTCAGAAAATTCAATCTTTTTACGCATTTTATCTCATTTTTGTATTAAGGAATGTCTTAGCCTCATAAAGTAAAATTATTTTTAACCTTATTTACTATTATACGTGTACATACATTGTATTTGACTTGATTAAATCTACATACACTAAATTACACAATA
The DNA here is from genome assembly GCF_003426905.1 of Ctenocephalides felis. Classification (NCBI taxonomy): domain Eukaryota; kingdom Metazoa; phylum Arthropoda; class Insecta; order Siphonaptera; family Pulicidae; genus Ctenocephalides; species Ctenocephalides felis. The sequence continues at coordinate 149,671,690 of NW_020538040.1, forward strand.
ATATGTGCACTTTAGCATCATGATTTATACTATGTAATATAAATCGTTCGCGTTGTGTGCATTTGTCAGGTCTTGACAACATTAGTGTGGTTAGTTTTTGATAATTTTGGCGTTCCTAGAATCATTCCTATGTCATACTTTAATTTATATTATATTAATTTACATGTAGTATGACTGTTTTTAGGAAAGTGTTATTTACTATTAGTGCTTTGTTTGCATCATTGTCTGAAATTGCTCCTATCAATACTTGCAATTTGCTAATATCCTTTGTTTTGTATTGATTGCTTTGTATTGATATATTCTTCTTAATGCTAAGTTTATCGTACTGATATCATTACTGAAAATGTAACTGATATATCTCCCATATACGATTGATTTCACTATACCATGAAAAATTATATGTGAATAAAAGTTTTAAGAAGTCCCTCCTTACGTATAGTGTTAACAGAAAGTGTTGGAGTAATATAAATAAATTTTCATATAGTCCACTCATTTAAGCTTAAATTAGGTAGGAATCTCGGAATTCGAGATACCCAGCTCTAAGTTTGTAAATACTGTAAATTGACTCCCTAAAAGTTGTCTCAAAACCTACATATGTTGCGTACACTCCACCAAATGTAAGTTTTGAGACAACGTTTAGGGTGTCAATATACAGTATTTACAGATTTACAGCTGGGTATCTCGAATTCCGAGGTGAACTTACTATAATGACTGGACTAATAACATTTCTTCGATCACAGATATATTGTATTGAGGAAAATATATCGATGGAGTAATTTTTAGAAAATTGTTTGTGTTTGCTGAATGTCGCAATCACAATGGTAGTATTCTATTTTTCAGTCGTATATCAAAAGCTTAAGATTTTTTGTACCTAAGATCGCGAAAAAATATGCGAAAGGATTGTTTAACCATTAATATTTCACCTTAATAGATGTTAGTACTTTTATTTAGTAATTGTTGTTAAACCTTTAAAATAATTTAACTACTTTAATTTAATGTTACTCGCATTTCTTTTAATTTCAAAATTTTCCAATTTGCATACTGCAGGGATTTAGTCGCAATTGTCGAACGTTCTAGAACCATGTTAAAATAAATTTCTTATTCATATTATAATTTCAAAATAAACTGAAAAATACATGAAAAGGATTGTTTAGCCACTAATATGAACCAATAATAAGAAATTAGCATAATAATAACGTAAAGAATTATGTATACCAGTTATTGGCAGTTCATATTATAATTGAAGATATATTTTACTTATAAGTTTATAAATTGTTAGAAATAGTGAATGATATAAATATTATATAGTAGTAAACATTTTTTATAATAATATTGAACTATAGTTGATGCTTTGCCTGAAGGCAGGCCCATGGTGTGGGAGCAGAAAACTTTCTTCTTTCTTTCTCTCTTTCCCCTGTCTTGTAACTCTATTTATAGTTTCCTGTATTTTCTCTTTTTGTGAATTTTTATAAATTTTTTTCAATGTTGTGCTAAATGCACTTATTTCCCAGTGTTGCTTCGATTAAGTAATTTTTTTTTGAATCGCATCCAATTCGGTTCGGTTCTATAAACACAAGGTTCTGAGTTGAAATCCCGAGTTGTATTGATAACAAGCCATAGTGATATTCATTTTTGCTTGAAAATATAGTTCAAAAGTATGTTCCCAAGCGCAAAAATAAATCTAGGCAAAGTATTAAAGAATCATCAAGTAAATAAAAGATACTAAATAAAATCATTACGACAATAATAATCTCTCAACAGCTTAGGGGGCGTTCATTAATCACGTGATCGATTTTTGGACTCCTCCTCTAATTATGATGATATGTGGTGATATTTAAAATTACTTCCCCCGGTAAATTCTTGATTTTTTTGTTTTTTTTTTTTGTTTAAAAATTCAGTTAAAAAATAAATACACGTGATATCTTAGTAAACCCGCCCTCCCTCATGTAATGTTTCGTGATTTTTGACAATCTCATTACCCCCTTCTGAGCTTCACGTGATCAATGCACGACACCCTTATAGATTACCAAATTCTGATTGTTCTGACTAGTGGTGTATGGCATCTTGTGCCCTGAGGCAAATTGCTAAAACTTCGCATTCCGTAATGAAATATTCGAAGAACATTAAATGTTTTCAAATGTTATTATAAAGACAGTAACTTTTATTATTCATATTTTTTAGACAAAATATAAGAGCAACTATATTATAAAATTGGATTGGATTTATATAAGTTTACATGAAAAGTGAATAAACAAAACTTTGTCAAGTGGAGTTAGAATGAAGGACCTTATCTCACATTTTCAAGAATTATATAAACTGTATTGAGAAGCCAAAATTGTTTATCTCAAGTATATAAGTGAGCTTTAGAGTTTTAGCTAAAATTGAAATCAAAATTAAAATCCGAATTATTTTCGATATTAAAAAAAAAAAATTCCGAAAAAATCTTTGCTATAAACTAATCACCACTTTTCCCCATCATTACAAATCGAATGGTTTTTGAGTCATTCAAATCCGATGCTCCGTACTCTCAAAAACTCGATTTTTATTTTCTGCAATCTTTTTTTCGTATATTCAAAACGGCAGGAACAACCTTCGCCAAAAGCTATTCAGCACGTTTCCTTATTAATAGGAATCGAATGCTTTTTGAGTAATTCAAATCGGTTGGCCGGTGCTCCTGAAAACGTCTAGGAAAAATTGTGTGTCCATTAAGGGGGTATTCTACTGTAGAGTCAAGAATTTCGCCCGGTTTTTGAAGCGCTGTATAAAGGAAACAAATAATATTTTTACTATCGATTTTTTTATCATTTGTTTATTGATATTTTATCATTACATCAAAAAATTATTAGAAAAAAAAATTAAAATTCACAAAGTTATGAGCAGTCAAAGTGGAAGTTCCCAAAAAAAGAGGGTGTCCTGGCGTACATGATTCCAACCCTCCTGGTGATTTGAAACATAAAAAATAGATGGATTCTTAATTATAATAGATGCCGCTATCGTATGAACCTTGAATAAGTTAAAAAAATTGTTTTTGTTTGAATGGCGGCAGTTTGAAAAAAAAATTATTTTTTTTCGTGTTTTTTTAGCAATTCCGTATTTTTTAAAAATACTAAATGAGAAGTTATAGTTTTGGGCAAGGTCCATACGATAAAGCGATGTATAGAGAAGATCCTTTCCAAATTTGAAGTAAATCAGTTCATTAGAACTCGAGATATCCTTACCGCCAGCTCGAAAAAAGTAGTTCCGAGAAAAACGCGTTCAAAGTTTTGAGACAAGTCGGACCCGAACCGAGGCCACATCTCTAAAACGGCTATAACTCAGGAAATAATAGTAATTTTAAAAAATCCTTTTAATGACATATTTTTGAATAACTAAACTTTGAAAATATGAAAAAAAATTTTTTTTCGATTTTTTCAAAATTCTACAGTAGAATACCCCCTTAATACATACATTCTACTTACGCCTGCACACACACATCCATTTTTTCTAAAGTATACCAAAATGTTCAGAAACCTTCGAAACGTGAAAATTAAAAAATTTTCATTATCGATTTTTGGCCGATTACTATAACTTACCCTACTGAAAGTTAACAAAACAGCATCTAATATATATTTAATACTTTTTGTCTTTGAAATTATATTATCGTTTCCTACATAAATGTTTTATTTACTTTTTTTTATCAAAAAACTAATATGTCAAGAGAAGAAAAGTTTCTAGCACGATATTAGTACACCTATATATTTATATATGTATATATAGATACGACATCTGTAGGCTGCAGGTGCCGATAAACCGAACTCACAATCAGAACACTTCTTCTGTTACATTCTAATTAAAATTACTGATACAGATTCTTCAAATGCGAACATTTCGTATTGAATTACAAAACCTCGGAATATAATCTTAATTTGTTCCAAGCTATACTGCTAAGATTACAGCTATTCAATAATAATAATTGTATTGCTATATATACTATATAGCATAGCATATGTACATTGAATATTATTCATTGTACACTATACTATACGAGTTACTTTAAATATAAGACAATATAATTTATACTAATATTTAACTGTTTTCAAAGCTCTTTCGATAGTTTGTATTAAATTTTCATTTTTAATGTTTATGGGTTGGTTTGCTGAGTTGAAACTATAATAAACTAGTCGTATGTGGCATGTTGCCTTAAGGCAAATTCTTGTAACTTCCTGTACCGCAATTTAAAATTTTTAAAAGCTTTAATTTCTTTGTTTTTAAATTTTGAATATTTTTTTTCAGGATTTTGAATTTTTTCACAGATTTTTTAAAAATTTTGAATACATTTGATTTTTTTTCTTAATTTTTTTTTAAAAGCCATTGCGTTAAAGATAAAATATAGAAGCGCGTAAGCGCCGCGTGGCAGACAAACAGTTAAACATTATAAATCTTGGTACAGTACTCATAGTAAACAAAATTTGTATTTATTGAAATTTTTGATCATTTGCTGAGCATATCTTTATTGATAATTTTTGACCGCCAAATTACCGAACTTTTTTCTGGATTTCCAAAACCGCTGCACCTACCTTTCCAAAAATTTAATTAATTTTTCATGATGTCAATACAAGTGATTTTTTTGCATCATTCAAATCGGACGCTTCGTTATCTCAAAAAGTGAATTGCCATTTTTTGCACTTTTTGCCCCATGTATATTCGAAACGGCTAGACTTGCCTTTGCCAAAAACTAATCAGCACGTTTCCCCATCTATATGAATCGAATGTTTTTTGAATCATTCAAATCTGTTGATCAGTGCTCTCGAAAACGTGTTTCCAAACATGCATAGATACATACTACACCTATACACACATTCATCAATTTTTTATAGGGTATGCCAAAGTGTTTAGCAACGATTGAAACGTAAAGATATGAAAACTTTCATTTTCGATTTTTTTTGCTATTTTTATAACTTACCCTAGAAGAATACAATGACACATATTTAGTGTCGACACATACATATTTTTTATTATTGATTGTTATTTTATTTTTGTGTCCGCCGTGGTGTAATGGTTAAGAAAGTGGGCTAGCACAAACAAAAAAATTTATTCATGCTATTTCTATACGAAGTTTGATTGAATTGCGCACTATCTAAAAGACAATACTAAGAGCTAAAACTTTCAGAGAATTGTTTTTTATCAATTTGGAACCATTTGAGCCCTTGGGTGCAAGGAAATTCGAAAATGTCCATATTAAGGACCATACATACATATGTGCGCGTATATTATATATATCTATTTATTTATCATATCGAATCCCTCGAAAAATGGGAGTATATCCATCCATTTCCCACTGATATATAATTCTTAAATAACTAAAGACAATCTTATTATTTTAATTAACATATGTGGTATAAGTTCCAAATTTTCGTATGTTTAAAATCGTCAATGTGTAATAGTCAAATTACCAAATTATGAAGTATTACCCAGATATGTGTATAGCTGATCTAAATCGAAAGGACTTTATGAGTAACCTTTCAGAAATTTGATAATTTACATATATCCTCAAAATTACTTAACGTGTCAAAAAGAAAATAATAATAATAATTGTGTATGGATAGATTTCAGTTGAATATTTCAAAGACAATTTGTTAATAGTATATTATGATTTTATTGAGATATTCAATAATATTAGGTCGAGTCCAGAAATTGTAATTTTTGTGTCAAGTAAAATTAAAAATTAAGTTATTTTATTGACGGTTTGAATCTTTCTACTAATTACTAAGATTTTTTATAAAGAAAATAAAATCGTATTTTGTAAAACTTCATATATATTTTATAAATTAGGAAAGCTAATACGGTTACGGCTAACAAAAAAATAGATTTTATAAAATATTTATTTTTATAGTGTACATCCAACATGGTTAGACTAAATCGTATAATTACCGGTGCGTTGTCAATTTGTCTCCTAAATTGACAACAATTTCTAATAGATAATATTTTAAAATAATGAAATTTCTATAATATGTGAACAGATTTTCTTTACTTTTTCATCTTTTGAAAAAAAGTATATAAACGATCTAACCAAAGACGCTTAGGTAATTTTTTTTATTCCTATTATTGTAATAAATTTGAAATAAAAGTTCCTGGGTTTTTATTAGTATAATTTATCGTTCACGATTTAATTTTGTACGTCAGATGCAATGTAATTAAAATTTTATCATAATTTAGCGATATGAAACAATCGATTTACTGGAAGTAAATGGCCTATTTGATACGGTTTAATGCAGATTACAAAATTATCAAAAGATATAGGTTTGTGGATGACGTTCGTGGCAAAATCTTCACATTGCTCATCTTGATCACATCTGTTCTTATCGTTTTATCAAGGAACTATATCAGTTGTAAACTGCTAATTTAGAAAGGAAATAAAAATTTAATTAGTTTATAGTTATCTCTTCAATGTTTTAAAAGAAAAACAATGCAAATAGCGGCGCTAAAATATTAATCTAATTTAACACAATAATATTACAGTGCGATTTTTTTACTGTTGATGCCGTAAAAACAAATCATATTTACCGAATTAATAATTTTAAATAAATATTTTTTAGTTTATGTATTTAGTTTATGTATTTGCCTCATTCCATTATTAATATTCATTCTTGTTATATTAAGAACATATTTTTACTGTGCATGCTTTTACATTTTACTGTAGAACTGTTTTTATATATGTAATGACTAACGCCCAATAATTCTGGAATAAACAGTTGGTTGAAACAAATGTAATGCTTTCGCAATCTATCTAGCTGGAACTAATAATTTTGATTTAATTTTGTTTTTAAACGTTTTTGCTACAAATATCGAATAAGAAAAAAATGTTTGGTTGAATTTGAATAGTAATTACAAGTTTTGCAATCAGAATTTAAGAAACCTATGAGCTGTTGTGATGATGCTATTTAACTAACAATAAGTATTTTTTACAAGGCAATCCAACGGTTGATCTATTCCTATTTTATTAATTTTTATTATTAGAATTTCTCTAATGCTGATGATAATTTTTTAATTTGATGTGCATTTTAAAAGGCTATTCCTTTTTTGAAACATATGTAGATCTATGTTTTGAAGTGAAGACTGATCGAACCTGATACCTTATGGTTGCGAAGCCAAAGCTCTTACGCCTAAGTCACGGCTTTCCCAATTGTAATTCGCTTTTATTTTTTCGTATCTGATTCCAATGTTAATATTTAATTTTGACTTACTTAAAAACATTTTATGGTAATTGGTTTAACCATTTTCTTATATGAAATCACTTATTTTCCATGTTTTTTTAATTAACAATTTACTAAAACGAATATAATATTCTACGCCTTTGGTGTCCATCAAGTAAGAGCAAATTCTGAATTATTCATTAATTACATTTTGTATACTTGTATGCTTATATGTATTAATTTTATATTAAATGTTATTGTGACTTTTTATCAAATTACAGTAATATAAATTCATCTTATAGTTGTTCTTAAATATGATTTTTTGCACTATTCACAGTAATCTGAATATTTATAAAACAAGTTGTCTTTTAAAATTTGGAGTGTTTAAGAAGCTATATTGAATATATCTTATTCAATATCTAAAATTATCTAATAAACAAACATTATTTAATAAATACATAAAAATATATATAACAGGTGACAATATAATTTTTGTGATAATATCATATCATATATAATAAAAAATCTTTCTCCATTTTTGTAAAATAAAATTTCAATTAGATTGTTGCAGTCCCTTTTGCTCGAATTAATAAGGAAAAGATTCAATATGATTAGGAATAGAGATCTACTATTTTTAGTTAAATATTTGTTTTTTTGTGTATGTATTATTTTACATTGTTTTTTTTTTCTGGTAAATCACAGCAGAATAGCTTATAGAGTTATACTGTCTTTGGATTGATATTTGATAGTACAAAAAATATTATTCATATCCCTCAATGTGCTAAATGACTACCCAACTAAAAGTCGTAAATAAATAAATAAATAATAAATAAATAAATAAATAAATAAATAAATAAATAAAATCTCTAACTCTCTAATAAAATATTTCTGTACAAGTACATTGTGTTTGTTAAAGTATCTAATTGGAAATAGTGTTTAACTACCAATTATATCGGCAAGGATAATCTTTTTTATCGATGATAAAGTAATATTGATGGCGATCGAAAGCAACGTTACAATATATTCATTGTGCATGAAATGTTGTAAGCCCCTGCATTTTTTACTGAAATATTTTGCGAAAACGCGTGCAATATTGCACAAGAATAAAACGATCTCATACACAACGTAGAAGGATATCGCTATATCCGGTATAAAAATTCTAGGCTGAATATAATTACCAATCATAAACAATAAATATGCTACCAGACGACCAGGTAGCATGTTTGTCTATGAAGTATGTGCATTATATAATACAGGGTTTCTCAACCTACGAGACGCAGAATCTAAGCGACAATATTGAATATTCAATAGTCAATATTTAATGTTTTTATGAAAAACAAAGGCAAATATTGTATAAAGAGCTAGCGAAGAAAAGAATCGTTTTTCTAATGAATTTACAAATTTTGATGTTTAACTATAATTTTGTATTATTCAAAAATAATTTTAATTTTATTAATAAAAATAAGATTTATTTATGAACGTATGAAACGTTGGTAAATATATGTAATTAAATAAGTAGCTAATTGATCGACATATCTGAAACCAAATAAAATAAATAAAAAAACTATTTATACTTATACAAAAATGATTAAATTAATATACATAGATATAGGCGTATGTACATGAAGTACATGTGACAAATAATTGAATTGGTTCATTCTCGAGATAGTCAAAATTCGATATACAAAATTAATTGCTATTTTGACAATAATATTATTTTTTATTATTTAAATAATAATATAATTTAAAAATTATAATACTTATCGTTCTATGAATTATTTAACAAATTAATAGACCAGGAAATCTATGCTCAATTTTAAATTTATTTTATTTATTTATTTATTTATATGGCCTCAATACTAAGGTTATTTAGCCAATTTTAAATTTAAATCTATATAAAGATTTTTGTGTTTTTCAAATCAGTTACTAGGAGGCATCATGAAATTTCTTATTCAATATTGATATTTTCTATCAAACACAAAAAATGTTATAATCAAACATGAATTTATCAACAATTAACAAATGCTGAATAACATATTTTACAGTTTTTCAGATAACAGATTTTAAAGTTTGAAACAACACTTAACATACAGAAACAGTTGCTATTTTGATTACACTTTTTAGACTTTTTATTGGTTTATTGGTATTTTTAGACTTTTTTTTTGAGTTTTTGAGTTTTTTAAGCCTATGTACAATTTTCCGAATTTTTTCATTCAACCATACATACTAATAATATCTTTGTATTTTGTGGTATTACAAAATTTATAGTAAATCCTGGAAAGTACGATAACTTTAGTCTAAATTTATAATTTACGTAACAAGTTTATTTATTCGAGTATATACTTTTACGATTAAAAAAACGTTTTAGAATATTCTCTATTTTTTCAATATTAAATGAATATATTAGAAAATGCCTATTTACAATTTTAATAAAATGTATTTAATGATCAAGCTAGTGAAAACTGAGGATACATTTAATGCCATTATGAAGCTGCTGATAATTTTGCTTATCTCATTTCATCAGTTATGGTCAAAATATAAACGTTGGTATTTTTTTTGTGAAAAATGAGAATGTAGGTGAACCAGCGATATATGTCAAATCAAATAGTGAACATGCGTGATCAAAGGTCGTTTATACGTAATATATAAATTGAAGGTAACTGTTAATGTAATATTCATTTCCTGTTTATTTTTTTTTTCAATATTCGAACAATATTATGATTCACTGGCGTCATTATTGATATTGATCCGCTGCCGATTGCATAAAAAAAATACCAACCGACGAAAAAATACGAACCGAGCAAAAATCGTCTCTCGGATGCAGCGTCTTGAAATTGTTCCACGTAAATATCATCCTGATATCAAGAAGTAGTGATGTAGGTGGAAATTTGTTTCCAGTGAAAATAATTTTTACCTAGTTGCAACGAAATAAAAATTATTAGTATTAGAGAATTTCTAATAATAAAATGTATCAAGTAGTGATGGGAAAACCGTTGGGTTGCTTTATAAAAAGCTATTTAGTTAAGAAGTATCATCACAACAACTCTTTAAGAGCAAACTCTTAAGTTCTGATTGCTGTTAAAAAAATGCAGGAGAAAATAGAGTTGTTAAAATTGACTTTATCTGCATCTATTGCTGCATCAATTTAAAATTACATCAGTATTAGAGAAATTCTAATAAAATGTGTGACATATAATTAGGTCAACCGCTGGCCTTATAAAAAGGGAATGATGGTAAGGAGAATATTTACCACAGAAATCTTTATTTGTGATTGCTGCTTGAAAATTAAAAAAGAAGAGAAAAGAATTTATCAATAGATTCAAAAGATTTATTAGTCTTAAATCAGGCGACTTTCTGCAGTTGCTTTATTACTATATTTTTGTTATTTTTGAGGAAGTTTGTCCTCTCACAGCGAATTTTATTCAAAATTATTTAATTAAATTGATTGCATATATAGAACAGATTATTGATATTATTGCAGATTTTAAGTAATCCTTAAAATTTAGTCGAATTATGCTTGAAATTTGATAAGCAATATTAGCAGAAATCCATAAACGAGGCATTTATCACCATGTCCATTTATCATCAATCACATTTGTCTTTTTGCACAATAAATCTAAGGCACGATATCATAGCCTACTAAAGTTAAATATTTGTAATGTATTCCACTGTTTGAACTAATTGTAAGCTTTGTTGATTTTATCTTTTTACAAGTCATTGTCACTTTTTGGTAATTTCAACTGTAGCGGTTATCTAAAACGCTGATATGGCGATTCCCATTTGATCTAACGTATTTTCTAAATTCTTTTATAATGAATTGCATCTTATTTAATTAAAAGATACTGAAGAATTTCATAAATAATGGAACGAAATTGAACTATTTTTTAGGCCACGGAAACAAAAAAATTAATTTGTCATGGCATTGAGCTGTAAGGTAAATTGTTGGAACTTCCCGTTGCATAAACAAATATCAGATAAAAATTAGATTATTTGATAAAAATGATGTTTTCAAAAATTGGTATTTTTGAAACGTTTCAAACTATATCGAGTTTCTTGATTTCTTTGAATAAAGGTTTTTTTTTTATAGTTTTGCTTTTTTTAATTTTTGATATTGTCGAATTTTATGGGAACGTTCCACGCACGGTAATCTTCAAAATCGTCTTATATTTTGAATAATTATTGTGTTTGAAGAAAATAATGTATGAAAAAATTATGTATTTATTTAAAATATCTGTAACATTTTTTTGAACCAAAATAAACTATAATATAATTGAGAATAAATAGTGTTTTTTTTATATTTATTCCAAAACAATAGCTTCTACTTTAAATTGCCAACTTTATATTATATAGTTTTTTATTTATTGACTTCGCTTACATTTACCACTTACACATTTTTATTATATATCCTATAATTATACAAGGGAGGGTAAAGTAATCATCGATTTGTGATGCTCTCACACCATGGACCTGCTTTCCGGCGTACTACCGTTTATTATTATTGTTATTATTATTATTATTAACTTCCCGTAGGATAAGCTATATTAATGGGCCAAAAATCGAAAGTGAAAATTTCTGCATATCTTCACGTTTCAGAAGTTTCTGAACATTTTGGCGTACCTCAGAAAAAATAAATGTGTTTGTGTATGCGTGCGTACGGATTAACCGATTTGAATGGTTCGAACAAAATCGATCGTATTGGTAAGGAGACGTGCTGATTAGTTCTTGACAAAGACAGGTCTAGCGGCTTTAGAGATATGGAGCAAAAAGTGCTAAAAATGACAGTTTTTAAGAGAACGAATCAACTTATTTGAATGATGTAGAATGTAGAGCTAAATGTGCAAAAAATGGCTGTTTTGAGAGAACTAAGCATCCAATTTGAACGATTTAAAAAACTTTCTATTTGTATTGATGAAACAATTGCTTTTGAAAAAAAAAGTTTTTTATATCAATCTTTTTTTAATTTTCAATTTTTTTTTTTGAATATCGAAAAATAATTAGAATTTTAATTTTAATTCTAATTAGAGTTCTAAACATCACTAATATACTTTAAATAAATATTTTTAACTTTGCAATTTAGTTTATATAATACTTAGAAATATTAGACAATATCATTTTAAATATTTCATTATGGTACGGGAAGTTCCAGCAATTTGCCTTAAGGCACGATGCCGTACACAACTAGTTATTACTATTATCATCATATACTTTATCATACTTTCTTCACATTACTATTCAGACATTATTTCCTATATCAAATTCGGTATCACAACTCATTTTGTTTTCAAGTAGCAAATTTCACATATTTTTGTACATATTGCCGGGACTCGATTCCAGATCCTTCCAAGCGAATGAGGTCAGCTACCATTACAGCTATATCCATAGCAGTAGATAACTTTTATAAATACTCTCAATAAAAAACAATAATTAGATAACTTTTATAAATTCTCTCAAAAAAACAATAATTGCAAATCTAGCAAGATTTTTTTTTTTTGAACCTAGTTAATTTTTTCGACTTGCGCCTTGCAGTTGCCCATCTTTTTATCAGTCTTCGTCTATGTACCATTGCCTCCCACTGTCCCACATATGATAATCGTGTTCGCATCAGTAGTTCATTTTGTAAACCTGAGCTGAGCAGATAAGAAAAACTCTTTAGAGTAAAAAATAGATACAGATACATATTACATATTACAACGATTGATAAGAATCGTCTGGTGGGGAGCTATTAGCACACTGCGGAGAGCACATTGTCAATCACCATCAGTCGTAAACGGATTGTTGCTTCCTCGGCCACGCCGGAGTTACCTGACTACTTTTTTACACGTTTTACAAACTGTTATGTTATAAAAAAAAAAACTATGTGTTAACGCTTCTGATAGTAAAAAGGACAAGACAATAATTATAATATGGTTCGACATCTCTAATACCGGTTACAATCTCGGTATTAATTCGTCAATCATATTTAATATATACTTTTTATTATAAATTAAAGTGAGTGTTTGTCTCATGACTTCGAAAAAGTTTTTGATCGATTTGGTTAACATACAAAACGTAAGTAATTATTTACTCATTCATTGTTTATTTTTCTGTATAATGAGTATAACGATGCTTGCTGTTCGTTTATGATTTTGTTATATTTTAAATTGTTGATAGTTTTTTTCTCTGCTTGGGTTTTTTCGCAAATCTTTTAATCTTGTTGCTTAAGGTTTTTTTCTATTATTTAAATTGAAACTGTAATTAGATAATAGCCTTGATAGTATAGATGAGTACATGAGTTTTAAATATGCATAGAAAAATTAATACATGAATTATATATAAATTTATATATATACATATATATACATAAATATATATATATATATATATATATATATATATAAATATAATAAAATAAAAATAATATATAAATAACAATTCATATATTACATAAATTCTGTATATAATTAAGAGCTACAAGTATATTTTTATATCGTTTTATACAAATAGGGTTTTCAACAATGATTTCTAAATATTCTATTCATCTATCTTTAATTGTTCAATTCTACTTTACAATAGTTACAATAGTTACTATATACAATAGCTCAATAATCAGTTAAATTTATGAAATTAGTATGAGTTAGTTTATGTTTTGGTACTTACATATTTAATTTTTTATTGAATATTATTATTGCAATGATAATTTTATTATACTAATTTTATTATACTAATTCTGATACTGTAATTCTACTCATGATAAATATTAATTTATTTATTACTGATTCCTAAACTTCATCTAAAGCCATGCGGTTGAGTTTTAGTAGTAGTAGTTTTCAAATGTCCTGAACCAGTTTGGTTTGTTGCATGAACAGTTTTTAAAAAACTGTTCACTGTTATTATTGTATATTGGAAATTTTACGAATTAGAAAATTACTTTCCTAGAAGCTATTATTAAAAAAAAGTACTGTAGTATGAATTAATATCTGTATAAATTAAAACGTGCTCTTGGATACAACAGATTAGTGTAGTAAATGTATCAATCGTAATATCGCGATATATTTACATAATTAGTGAAAAAACGATATTAAAAGATTTGTAGAAAGAAACTCTATATGCTTTTTTATGCTAATACACTGTCGTCCATGTGGGAATTTATGAGATAAGACACTTTGAGCTTTGATTAAAATGTTTTCTAATATCGTGTGGTGCATTGAGCTTTATAATTTGATAGTGATTGTTTTAATATTTTCTTTGAACTGCTGTTCAAGAAAGAGATTTTTCATTTGTGTCACAATTCACGCCATCGATTTCACAGCTCATTATCGAAACGTGCGTACTTGTATATGTTTACGATTTCATTTAGTGGATACTTAATTTGAATTATCAATACTCTAATTTATATAATGCCAAATGAAATATAACAAATTATATATATGTATGTATGTATGTATGTATGTATTTGCATACATATATAATATGCACACTAGCGTGTATACTTGCATTTGTATGTATATATTTATATGTATAAATTTATATTTATATGTACATGTATGTATACATGTGTAAAGTATATATATGAATATAGGGATATATATATATATATATATATATATATCAAGTTTTGTGTATACACTTTCATTTTTGCTTCAACGGTGTCGTTTGTCTGCCTACTTGTTAGACCATCTATCAAACCATTTTTCTATTGAATTTTGTAATTCGACTTCTATTTGCATATGATTATATTCATTACACATATAAATAATAATAATATTCGTAGATTTAATGAATGATTCGTGTAATTAAAATAATCGGTAGTCGCTGAATTGCTGTTCTAGGAAGAGTGGCGGAGACTGGGTACGGTTGTGCCATTTTTTTTATCAAAAATATTTTTTTAATTTACTGGTTAGCTAGGAGAAAAGTGATTTGAATGGTGATTTGAACATTTGTAGACCGAAATATTGCCTAAATACGTTGAAGTAGTCGTAAAATCAAATCATACAATTAAAGGGCGAGTGTCACAACCGTGGATATTCAGACGTTAAAAGTAATAGCTATAAAGACCAAAATGGTTTATAACGATTTTTATTACCAGAAATATGTAACATAACACAACACAACATAATCATTTAAACTAAGCTTATAAATATAACAATATATAACAAAACATAACTTTTTAAACAAAGTAAACAAATTTTCTCTTTCGTATTTTGTCTTACAATTAGTTAAGTTAGATTTTATTTACCTGTCTAATCTTCAGTTGCAAAAAGAAACAAAAAATACATGTCACAACCGTACCCATATAATTTACCACTATTACCCTACGAACACTTTTGAAAACTAATCATCGTTATGACTGAGCTAAATTACCTCAGCAAAAACTAATTGTTGGTAATTAACTACTAATGTTCAATTTACAGCAAAATAACAAACAAAATGATATATCTGTATACTAATAACAATTATCATTAAAAGAAATCGAGCAAAAAAACTTACTTTTGACTCTTTAAAAGCAATGCAATAACGGAAACTTGTTCGGACAGACATACTTTATCTTTCTCCCTTTGGACCCTAACTCAAAATCAGTATAGTCAGGTGTTATGATGATTGTTACTTCAGTACCCTAATGCAACCATACTTAGTGTCCCCTACTAATTGAGAAGTTGTAACATTTTAGAAAATATGTTAGCGATTCAATGCAAATTTTTCAAATCAAATCAAATCGAACTTTATTTTTTGTTTTTATTCATTTCATTTTACCCTAACGTTATTGATATATGTATATTCATTACCATATTATTGAAATATTTCTATCGTTTTCAATATCATTTTAGGAAAATATCACATTTTTTACTGTATTTGTTTATGAGGATATAAAAATTTGTTTGTTTACTTATTTTACGGATTAGTAAATTATGTGCCATTTATTACATTTAAATATTTTCCAGTATTAAATAATAGTTATGTTATTTTTAACATTATAGAGTTATAAATAAAATTAATCTTATATTAGCAATATAAGCGAATTATAGAGTTACGGTGATGGTTATAGGAGTCTAGACGGAAAGCCATATACTATAAACGCCACACAAGCGGCTTTAGAACTGATAACTGACTATCTACAGTTTATCAATAAAATAATTGCAAATCTTTTTAATCGGAGTTTTAAAGATAATGTACAGATTTCATCATATTATATTTCATTTGATTTCTCAACACAATGACATATCGCGCGAACAATAAATTACGAATTAACTACACAGTTGATATGCATAGAATGGGGCATATTTTAGATAGTATAAAGTATTTTGGAATTTTTATTTTTCAACTTAACATGGAAATTGAAGTGCCGATATATATATATATATATATATATATATATATATATATATATATATATATGCACTTGTTACTGAAGTTTTGTTTTCCGTATATTGCTCCTTAGTAATTCTAATTAGCTCATCAATAATTACTTCATTGACATGTATTGATCTTTTGTTTACTTTGCTTCAGCAAATATTAATATTGATGTGCATCCATTATTAATATTAATCTAAATTAATTATCTTCTATATTTCTAAGATTTCAAGATTCAAAAAGATACATTTCAATATATAAAACCATTATTACATACATTATATGATTATAATATGTGAGATTATTACCCAATGTTATATTACAAATATCAGAGCATCAAATATAAGAGCAAATAAAGCCATAATTTAACAGTGAAATAGAGAGATAATAACATTTTCAAATTATAACATAACGTGCAAGGTATTTTAGTCATTTTGTTTTAGTAATTTTTACTTGAATACATTTTACACATTACAAACCAACAAATTACTCAAAAATTATGTGAAAATTCGGTACAAATTTTATGAATTGCATTGACGCCCTCTTATTGGTTAGAGCTAATAAGGGATACCTGGAATCAAAAGTTCCAGGTTTGATAACCATTTTGGACGGCCTGATGTCAAGCAGTAGTAACATCGATTGTAAATATAGATGTTTTCAAGTGAAAATAGCCCTTTATTACTGCTTTATTGCATCTAATTATCTATTATTCTAATGAATTAATGAACAAGAGATAGGCCAACCGTTGGTTTGCGATTTATAAAGCCACGTAATTAAAAAGCCATTACAACTAGCTTATAGGACTTATTTGATTGCTGGTAAAATAAAAATAAAATTACCTTAAAGATTGTTTAAGTTTTTCCTCTAATGCCCATAAGAGTAATTCGAGGAGTTTTTTTTTACTTGATGTTTGTTTTGTTGCATGTCTATTTGTCTGTTGTCTTCAAAATGGAGATTATAAATGTATACATAATATACAAATTGGAAAACTTGAAATTTAAAAAATTAAATTTTACATTCAAATTTTATTTGTGCTATTAGCAGAGTCTTTGTTCTTGCAATCACAGGTTTTAAGTTCGACACCTATTTTGAGCATCATTTAGTGATCTCAATTTTCTCTTGAATTTATAGATTTAAAATATGACTTGAAGTGTTAAATAGTCTTTTCACGTCATTGCTGCAACAAAAATACATGATCAAATTAGAGAAATTTTGGCAATAAAATATATCAAGTACTCATAGATATAGGTCAACTTTTGTGTTGCCTTTTTAAAAAATCCACGTTGTTAACACAGGATCTCCAGTCTTCACAAAAGCTCATAGAACTCTTCTTCTGATTGTTATTCAAAAACAAAACAAATACATTTATGCTTATCACGCAAATTTTACCATTCTACTTCCACCGACCTTCGCTTGAATACCGCTGACATATTCGAATATTATATAAAATTCTAACGATATTCTCTCATGATTTGTTTTTAATGGAAAGTGAACGATGATATAGGTTGACAATACAATAACAATATGTACACACATGCTTGCTCTTAAATTGATTTTTATTGTTGGTTTGAATAAGCGTTCTGATTTAGTGAACATTGATTTTTTTCAATTGTTGTCACTAGCATTTGTCCTTCTAGCGTCATCATTTCTCATTGCATTTATTTGGGATATGAATACCGATACCAGTATGTAGCATAGCTTTGTAATATAATAAAAAAATATTGGCCAAATCAATTTATATAATTGATGAAGACAATATGGAAATTCTGCTTAGAATTTTATTACATTATTATCTACAGAGATTATTATTTAGATTTTTGTACCTTCAGAATATTATTGGATCCTGATCTTGTCATTTTGTTCATCTCTACATTTGTCTCCTTTATCTTATTGGGTGCTAGTGCTAAATTAATAAATGTTCGAAATACGGAGAAAAATGGGCGCTAAATGATCATTTATTCCTGTAAATTAGCTGAATGTACTGTATGTATAGTTTGCTGAGACCAATAAAACAAAGAAAAAATCATTAGGAAGATCAAAATCATAATTTGACAAATTACATCTAATTATTGGATTTTTTTTTATAGATATTGTATTAGTGTGCATATTTTTTGTGGATTTCGCAGCAATATTAAAATTTTTTGAAACTGGATACCATAATATACAATTTTAATTTTGCAAGTGTATCTCCTAAATTTTGTTTAAAAAATATTTAAATTTTTGAACAGAACTTACCGCTCTAACCAGTAAAAATGTACACATAAAATTGACTCTAGATAAACTATTTTCAATAAAGGAACTTAAACGTTTGATATTAAAATTCAGATTTTTTTAATACAATGAAATGTATGAAAACTTATCATACATCATTATATTTAACCTTTTACATCCTATTGCTGAAAATTTACTAAATCGATTTTCATTTATCGAAACCCGATCAATAAATTTCTAAAACTGATAAAAAATTAAATTTTGGCACCTTGCGTGTTTTAAACGTTTGTTATTACGTTAATTACGTTAATTAATATAATTCACAATGTTGTTCATAGAATGAGAGCATTTACAAATTTTTCTTAAGGCCCAATTGCATACACCACTAGTTACTATTGGTAATAATTAAACCAGAATTTATAGATTATACGCTTGCAATGATTTTCGAGGAATTGAATACTATATATTTTTTTTGTCATAGTCCACAAATGAGTTTGATAATTATAAGAATTTGAACACTATATATATATATATATATATATATATATATATATATATATATATATATAAATATAAATATAATATATAAATATAAATATAATTATTATTTAAGAAAAATTGATATAAGTTTTCCCATGCACGCATCTGTCGAGTCTTCATAATATTGGTATTGATATAATTTTCAATTGATACAAAAGATAATTGGTTCTAATCGTTGTGAAGGTTATATGAAATGATACAGTTTTTTTGTAATATGTAGTCATCTATGATAACTAATATTTGGGTTTTTATTTCATAAATATATAATATTTTGGTTTTTATTTCATAAATATATTATTAGCTTATTTATGAAATGCCAATAAAAATTATTTAATATTATGGAGTCTTCTGATACATGGCATGGCTTGCATAATTTGATTACGATTTTGCGATGATATTTTTTAGATATTGTCTTGATAAATAAAATGCGTTGTATGATGTGAATATTATATTTTTCTATATTTCTGTTAAAAAATAAGGTTATGATGAGAAAATATATTGACACATTTTTTTATTTTACCATCATGCTATATGTTGTACATTTTTCATATTTTTATTACAACTATATAGTTCAATTACATAGACAAATATGAGGATTACTTGAATTACTTGAAAATATAGACCAAACATATGTTTAGAAGTGAATATAGTTTTTTTTAGCTGACACTGTTATTATTCTAGCACTATGAAAAAAACATCACAAAATTGAATTGGGTACAATATAATTTGCACTTCCGTGATTGAGTTGCAGTTTAATTCACCTTACAAATTTGGCTGAAAGTACCCACTGAGAAAATTAAAATGTATTAAAAAAAAGTAAATATATAATATGTAAAAAAGTACAAATACATCACATAAGATAAGTTAGTATTGATTAAAGGAATTCCTGCAATGGTGACCAATGCACATACTGACCACCAATTATACTATAGATACCAGATGATAACACTGCGCAGATATTAGGAAAAGATAATCAATTAACGCAATTTCGTTTGATAATCCATACGTCTCAATGTCAAAGATAATATTTTTTCTCAAATTTAATCGGTTGAGTTTTGGACTTTTCTACCTTTAAAAAAAATTGTATATTTAATATATATACTTTAACACCCAACAACAAAACGATTTTTCTTTTATGAGTTTTAGCAATTACTATACTATTGCATATGAGAAACAAGCATTATTTTTAACTAATTTAAATTCAGATTTATACGAAACCTTCTGTGAAAAAATTTGACCAGCAATGTTTTTTTTTGTTGTGCGAAGTTCGGTTGCATGTTTTCAAATAGCACGTGTTGATAGAACACACCATATAATATTTTGAAAAAGATATTAATCATTTTTGCTAAATGTCATTTTTAATGAGTTATCTAGCAGCGCCATAATGCTTTGATTTAAAAATTTGAAATATTTTTTAAAGAATTTTCTAGATGATTGTAATCATTGTGGAACGTACCATTTGTCTAATATGAGAATCTGACTTCTACTTATTTGGGTTTAATTATTCAATTTTAAACTATTTTAAAGTTATTAGATTCAATACTATTTATAACTTTTTTTGAGCTTTGCCATGGGCTGGTGATTTATTGGATTCCAAATCAGAGGTTCCAGATTACATACCTATCTAGGACAGCCTTATGTCAAGCAGTAGTGATTGTTTTTAATTGAAAATACATATAGCATTATGTATCAAGTGAAAATAGCACATCACGGCGTTGCTGCATCAATAAAAAATTCATCAGTATTGCGGAAATTGTATTCATAAATTTAGCACATAGAGATAGGAGAACCATTTGGGTTACCATCTGTATAAAAAAATTATTTAGGAAGTCAGCACAACAGATTATAGGACTCCTCTAATTCTGATTTCTGTTAGAAATTCACCAGTGTATTTATAAAATGAGTATAGCCTTATTGCCTTAATCATAAGAAGTCATAGAAGTCTTTAAAAACATGATTAGGAAATTACATAGTCGCAACACTTCTGAATTAATTCTCTTGCTAGTTATTTGCTAGGAACATTGCGATCTGTATGTACGAGTGTCGCCTATAGACGACAACCGCTGTGTCTACCATTGATCCAAGTTGTATCACCTTAAATTATAGAGATAAATTATAAATCACATATTATTGTGTTTTTTAGTTTTTTAGAAATGCAATTCTTAACTTCTAAATAGATTTTTGTGGGTAATGATTAGATAATCTTGAAAATTTAGATCAGTTTTTAGATACTCTTGCAATAATTTGTAACAAATACTTGGGCTGCTCACATGCTCGTACAGCAGTGTCATTCCTGTTCAAAACATTCCCGCAGCGAATGGGTTAGTAATGTCTTGCAAAGTTTGTCACTGATGATTCTGAATCTGAAAAATCAGCTTTGTAATTTGATCAACAATTTTCAAAGGGGGAACAGAAAAGATAAAGTTATGTTCAATAACATTTCTGAATCTCGAATCAAAATTGTTTTGTCGTATTTTATTTAGGACAGGCAATGCTTAGTCTGTCTTCAGGTATTTTATGTATAAACCTTTACTGATAAAAATGCACAAGAGAACATTTCCCAATAAAATGTAACTCGATCGCATAAGCCAACCCCATTACTTCAGTCAGTTGTTTAACAAATATGTTCCAATATCAAATTTTTTTACATGATTATTTAACTTGAGGACCATTTCTCGGAATATCATGTACAGATTGATAATTGTTTGTGTTGGTAGTCACGAACTGTTAAAAAGCTATGTCTTTGCTGCGCGTCAAGCGTTTGACACATAAAACCGAACCTCCAAATGGCACAAATGTTAGATATCAATTTTATCATAGGTGCAATTTTCTGATGTCACTTTGATAGCGCATACGTGAAGTCGCTTAACTAAGGTTAATATTCTGACGTTTTTTGTCTTTTGGGGGTTAGGTTTTATATGTGAAACGTTTGATCACACAGCAAAGATATAGCTTTTTGACAGTTAGTGACTACCAACTCATACGATTATAGACCTGTAAAAAATATTCTAAAATTAAAGCCCCCCAGGTTAAATTATCATGTAATATATAATCATCGTATAACAAATTTGATATTGGACCGTATTTGTTAAACAACTGGCTAATAGTTCGTGACTACCAACTCATAAGATTATAGACCCGTAACATAACATTTCTATTTTATCCGGGAATTAGCCACTTAATAATTGTTTAAGATAGAATGCATTACATGTTTGCTTAATAATATTTGTTTACATTATTTATACAGTTTTTTTTACTGCTGGTAATAACAAACCAACTATATATTACAAGTAATATATTGATTTTTTCAAATTTACGACTATAACAGCAAATTATATACTCAATTATATGCTGTTAATATTACATCGTTAATATGCTAATGAGACAATTATGGATTCACAATTTACTAGAGGTAGTGTGATATCACTTTCTGATTTTGCTGTTTTAATTAGTATTTCACACTTGGATACCCTTTTAAAGTATTAGAGTACCATTTGTTCAAGTGCATTTCTCTTGATACTTCCATACTAAATTGATGAAGATATGATATAATCCAGATCACTTCTTTCACGTATTACATATTGTTTATCTACAGATAAATTCAATATAACTTGGATAAGATAATATCTGATTTTTATTGATTCGATGCGTTTTTAAATATTCGTGAATTTAATTTATGACGAATGAACAAGTTGTGATATCGTTATGAGAGGATGGAAATAAAGAAATACTGTATGAGTATATTGACAAGTATTGTTAAATATTTGCAGTTTTATTGTGAAACTTATATAACGAAAAAAAATCACAAACAATTAAACAGTACTTGAAGAACCCCTACTATATCAATAAATAATTCTCGAAACAGGAATTTCTAAATGTATTTTCCGAATTTTCAAAAAAAAAAAAATAAATAAATAAATAAAAAGGTGAAACATTGAATAGGGTAGGACGGGGCACAAAGCTTCAATTTGACTTTTAGTAATTATACTATCTAAAACCAAATAAACTACAACACAACACATAACACGTATCAAACAAACAACTATCGAACTATGTTCAGTAAAATTTCCAGTTAATTCCTATTTATAGAAATATGTTTTTTTTTCTATTTCTCTTAAATTTGTCATCTGGCCTTTTTGACTCTATAGGCGGTGTAGAAAGTACATCCTAGTACCTTTACACCCCGCTCTACTCTGTTAAAAAAAAATTTAAGTGAAAACTAGTGAGGCGCATGGCATTGTGCCTTAAGGCAAATTGCTGGAACTTCCCGTACCAAAATTTTTTTTTAAAAAAAGATTAACATTTTTGAAAAAAAAATTACTCTGAAAAAGTTAGATTTTTGAGAAACTATAAAGAGAAAATTTGTATCCGCGCACACACACACATACACGCACACACACACACACATACATCCATTTTTTCTAAGGTATGCCAAAATGTTCAGAAGGTTTTGAAACGTAAAGATTATAAAAATTTTCATTTTCGATTTTTTTTGCGATTACTATAACTTGCCCTACGGGAAATTAATAAAAAGAAGTTTCTATATTTGATCATTGGCGTATTGCAATAAAAACGTATATAACTTTTTTTTATTCAAAATATTGATTAATAATTACAAATTGGTAATTTTTATTACTTGAAAATTTTTTTAACCAATTATTAAAAATTGGGATGTTTTAGCAGTTTGTCATTAGCAATGCAATACATCATTAGTTTATATTTATCTTAATGCCAACGAAGTTTTCGATTATCAACAACTATTATAAATATGCTATCATTACAATATTATTAATTCTTTAATATCAACAACATCTACTTGTGTTGATAACACATAAACAATCTTCAGGGGCCGTTTAATGAATTCGAAAGGAAGTTGTCACATCTTTCTGAATGAGTTATTGGCTGGTAGAGCTATTAAACCTCGTACACGTGCATTATAATATTTGCCTGCATTTAAAATCCGGTTACCCTCTACCATTGTATATCGTTGGCAATAATGTCGTAAAATTATTATTTGACATTTCTTGCATCATTTCCAACTTATTATTTTTGCATTTACGATTAGCATATATAGCGCTCTGTGTTGTACTTGCCAGGGGACGACAGCCTTACTCGGGACAAATGCGAAGTTCAGAACTAGCACGACATTGCCAGTAGAAAAAATCTTTTTCTTGATTTGATTTCTTGAAAAAATATTTTTCTGGTCCAAACTAAATCCTAACCTGTTGCTATGTATATTGCAACCTTCTACTTTCTCATATCCACTCAGTGTTATATTCTTTATGAATTTGGAAACGCAAATTCATTAATAAAAATTCTACCTTGTTGGAACTCCCAAAAATAGTCTCCACACTATGTTTGAGAATTTTTGTATTAATGCAGATACTCATAAGTACGTACTCTATTCAGTTCTAAGAAAAAGAAGTCATATTACCAAATAATAATAATCTTCGTCATAACTATGCATTATTAGACTATGCACAATTGGGGCTCACTTTTGAGTAAGTGGCTAGAGCGATTGGACCTGAATTTTAGAGGTCTCGGGTTAGACCCCATGTCAAGCAGTAGTGACATCCGTTTTTACTTAGAAATATAGATAGCAATATGTTTCCAAGAGAAAATATCCCTCATACAGCATCAATGGAATATGGCCCTATTACAAAACTTGGAATGATAAAATTTATCACCAAGAGATGAGACAACTGTTTAAGTTGCCGTCTGCAAAACCGACTAGTATGAAATATAATATTAAGTCAAATCAGCGTAATATTCTATATGAGGCTTAATTTCTGATCGCTGTTTAAACAATATTAAAAAAATCGTACCAAATAATCAGTTTTGACAATTTTTAATGCGATAAACAAAATGCACCACCAAAACTATGTAATAAGTAAAGAGTAAATCCACAGGTATCTAAAATAAATTAACCCATGAAGTTTTACGCGCGTTTTCTTGCAAAATCATTAAAAATTATATTATGATAAATAACTTTACTTGTATGTGCCCTATAATTTTTTTTCGAGATGATTTTGTAGATGATTAAAGCATCTGCAGAAACAAATCATATTGTTTATTATTTATGTAATTTATTTTTGTCGGTTAAAATTAGTGAACATTAGTTATGCTTAAATAGTAATATTTTCTCCATCGAATCGATTAAGATTTTATACCAACAGATTTTGACTCAAATCAAAGCTTGTTTGCTGATATAAAAAAAATATCACTTTTGTGAATTACAGAAAAAATAATATTTTTAAGTTACTGTAATTGGAAATTTTCTTTGCACTCTAAATTATATAAGTAAATTTTAAATAGATTATTTATAAGCTTATATTCTGGTCCTTACCACATAAGTCGACAATCCTGAATGCAATGTGACAAAAATCGATACAAAAATTTGATTATTTGTTTTAAAGCCGCTTTTAGGCCTACGAATATTGATTCAAATTATGAAAAGTTTTAGGATAATCAATATGTCGATTTATGACTAAACTTACAACAATTATACCAGGAATTCTAAATGTCAAGCCATAATATGTCTAACGAAATGCGAAATGCATTTATCAGTAAATAGATATGTGTGAAATATTTGCTTTTATCAAGTAATTGATTTGGGAAGCTTTTTTTAAATTTAACGCTATGTTAAATATATTATCGCTTCGTTAAATGTTCATTACTAAACATTACAATTTTACTTATTGTTAGTTTTTATTTTAATAAAATTTAACATGTAAAATCGTGGTTGGCGTAGCTCACTCAGAAGCATGTCCGACTCACACGACAGGGATTTTTGGATCGAATCCTGTCATTGACATGGAATTCAAAAAAATATACATATATTTAGTTTGAAATTAAATAGAATCTGATTTATTGAGTAGAGTTTAGATAAAAAATTAGAAGTAAAAAAGAAAGCAAGATTAAAATTTGAGACAATCAGATTTAGAAGAATGTAAAAAATGAAATGATTTAGGTGGCTAAATTCTCTAAGTAAGCGAGGATAATAAAAACATTTTTTTAAAAAAAAAATCAGTGCAATTAACAATTAATCACACTCGTTTAAAAAATCCGATTTAATACAAATAATTGATCTAAAAAACATTGAATGATAACGATTTGCAAAGATCCATATTATTGTGTATTTCGTGCATGATGTCAAGCTATAGAATATCGAAGGCGTGCTGTTCTAAGAAAATGTATGTTCGATTTTATGGGATTTTTTTACGTAACACGAATATATTTATATTAGAACCTGACTTATTTGTTTTTTATTTTTACGATCTGCTGTTTATAATTCAAACGTGCGTCTTCTGTGGTTTTTACTAACAATAAAGTATTGTGAGTGAATTCCAAATTTTCAATTTTCATATTTCTAAACTTATTAAATTTCTTACTTCGGTCATAATAAATAATAAAGCTTAATAGTTTAATTTGTAAAAAAAATGTATGAAATATATATGTAAATTTTAGCCCAATTGATATACATAACGCACATAAATATAGAGTTAACCTAAAACTGAATTTACTTACTTTGCTTGGTATACAATTTCTTTCCTATATATTATTTAAGTATAATTCACCAACCAATTTATTTCTTATATAGCTGTTATCTAAACATGAATATAACATATTCTAGTTGTTTGAGAATACTACTGCTTAATACTAGTACTAATCAAAAATTCTGATTATTAGCATTGTTATCCAATTTCACTTGAAAATATAATTGAAGATATGTTTCTAAACGAAAAAAATTAAAAAAAATAAAAGATAAAAAAATAAAAAATATTAAAAAAAAATAATAATAATAAAAAAATACAAAAAATACAAAAAAAGAAATAAAAAAAAACGATATTAGCGCTTTTGGGCATTGCTGCATAAAGTTAGAAATATATCATCGCTATTAGAAAAATTCTAAGAATAGAATATATCAATATATATAGGACAACCATTGGGTTGATTTCTTAAAAATATAATAGTAATCAAAAATTATCATCACAACTGCTTATAATATACTTAAGTTTACATAGAAATAAATGAAAAACAATTGCAACCAATTTTTAAAAACTTCTAAAATAGACTTTAAAAGTTCAGTTTCATGGACACAAATGGCTTCCAATTAATTTTATTTTGTGAACTGGATATGAGCGTTATTTGAGCTACTATTATCCCTTATAGATTCGAAGTGTATGTATTTTAAGGTAAATTGTAAAAGTTATAATACTAAATATGTTTCCCTTGTATATTGAAAAAAAATTGATGGGCTATGTTAAAATCTTATTAAAAAAATCACAAGTCTTAGATTTAGTCGTTTAGTTTTAGATACTCAGAAAAAGGACAACAAACGACTATTTTATCCCAAAAATTAAAGATTACGATGCTTCCCAAAAATTAAGCTCATTGGAAATACAAATCGAACATTTTTTGAACGAATTTAATTGGTTTATTCGTTCATATAGATACCAATCTAATTACGAACACATATTTTTCAAGTACATATATTGAAACAGTAAGTTTTCGAATTCTAAAGATATAAACATATTTTTGATTATTTGATATTTGAGTAACTTACACAAACCAAAATCAACAGTTAAAGTTAATGCTAAGTACTAATTAATTAATTAATAATATTAATTAATTAATTAATAATTTCGAATAGCTGAAAATGAGAAGAAATCCAGGTATGGTCAATATAGCATATAAATTAATTATATTTCACAGCTTTCCAAAGAAACATTGTTGAACAATTCATTGACTTTCGTATGTCTGTAAAAGTTTTAAAAAGCTCTCCGATAATCTCAGGGTTCAGTATCAGTAGAGCCGATAATTATTAAGACTCGACTTTTATTGATCAGTATTATAATTGGCACTCATTACAGTAAAATTGTATTACTCTTCGACCAATCATTGACGAGGTGTTGTAGATAAGGTATTTATGTGTCGAACATAAGACATTTATTGTATTCGTATATTATCTATAACATCTTGTAATGTGTTAGTTTCTTTATACATTACTGGCTAATTAGTGATGTATTTTACGATTATGTATATGAGTATACCAGAGTAAATATGGTTAATGAATTTATGAAACACGACGTGAGATAAGAGAATATAAATTTGATAAGTTGATCCTAGAGGCCTATACATGCTTGCAAACTTGTTACATGAATTCAAATGCTGTCATAACCAAAAGTTCATGTTGTAAGTTTTGACTTTTGGAATTCAAGAAATTCAAGCGATTGTAGGTTCAAGAGAAACAATCTTTTTGTCTTGGCTTTGCTTCTGCTCGTTTGTGTGTGTGTTTTTTTTTAACCCTGTTTGATTCAGCAATCAGAAATACATAAGGATTCCTATAAGCTAAATTGACAATATTTCAGAGCGATATCTAAGAAGAACTCCAGTGACATCTTCTTAGTTAAACAATCGATACGGTAATGTTATATTGAAACTAATTTAAGACTAAATCTAAAGGCCATTGACGTTTCAATCTTCCTTCGTTTGTGTGTGATCCAAAAATTTAGTGCTGTCCTAAACTAATTTTATTAATTCTAAAATTTTAGGAACAGTTGTTTCAGAAATACATATGGCTTTCAATTTGGTTTTATGCATATTAAAAATGTGGTGATTTGCTTTCAATATTCTTCTAATTGCACCAGGAACCTTATTTTTTAGAACGCTTATAATAATAATTTAATTTTAGTTTTATAATGAAATTGAAACATTTAATTTATTATTTTTTTAAATATATCTACCTCAATAGCAGCTTTTAAAATTAGTTAGTTTATGTTATGATATGAATAGCCAAATGATCAAAAAGCCAATGTACTACTCTGCCAATTACTTTTGCCTTATGTAATGCTTCATAAAGAATAGGTTTTTGTTTTCATAAATGAACCAATTTCTTGGAAAAATTTAATTTGCAATATCAAAACTACATAATTTTTATGTTGTAACAAAAATTTTAATATGTGAATTTAAGAAGGATGGCGATTGTTCTCGCCTTCTTACAATATCACATGAAATGATAAATCTAGGAAACGTCGCTTTTTTGGCAAAATATTGGCCAAATTTTCTTTATGAGAGATCAAACTAAATTTTCAAAATATGTAGTTAATGGACGGGACCTGTATTAAAAAACTCGTTTTTTTTCCCTTAAATAATTTACGCATGTTTCATAATATATTGTTCATTTTCACGTTTACATATTTTGTTGTTGACTGAACAATCAGTTAATCTCTTCAAAAAAAAAAAAAGTTGATTTGACTGTTCTTAATCTTAACGTGTTTCCACCTTATTTATAATAATTTACCTCTACATTTTTTTATATTCTCTAAAAAATTATTTAATCAAATTTTGCACTTATAATGAAACTCAGGTTGTGACAAATCAGAAATGATACTGACACCTAGGTAGAGAACATTTTGTAACACTTTTATATGTGGAAATGATAAAGTATACAAGTTCATCATCGTTTTGGACGAGATATCGAATCAAATAGAGCATCGATAAGAAAAGTGTTTTTTAAGTTGAATTTGTTTGAACAGGATCTCAATCTGTAGAATATATAGAATTTGTCTAAAAATCTTACTCGAAACTTTCCACTTTTAAATATTAACTTTTTTTCTGTAGTGGTGCTATGGTGTTATCGGTATGTTAGAACTTTATAAACATATATACATATATATATATATATATATATATATATACATATATATATATATATATATATATATTCACAAAATTCTATATTATATACTCCAGAACTAAAAATGGATCAATCGTTTTTCAACACAGTTTACAATAAGTATGGTTCAGAAGCCTTTACCATTGCAGGAAAATACCATCAATTTTCGATAATTATGAGATTTAAATATTTCAATAAAATATTGGACAACGTTAAACAAAAAGGAACATAGAGATTCTTTAATTTGTCATACGTCTTCTAACATATAATTTTGTCATTATCAATACAGATCCTGACTTTGCTTTGCACGTCTGCTTCTTTTTTTTTTAAAAAAAAAGTTCAAACTTTGCACGACTGTGATTACTAATTAATCCACAATTAGTGAAGGTTTTAGTATTTTGTCTCTAGTACTATCATGTAGATTATTTTATTATTAGTCATTTAATAACGCTTATTTTTTCAGTTTGGTTATATTGACCGATGATGACTTAAAGGAATTAGTTGGAAGTAGCATTTAGCCTTAAGGCAAGTTGCATGAGCCAATAGGTGTAATAATTGACTTGATAGACCAAAATTGAAATTTAAATATTTAGATAAAATTTTCAACAGTTTATTACAAAAATAAATTTATTGTTTTCAATTCAAACTAAACATTCTGATTTGCAATTGAATTCTAGAATTTAAGAAAGATTTAAGAAAGATTTAATCCTCATCGAGTAACATCGAATGGCTTTTAAATTTTTGAAATCGGTCTAGCCGTTTTTAGAAAACGTAAATTTACAGTAAAAAATCTGCTCACACGCACCCACACACACATATTTTTTCCAAATTTGGACTCATTCGATCCAGAATGGCTTGAAACGTCGAGAAAACATAAAATTAGCGATTCGGATTTTTTGATGAAAACAAACTTTTCCTTCGGGAAGTTACAAATGTGCGTAAGGATTCTAAAATTTTTTATTTGATGTTATGCTTGTATGTTTTATTTGATGTTGTACTTAGTTTGATTTGTCAAGTCCTTAAAGGTATTTTTGAAATTTTGAACCATGAAATATAAGTCAAGAAAGTTGCATTCCAAAATTCATACAAAAAATTTTGAAGATTCTTATATAAAGTTATCTGAAGATTTGGAAAATCAGTAAATATATAATTTTTATTTAAAGTGGGCTTTACGACTTCCAGCTTATTTTAAAATGGTAAAAATACTAAAATTAATAGTTCTTTCTAGATTAAGATATTATGTGTCCTTTATATGAATATATTACATTCTATAATTGCCTGGGGTTATGTGAATCACCTGAATTGAGGTATCGAATGTTGTCATATGTATCACAATCGTATATTTTTTTTTTAACTGAAGCTCTAATGCTCTTATATATTATGACAATAAGATGAGACAAGATATTATCGAGCAAAGTTGATAAAAAATTTGATGAAGACTAATGTTATTTCTATGCAGGGTGACAACTAGATATTTTAATTTTAATTTTATTTTCAATAGCAATCAGAATACAGGACAATTTTATGGGCTATTTGGCTTATGTCATTCACTCGCACACACACACTTTTAAACACACATATAATAAATAATCTGATGAATATTATATTGATAGTTAGAACATCACTTCAATAAGTGATTCAACTATTCTGTTCATATAAAGTTGTGGTAGTTCTAAGGATCCTCCATATGATCTTTAGACAGCTTCTTCTTGAGTCTTCTTGAAATTAGTGTTTCAAGAAGCTGAATGCCTATAGAGTTTGTATGATGTTCTAGTTTATAAAAATGTTTGACACTGTTGATTTGTATAACTCGGTTTATAAATTCAATATGAAGATCGTCGTGTAAGGTCTTATTACTAACGAACCACTGGGCTTTAATATTTTCGTTTGGGCACGTTGCATTAGCACTAGTTATATTTTAGTTTTTTCAATGGTGTTATTTGACTGTCAAAAAATTGATACAAATTTGACAAGTTTTGTCTGCTTTTATGTTATTCCGATGTAGAGATGTGGGATCCTGAATGTATACGTATTTCGAATATTCTGTTTAAAAATTTGTGGTGATGTCAAATTGCGTATGTATTTAGAGTAAATGGTCCATGGACTGTATTCTGTAAGCCGGTCACGTGTCTGTGGGCAAAACAAACACAAGGATTTTTCGTACCGTGTCCGATGCGTGACTGTGCCAATCTCACGTAAGAGAGGCAATCAATCAGTTATTATTCCAAGTAATGCAAACGCGACATTGCACTTCACCGAACATCATTATGTTCTCTTGTTTTATCACATTGACGAGGATACTCTAACTGACGAATATTCTAGCCCGAGAGCTTTAACCACTTCACCAACAACCATGCATATCATTTAAATTAAATACTATCAAAGAATAAAACTAGCTGTAAGTGGAATTCTGTCTTAAGGCAATTAGGGCATCGTGCCTTAAGGCAAATTGCTGGAACTTCCCGTACCAAAAATTATTATTTTTTTAAAAACGATTAACATTTTTGAAAAAAAATTAATTTAAAAAAAAATAGATTTGAGAAACTACAAATTTGACAAAAAATTACTTTTTTTTTTTAAAAAAAAATTATATGAAAAAAAAATTATTTTTTTTAAAAAAAATTTTTTTTTGGATACAAAAAATTTTTTTAAAAAAAATGTTTTCTTCATTTTGACATATTTTGAAAGTTCTGAACTTTTTTTCAAAGCAATCGCACTGCTTGAACTGCATAGAGACGAAATGTCAAAGCGCGCATGTGCCGCGCCGCCGTCTAACGCATAAGCATTGGTACGGAACCCATAAAAATGTAAAAAAAAATATACTTATTGTTAAATCTCTATAAAATATCTGATAATTTGATGTGCATATGTCTAATGATAATTTTTAACCACCGAATGGCATTATTTTTTACTTTTTTCATTAGATCTCCGAAACCGCTAGACCTGCCTCCATGAAAATTTGATCAATTCTACATCTTGTCAATACAAGTAAAATGTTTTTTGAATTATTCAAATCGGACGCTCCGTTCTCTTAAAAACGGAGGTACCGTTCTTGGCACTTTTTGCCCCGTATCTTCGGAACGGCTAGACCTGCCTTTGCCAAAAACTAATCAGCACGTCTCCTTATCAATACGAATCGAATGTTTTTTGAATTATTCAAATCGGTTGATCCGTGTTCCCGAAATCGTCGACGAAAATTTGTATCCGCACATACATACACACACATACATACATACATACATACATACATACATACATACATACATACATACATACATACATACACACACACACACACACACACACATACATCCATTTTTTCTAAGGTATGCCAAAATGTTCAGAAGGTTTTGAAACGTCGAGAAATGCAAAAATTTTCATTTTCGATTTTTTTGCGATTACTATAACTTACCCTACGGGAAGTTAAAAAAAAATTATTCACATTTGTACCTTTCAGTTCAAGGACTTTGCATAGCCCTTTTCAATCGTTGTTACAGTTGTTAATTCATTGAGCAATTCTGTCTAATTTTAAGTGCAAATAAATTCTGTAGAAAAAAAAATATGTTTAGAATTTTATGGAAATAATTAGTAATTTATCAGAATCTTTGGAATGACAAAAATCGTGCAGATGGACCGACAAACTTATTGATGTTTTTCGATATACTGGCAACACCCGTATAACACGGTAGATATGTTCCAAAAAAACTATTATGTTATGCGAATCTGTGTTATACGGGACAAACAAATGGTACAAAAAGAGGGGTTACGTTCCAAAAATTCAAAAAAATATGCTTTTTATCATGATTTTTTAATAATTTTTTTTTTTTTTTTGAAAAGTAATATACATTACATGAACTGTATGATTTAGTCATAACTAACAAGTAAGTTCTATCCAACACGATCATTTTGTTTGCAAGATATCTTCATCCTCTGAGCAGATTTCAGTACTACCTCCATTTCTGTGCATTATTTTTTGCAAAAAAATATATTTGTGTTTTTTTGCTCTTAGCTAAAAGATACTTATGTATTTACCACATACTGTTATCTTTATTAAAATTTTATGCTCATTTTATTTAAAGGATCTTTGTTTAAAACTAATTGACTACTTGTTTGCATAAGTCTATAATTTATTTTCGGTAGAACGTATGTTCTCTAATAATATCAAATTAGTTATTTTTTGCACTAATTTTATCATATTTATTGAGTTTCATAATTTTTACTATATATTTTTTTTAAATTGTTATAAAAGTACCGTGTTTAGCCGAGACAGTCTTGGATTTCTATCTTGTGTCCCGTTTTTTTTTTAAAGCAATATTTGTCCCGGTTTTAAATCTTTTATCCCGAATTGTCCCGGGTTGCCGAAAAATATAGATTTAAATTGAATCTTTGCAATTACTTGATAATAAAATTACAACTAACCATCAAATATCTGTAAATGATACATATTATGTTGTAATTGTAACAGTTAAAATAGTCTCTGATATTAATTATGTCAATTTTAATCTCACGAAAATTAGCAGAAATTATGAGAACAAACTTTTTCACTACCTGGCACAAGTAGTCATTTTTTCAAGTTAATTATGAAGAAATTTTTAATATAGTATAATTTACTTCATTTCTTTCATTTTACTATATTTTATTGTTCTTCTGTTTTTATTATTTTTTTTATCATATTTTAGTTAGCTCTAGTAGATATCTAAAATCTATCTAGAATATGCCACTGAGTGTATTTACTAATTTGCAATAAATTTCATCATATATTTGTCAGCATTTTCTGCTTAATGTTATAATTTTAACTACTTAATGTTATTAACTAAAGTTATAATATATAAAGATTGCAGAATAAAATTGAATAAAAAAACAAACGAAGAAAATTGAACTAAATTATATACAAGGCTCAAAAGTTAAAAAAACATAAATATATCCAAAATAAGATTTTATATTACATATAACGGAATAAAAGTTATTTTTAATAGTCAGAAACTTTTAAAAAGGGTTTATTTAGAAAAAAGCTGACTTTTATTATTTTCTATAGTAGTATTTGTTATAATATCATACTTAAATTATTTTATGTATTAAGCATGAGACGAAAAGTTAAAACGTATTTTATTTATAGGCTATTATAAATCTTTATAATACTTTATTTTATAATACTTTTATAAATCAATACTATTTTTTACATTTTTTATCAAACTTTATTTTGCTAGTGGCTATTAAGTTGAATCTCAATTTGCAGAACATCTAAAATATAAAACAGATAAATCAACTATTTTTTTTTGGGGACACGAAATATTGCGGACATATATTATGGTAATATGTAATTGGCAAGAGATTGAAAGTTAAAATATACTTTTGTTATATTGTATATTTTTGTTATATATAGGCAATTTTATAAATGCATACTATTTTTAAATTTTTTTTATCAAACATTGTTTTGCTGGCGGGCTTCAAATTGAATCTTGATTTGCAGATTTAAAATATGACATCCGAGACCTTTACTATTTGGGGCACTAAATATTAGGACTAGATATAATCAAAATATTTAATTATCAATTTGCAAGAGATGAAAATTCAAAACGTATTTTTGCTATGTGTGCAATTTTATAAATACAGCATGCGTGTTTATATGCAAATGAGCAAAAGATGTTCTTTTGATATTGTCTCTATTCAAAACATGCTTTACTTAAAATGCAAAAATGTTTAGATTTAATTAGACAGAATGAGACCTGATATTTATATCTTTGTTCTTCAGGTCACACTACTAATATTATAGTCTTAATAGTTTTTGTATATAAAATATATTAACAACCAATACTGATGGCTTAATACTCTAATTTTGATATTTATTTACAAAATACATATATAAACTGCACTAATTGTAAGATAAGAGATTTTTTTCTCTAATTAAAAACAAAAGTAATTATGGATTGCGGTACTTAAATAGTTAATTTAGACTTAAAATTATTATTTTAAAATAAAATTCAATAATGTAATTAATCTTCGTTCAAATAATCTCATCTGTCTTTTTTCTTCTGCACAGAAACAGATCTTGTTTGTGTAAGAAGTACTGTTACCATAAAGCCAGATTTCGTGCAAACTAATAATGGAAAATTTAAACCTATGTATACTATTTGTTTTCCAAATGAAGTTAAATTAGTTATTTTATTTTTTTAATTTGTCCGTTTACTTCTGAAAGAATAAATAAAATAAATACTTATTAGTTCCTATTTACTATCAAGTACTCGGTTCGACCTATTTAAGTGGATCTTAAAACATACATGGCATTGACAACATACATGAATTAGGATTTTGCAACATTCATTATTAATAATTTTGCAACTAGTTTACATTAAAATATAATTTAATTTTATTTCTGAATATTAGTAAAATTATTTCTAAGTTGATAATCAATTTTTGGAGAAATCTAATGACACTTTTTACAGTAAATTGAGGCATCCAAATCTCTTTTGGCTTCTATATAATGAGTTTAATTAAATTCTGCTAATAGTTCATTTAATTTAAGATATAAGTATAATTTTTGTTTACACCAGAAAAGTAGTGGAATGCTTCATTATTATAAAATTATTGTACGTTTTCTATGAGCTTATTAGATTTATGTATTTTTTTTAGATACTTTTTTTTTAAATCGTAGCAAGAAGAGGTTATGGATGAAGTATGCGTACAGAATAACTAACCAAAATACGTAACTTATTTTCAACAAACTTATGATAAATTATTAAAATTCAAGTATTCATTACATCATGTTATATTACATGTCTATATGGCGTAATGATAAAAATGATGTACAAGATGATAGTCGTGCAGCTGGTGCATATCTTGAAGAAGTTTAGAAGTTCGTATTATTTTAACAATTTTAATAGGACAATTTCTTGAGTAAAGTTCATTCATACCAAAGTAGAAAATAACCTTGAATGATTATTGACTACAATTTCTACATTTTTTTTATTTATAATATATAATTTATATTAGATTACTCAGTTAGACCCAAATTTTAACACAAAACGGTTTTGGCTATATTAATTCTATATTGCAAACGTAAAATAAAGAGTTTATATTTTTTTCTTGTATTTTCAATTTTATAGTAGATACTGGGAAACACACATAACCCCATTAAATAAGTTTGTTAAAACTATCTGTAAAATTAAATTAAAACTACACAAATCGCATTCTGTGATAACGCTTAAGAAGCTTCACAGGCTGATTTCAAGCAGTAGTGACATCTGTTTTCGCTTGGAAATATAGAGAGCAATATGTTTACAAGTGGAAATAGCACGGCATTGTTGCATCTTATAATGAAAGTTCAGTTTTAGAGTTACTCTAATAATAAATTCATCAAAATAAAGGAGGTAACCGTTGAATTGCCATCTATCTAGTCACGTCGTTAAGATGTAGAACTATTGTGTTCTGATTGCTATTAGTAAGATCAATGAAAAAATTGTCAGTTGGCATTAGTATTTTCAATTTTATAGTAATGTTACGTACACGAGCCCATTTGAATAGCTCACTATAACACTATAGAACAACTATAAATTTCATTGTGCGTTATCATTTTAATTTCTAATTTACTGTGGGGTAAATTATGGTAATCGTAAAAAAATCGAAAATGAAAATTTTTACATATCCTTACGTTTAAAAGGTTTCTGGACATACCTTAAAAAAATTGATGTATGTGTGCGTGCGAAAACAAATATTTGTTGACGATGTCGGGAACACGGATCACCAATTTAAATGACTCAAAAACATTCGATTCCTATTTATAAGTTGATTAGTTTTTGGAAAGGCAGGTCTAGCCGTTCCGAAGATACAAGGCAAAAAGTGCCAAAAACGGTAACTCAGTTTTTAAGAGAACGGAGCGTAATAATTCAAAAAATTTTACTTGTGTTGACAAGATGAACTGATTTTTGGGATGGCAGGTCTAGCGGTTTCGGAGATCTAGTGAAAAAAGTAAAAAAAAGCCATTTGGCGGTCAAAAATGATCATTAGACATATGCACATTAAATTATCAGATATTTTATTGATAACAGATTTTGTTAACATTTCAATGAGTACTGTACCATTGCTTATTCGTTAGACGAGCCTCGATATTTCGCTTCTACGCAGCTAACGTATCGCGTAAAATGAAAAAAAAAAAAAAAATTTTTCAAAAAAGTCAATTTTTGTCAAAATTTTTAAATTGCTCAACAAACATTTTTTTTCAAGGTTCGAAAGAAAATTTCAATCTATTTTTGAAATATCAATTTTTGGTACGGAAAGTGCCAGCAATTTGCCTTAAGTCTTGTTCCAAATTTCAATGTTATCTCATATGGTTACCGGAGACCACACTATTATTTTCGAGCAAGATCGAAACGAATGTAGGCAACATTGAAATAAAAAAATGTGTCAACAAAGCAACGAAAGTTTGATTGTTCCTTATTTGGCTCTGACACGCGTACAATGGATAATGTGTGCCTCGTCCAATTGCCGAATTACAAGTGTGAGCTGAATATACATTACTTATTAAGACGATCTTAAAATAATTCTTATTTTTGCAACATAGGTCTTTTGCAATTCGGGTATTGCTTTGCGAAAGTTTCTAAAGATAATGATTTATTGATAATTAGGATATTTCGGATTTTCTGCATCATGGTTACGGTAACAAAATAACAGCAAAATTATATTTTTACTAAAATTGTTCCAGCGTATTGTAGTTAATCGTAAATAATCTAAATGTTTTACTGCTCTTATCATTCTTAGTTGCTAATCTTGATTACAACTGATATTAAATATATATATATATATATATATATATATATATATATATATATATATATATCAGCATATATATGGTGTACATTTTATTCATTCATTCATTTTTTTCAATACATACAGTTGGAAATCTCTTCTACCGGAGACGAATTTCAAATGCTCTGGACGTACTCATAGGATAGGCCAATAAGCCATAATGCAGATAAGTTTGATTGTAAGAAAATCTTTGTTTTAAATTTATTATATGGGAAGTTGTTGTGAAAATAAAAGCGATATAAATCGGAAGCCCTTAATTTAAATTTTTTAAACTGTATTAATTTTAGTATATAATAAATACACCTATCTCCCACTTTATACGAAAGAAAAACCCTGTAACTCGAAAAATTTACTCTTTTATGAAAAAACCGTGCTATACGAAAATAACTATAAAAAGCCTGTTTTGTCCGTTTTTCATATGATATATGGTTCACTGACCAAGATTAATATTAATATATTTTATGTCAAACACATTCAATAAATTATAAGAATATTGATTTATTTCAATAATAAATCATCTATCCTTTCAATATTACGGGACGGTTCAAAATTTCAATCTTGTTTGTGAAGATATAACCCCTCTTCTACTTTCTAGTTTTTTTATTTTTATTTTTTGTTATTATCGAACAATCATAATTTTTATAAATTATAGAATTTGTAAAAAATAATGCTGTTACTTGTGCATCCCCAATAAATTTACGCTATCAATTATTTATTTATATATATATATATATATATATATATATATATTTATTCTATTATTTTTTGCATGGATTTATGTCGATCAAAATAATATAATTTTTTAAGACAATATGCCGGGTGTATTTGCATTTCAAGAGATTATCTTCTATGAGATCTCTTTTTTTATTTCTGACATTTCTAGTAGGAGATTCCTCACTTAATTCTTTTAAATATTTGCTTGGGTGACCTGGTAATTTTTCGTGGTATTTGTTTTTTTTATTTTATAATTTCATTCATAGTTTTTATTTTTAAGCCATTATGTAGAGTGTCATTCGTAATATATCAAAATGCGTTCACAATGCATCTTAAAATTTTCAATGGCGCTCTTTGTATTATTTTTATATTAGAACTGCTTGCGCACGCCCATAGCCAATTCTATATGTCCAGATTGGGTTAATTATTGTTTTATATAAAAGGAGTTTGTTTTCAATTATATATAAACGCTAATTGAAAACAAAGTTCAAAAACATTGATTCTCTTTGTTTTGGTATTTCAAACAAACTAGCTTATACACACATAAAATTTAGTTTTGATCATAAATCGGGGTTACATGCTTCCATCATGTAAATAGACTACTAAAAATTCGTAACTGTAACATACATTTTATAGTATTGTATTTTGACAGTAAAACAATGAAAATTTGTTTGTAGATATAAACAAATTATAGTTTAGTGTTTATAATTTTGTGCAAAAGCAAAATTATTAAATTTTGTTTACAAAATTATTTTTAGAAAACCGTGTAAGATCGAAAACGTGTATTATGGGGTATAGGTGTATTTATCTCGCGAATGGCACACGCTCGGAGCGATAAAATTCAATAGAAATGCGAAGAAATAATGTCATCAACGAGTAAATAACTGGACATGCAAATTTAATTCTTTTTATATGTAAACTTATGTAACTTGCGCTTTGTAAGTAGCATTGAGGCAGTTTCGCATTAAATACACTAGGATTTATTGCAATGGCGTATAATCCTTGACGTAGAAGTGAACCAACTATTATATAGATTTTAGTGAATCTAATGGTAATTTATAAACATTTAAAAATAGCGTTTATTGTAAAAATAAGATCCAGTTGTCGGTGAACTCGTTACTCTTATTGACATCGAATAATCAGTAACTATTAATATATGATATAAATTTATTCTAATCTAATTCAGTGTAGTAGCATAACTGTTTCTTTGTACACCTAGGAAAGGTGTATACAATTATTCTCTATTTTATACTGAATTTTTACACATTAAAATCTGAATATTAAAGTGGATGTTTATAGTAACTATATAATAGTGTATATATGTATGCAAATATATTTGTATGCTTATATAATATATATATATATATATATATATATATAATAAAATTTAATGTAAGTCAAGTATTTGATTACAATAATCGCTCTATGATTCCTTTGTCTGGCATGTTCAATTTTCTCAATTAGATCATTTTATTTGAACTCACGCATTTGTATGAAACATCATCATGCTTATAAACCGACGAGGGACTAGTCATCATTAAAGATTATATAATAGTAATCTTAACATAATATTATACTGCTCTGAGATTTTTATTTTTTGATTTCACGAAAATAATATTATAAGGGATGTTCATAGTGCTATAGTAAGAGTCCGGCTTTGTAATAACAAAATCCTGGCTTTAAGTCCGTTTTGGATAGCTTTAGAAGAAACAGTAATGTATGTACTTTTAGTTACAAAAATAGATCAAAATTACTTTCTTAAGTTAAGAGTCCGTGAGCACAAAATAAAAATTCTCTGAAAGTTCTAGCACTCAATATTAACTTTAAGATAGTCCGCACTC
Source organism: Ctenocephalides felis (assembly GCF_003426905.1). Classification (NCBI taxonomy): domain Eukaryota; kingdom Metazoa; phylum Arthropoda; class Insecta; order Siphonaptera; family Pulicidae; genus Ctenocephalides; species Ctenocephalides felis. The sequence goes on from NW_020538040.1 coordinate 149,712,975, forward strand.
CAGCCAAAGTTTTTATGGAAATAACATGGGTAAAATTCCATCTGTTTTTATTTATAACTTAGCGACAAGTGAATCAAAGCTTTGAGAATAACATTGTATTTGCATATTTTAATAATAAATATAAAAATTACAACAAAAATCACTTATATTTTATAAAATAAGTATTTACTTAGGAAGAAGAACCAAGTAACTTTGGTTAAAGTGTGGACTATCTTACAGTAGTTTAATATTAAGAGTTAAAACTTTCAGAGAATTTTTTTTCAGAGAATTGACCCAAAGATAAAAGTTACAATTTGAAAAATCTTTCAGGGGGGTTCCAGGGGGTGAACGATGGGCATGTGTTGTTTGGTTTTCTAAAGTTAATGGGGGTCGGTCATACATTTGGACGCGATTGGGGCACTCTAATTGGGTCAAAATGGAATTTTTCAAATTTTAACCTTTATTTTTGGGTCAATGCATGAAACATCAGAATTCATTTTAGAGATATGGTTTCTTCAGTACAGTATATCATTTTGATCTCTAGTATCCAAAAGTCATATATATATATATATATATATATATATATATATATATATATATCTCGATCATCTTACTCGATCTTGTTTCAAAGTGTATTTTCAATCGTAATTCAATTAGTTACTACTTCCTCATTTCAGGAAAACTTTTAAACTTTAATAACATGGACGGAGAACATGTTTTACCCTACATTAACTATTATTATTTGTAGACATTGCTAAAATAAATCAATATGTGATCTTTTTTATTACAAGTATCTTACAATATTATTTTTTCGTTGACTAGTAAGATGCGTGACCGGAGCGCGTAGAGCTTCATCAAGTAGCGCACTCGTATAAATGACAAAGGGACAATTAACTTATTAATCAGACTCATTTTTTAATATTTTACTTAATTGTTGTTGTCATGCAATTTTTTTAGTTCGATTTTAATACTTCGAATTGATGTACGCATGCGGGTATTAAATAAATAAGATAATATTATTTAGTTCACTTGGCTTCATTTAAGCCTTGTAATTTAAATCGAGTTGCTAGGCGATATAAATTACAAAATCAGAACGAAATTTATTAGCTTTGTATGTTCTACGTTGTATACAGACTTGCATCTAAATTTTAATTTGAAGATTCACTTAGAAATACTGGAAAATTTAGAGTATGATTTTTACATTATGGTCCTCACAATAGTATTGAAGTCTTTACCTACTCGTAGTTATTGATATACGATATTTGGAAATATTTATTTCTGCTTTTCTTAAAATAAATGAAAAAAATTGTAAGAGTTATTGGATTGAACCATATATTGCGGTAGGTTGGTATACCATATGTCTTTATCTACAACAGATTTGCAAAATTAGTTAATATAATTACCAAACAATATTATAAAACTGTATAAAGCCGATTGGCGTATAAATAAATAAATAAATAAATAAATAAATAATTAGTCAAAAAGAAGTAACGAGGTCAATTAGGTATAGATTTTGGGGTCATTAAGTGAAAAAGTTTTCAATTAGTTTGCTCATATATCAAGGTAGGTTATAATGTAAAAATACATCTGCAAGTATGTACATGTTTTTTAGCGAAGTTTTGAATGCTCATTTATATATATATATATATATATATATATATATATATGTATCTATATATATATATATATATATATATATATATATATATATATTGAATGGTAGAGTCTTGGATTTGTGTTCTTGTTCGAAACTCTACAATATATATATATATATATATATATATATATATATATATATATATATATAGGGCTATTTGCATTTGGAAACATTTTTCTATTTACAAGTGAAAATTATTGTCACTACTGCTTGACAATAGGCTGCTCCAAGCAGGATCGAACCCTGGATCTTTGATTCACGTCCAGTTAGAACATATATCAGGCTCATAGAAACACTGACAATAGTTCTGATTACCAGTTAAATAATAATAATAAAAACCATTATATATGCATAAAACGTTTGGATAAATTATAAATCAATTACAATTTTTGATATTTAGCATTATTATTCAAACTTTTGACGGTAAAATTCATAATCGCATTGTTTCATTGCACATGTGAACTGTTCACAAAACGACATCGTCCGTGTCTATATGTATATAACCATCAGCAGCTTAATGACCAATAATATTGATAAACGATGCGCCATATAATAAAAGTTATAAAACCGCGTATCATTGAATCTTCAAATCAAGGTCGACTCATACTAATCATTTTTATATAATACTCATACACTATCATTATTTTCACATCCTGTAAAAAGTGTAAATATATCGTAAATTTATTGAAAACTTCTATAGTGATTTATTGGAAACTCTAATTTATTTAACTTCTACTTTATTTAAAACTTTTAATTCACATATTGTTTTTGTCGTTAATGCATACTTGGATAACTAATCTTTGGTAATTGTAATTTTTGTCTTCGGTTTCAGAAACTTTTTATTTTATTTTTTCTCACTAAAAATATGATGCGGAATAAAATTTTCAAAATGTTAATAAAATAAATTACGTGAGTGTTACTTTTACAGTAAATGTTAAATTTAATATTGTGCTATGAAAAACTATATAAAAGCAGATGAAATCAGAACACGTTACTAGATAAAAAAAAATTGTAAAAAGGGACTAGGTTTTTGAGGAGAAGGTTGATCGCAACTGATCATTGAACTATTAAATTCTGTTTAATGTTCGAAAAAAAATAACTAGTGGGGCGCTCATGACATCGTGCCTCAAGGCAAATTGCTGGAAGTTTCCGTACCAAAAATTATTTTTACTTTAAAAGATTAACATTTTTGAAAAAAATTTACTCTTAAAAATTAGATTTTTTGAGAAACTAAATTTTTGACAAAAATTTACTTTATTTGAAAAAAGACTTTGAAGAAAGTGTATTTTGAAATATTTTGGAAATTCTGAACTTTTTTTCAAAGCAATCGTACTGCTTTAACTGCATAAAGACGAAATATCAAAGCGCATAAGCGCCGCGTCGACGTCTAACGGATAAGCATTGGTACAGAACCCATAGGAATGTAAACAATATTTATACTTATTGTTAAAATCTCCATAAAATATCTGATAATTTGATGTGCATACGTCTAATGATCATTTTTGACCGCCAGATGGCATTTTTTTTGAAACCGCTAGACCTGCCTTCATGAAAATTTGATCAGTTTTTCATCTTGTTAATACAAGTAAAATGTTTTCTGAATTATTCAAATTGCTTCATCCGTGTTCCCGAAATCGTCGACGAAAATTTGTATCTGAACACACATACACACACGCACACACACACATACATATCAATTTTTTCTAAGGTATGCCAAAATATTCAGAAACCTCTGAAATGAAAGATATATAAAAATTTTCATTTTCGATTTTTTTGCGATTACTATAACTTACCTTAAGGGAAGTTAAAAACACATGAAAAACTTAAATAAACTGTTGTTGCATGGCATTGTGCCATATAGTAAAGTGCTGGAACTGCTAGTACCGGTCAAAACATTTCTAAGTTTCAAATTTCAAAGTTCTAAAAAAAATTGAATCTTTTTGAAAAAATTGATTTTTTTTATTATGAAGCATTTTAAAATTTCGAACAAACGAAAATTTGTATCCGAACATACATACACACACATACATACATACATACACACACATACATACATACATACATACACACATTCATACAACAATTTATTCTAAGGTATGCCAAAATGTTCAGAAACCTCGCAAACGCCAAGATAAGCAAAAAAATATTTTCATTTTTAGCGATTACTACAACATACCCTATGGGAAGTTAAAAAAAATCCTGAAATACAATTCTTACATATTATGATGCAAAAAAGCTTTACACATTAAAAAAATATTGCGGAATTGGGTAAAGTTCAATTATATTATTCTAATGCCGGCAAGGAAGTGTTTCCATATTAATTATTGAACACTAATTATTTTATATTGAGTTATAACATCGTGTAGGAATAGATCATTGGATGACGCGAAAACAAATTTGCATATTTGCACAACGCACGTTGCGTGCGAACCAGCGCTCATATAGATAATTATCTATAGATAATTAGGCGGTGCGCTAGGTAGCATTTTGGCACACGACATAATTTTAATGCAATTTGAAACTTTAAAGAATCTTGTGCTGAAAATGATAGTGGTTACTTTAATAGAGTAGAAATTTGTATACGTCTGTCCGGAGATATAATCTGAAATAAAACAAATTCAGTTTATAACAGATATTAATATACCGTATTTCCAAAATGTTCAAACAAAATTGTTATTATTTAATATAAGTATAAAAAACAGAACTTTACCTATTCACAGTTATACTAGGTATAGTATAGTGATAACTTCTTTGGGTACACTAATTGCAAAACAATCCCAAACTATACCTCTAATGACAAGGTTATATATAATGCAAACGTCTACTCATTATAATTCATAATTCTGTTTTGTTTAATCGTGATACATGTTGTTCGAACAAAATACATATATATTTTGTATTTCATTATATTCCGTATTTTATGTATTCAAGATCACAATTGACCAATTACTTGCTTTCTCTAATTTTTGTCAAAATTTTGTATTAGGTATTGTACTGAATTTATTTATTACAATTCATCGCGTCCTACATCATAATTATATAACTGGACTGTTAATGTTCAGAAAACAAAAGTTATTTTTCGCATCCAACATTAGGATTTTCCAATTTACGAGTAATAGTCGTAATCTCAGCGTCATCTCAATTATAAATCGTTCGTAATATATTATTATAAATTGCATATTATATACATTAATAGAATAATTTGAATTCGGTTCAAATAATATTTTGCCTATTTAACAAATATTAATAAAGATTGATTTTAGAGGTCATTTGTTTTGGAGCACCTAAGGAAAGAGTTGATTTCTAGAGCAGTTTCAAGTGATTCAGAAAGTTATTTATTTGACTCTTTGTTGACATTTTCTCAAAAACGGCAGCACCGATTTTAAAAATTCAAACGACACGGGCAACTGCAGAATCTTTTGTTTTGTCCACACTTCCACAAAAAATCTTGAACTTTTGTTGAATATCTAAAATCCGTTCGAAAGATATCAATTGGAGGTTGTGCTGATTAGTTTTTGGTAAAGATTGGCCGTTTCTTAGTGAATTGTTGGAAATTGTTTTTTATGATTTTTATGATAGAGTTCATGGTCTTAGTGAACATTCTAGAAGATTGTGGGTTTACGAAAATTGGCCATGTCAAAGTCATAGTTTTGAAAGTTATAAATCTAAATGGTATTGATTATGTCGAATATTTACACATATCGAGACTTTACAACTTGCCTTAAGGCTAGGGTGACCATATTTTTTTAGGTCAAGGGACGCGGGGGTTCCTAATGAAAGACAAAAGGTGCTAATTTTCGTAAAATTGAAAAGGGAAAAGTCCGAAATTATCGATGTGATATTCTATTTTAACACTTTGGTAAAAGTGTTCAAAAATCTTCCCATTCATAACCTATTCTTTCATATAAGCATACTCCTTGTTTACATCATTTTCAGATATTTGATGCATATTTGTAATTTGTTTATACCTATATTTTTTAAAAATCCGGGACAAAGGAATGAAATTCTGGACAAATATTTCTTTTATGAAAACCCGGGACACGAGGTGGAAATCTGAGACTGTCCCAGCCAAACCGGGACGTATGGTCACCTTACTTAAGGCTCATTTGATGAAACTTCACATGACTATAATCGTGATAGTCACCTGTCACCTGAAATATTACAGCCCTATGAGTAGTGGTTTTGAAAAAAAAGATTCAAATATGGTAGGTAACCTCAGCGTTAAAGATAAGTGTCAGAATCGCGATGTGCCGCAATAAATTTCTTCGGCTCCATACAATTTGATTCATACAAATAATGTGCATTTGCTTCTATTTCTTCATAAATCTGACTTAATCATATTGTTATAAGTTATTATCCAGAAATATTGTGATTTACTGTGAGGCTTTGATTACAGTAAATCACCAGATGTAAAATCGTACTCTATCAATGCTGTAATTCTACTTTTAGACACATTTGAAAAATTTAAAAATGTAAAATTTACCATGATGTATTATAAATTTTCCAAACGCGCAAATCCTGTCCTCTTCCTTTTATTTAAACATAAAATATAATTTTATCTTTGTAAATACCAAAATTTTTATCATAATTTATGACGCATTACAAGTGTCAGATGAACTGATAATAATCAATTATTTAATGTGATAATGATTATCGTAGTTTAATTTTTACCTGTCAATGTGCGTGCGCGAGTGTGCGATAATTGGTTCTATGCAAATACTCAATTAGCGCGTTTGGTTAGTACAAAGGAATTGAAATTCTTTCAAATTTCTGTTTCGATTCAATTGACGTCCACAGGGTACTTTTGAATACTCTAATACTTATACTAATATGGTAAACAATCTATTTAAATTACATTTTAGTAATTTTTTAACAATCGCGAATAAACAAATGCGGTATTCTCTATCAATACCTAAGTTTAATAATAGTATTCATTCTATTGCTGTATGATAAATATAAAATTATTCATCATTGCGCCTGTATTCTTGTAAATTTTGAATTCGTTGGCTGATGGTGTTCCTTGGAGTTGAACCTTATATTGCAGGAACCCTAGTAGAGGTGGGTGGGGGATGCCTTTTTTTACTGAGGATTATGTAATTTTTTGGCGAAAATGCCTATTGTCCTTACAATACCTTGACCCCAATCAAGGTATTCTAATCTGCACTGTATAAATTTTCTGCTTTTTTCTACTTGCCTTTTTTGCTGAGAAAATCCAATTTTTAATAGTTGTCATTACCATATTCACAACTAAACAACAAATTAGTGTTCTATCGAAATATCCCTATCTGCATAGATAGAATATCGAAATATTCTATCTGCACTAGGGTGGAAACTTGCAGAACACTATCAACTTCATATTAGTACTTTTTATTTAATAGTAATCAGAACTTAACGAGTCCTATGAACTGTTGTGCCAACTTTTTAATGATGTGGCTTAAACCAACCCAAATGGTTGTTCTCTGTATATATTGCACTGACTATAGCACGGATGAGTGTTTTATCGATGCAGATCTGAAAAGCTATTTCCTTTGTAAACATATTACTATCTATATTTGGCAACCTAAATGGCTGTCTCCTCTATATGTTGCAATTACTGTAGCACTGATATATTTTTATTGATGCAGCATATAAAAGACTATTTTCACTTTAAATATATGTTATCTATGTTTTCAAGAGAAAACTGATATCTCTCTTGCTTGATCTCAGACTGGCTGAAGCGGGTTTCTATCTTTTAACTTCTAATTAATAGTAATGTATGTATATATATATATATATATATATATATACACATTACTATATATATAGTACTTAGAACTATAAACTATTAATTAGAAGTTCCAAGATCGAAACCTGCTTCGGCCAGTCTGAGATCAAGCAAGAGAGACATCAGTTTTCACTTGAAAATATAGATAATGATATATTAAAGTGTAAATAGCATATATATATATTAGGGTGGTCCTTAATATGGACATTTTCGAATTTTCTTGCTCCCAAGGGCTCAAATGGTTCCAAATTGATAAAAAAACAATTATTTGAAAGTTTTAGCTCTTAATATCAACTTTTAGATAGTGCGCAATTCAATCAAACTTCGTATGGAAATAGCATGGATTTCGTCGATTTTTATAATACTTTTTTTTGAATAGCGATATCATGGTCTTAAAGAACATACTAAAATATTACGGCAGGAACTATATACTAAAAAACTACAACCGGTGGTTTAATTTTAAAAATTCATAAAAAAAATAAGTAGCGTTTTTTGACGTTTTACTTGGTATGGTGATGGAGTACCTGGTCTTAATGAACCATTGAATACTAAAACATTATAATCCTACGGAAACTGGATCAATTATAAAAATTATTGAATTTTGAAAATTTGCTCTTTGAAAATACACCGAGTTGTATTAGAAACGTGTTCAATTTTCTATAATGTGTAAGAAATCCATTCAAAATACTTATAAATCACTCGTGAAAAAAAATTATTTATATTGATTAAGTCGATTATTTACACAGATCGGGAAGGTCATGTAACTTACCTTAAGGTAAAATACCACATACAACTAGAGTTATATTCTCTAAATTAACTGGAAGTTAAAACCCATTAGTGATGGACTCCATAGAGATTCTCCTAAGTGTAATCTTCTATCGTATCTCAATTTTTGCATATCAATAGGATTTATAGTAGATCGTATATTAGGCAAAATACATTATTTAATATTTAAGATGTTGTCGAATATTGTATATTCTATAAAATCTTAACGATAAATGTGTAGTAAGCATAGTATTTCCTTGTTTTTTTGTAACATAAATTTACATGCAGAAAAATAATAAAGAGTTATCAAGTTAGCAAATATTTGATATTGACAATTATTCATGCTAACGCAAAATACATAGATGTCGATGAGTCCCACAATTCAAATTAAACAGCGCAGTTATATTTTACTGTTGTTTTCTTCTATCTTTTATTAACAATTGTAAAACCTAATGAATTTTATATTAATATAAAATTTT